>NC_091283.1:663033641-663345985 GCF_032444005.1 Ranitomeya imitator
CGCGACTGGGAGCGGTACCTCCCACACCTGCTGTTCGCTTACCAAGAGGTTCCGCAGGCCTCGACGGGGTTCTCCCCCTTCGAGCTCCTGTACGGCAGGCGAGTCCGGGGAACCCTTGGGTTGGTAAGAGAATCCTGGGAACAGGAGCCGAACCCTTCTGAAGTGTCCATAGTGGAGTATGTCATGCGCTTCCGTGACAAGATGCAGACCTTGAAGCAGTTGGTGCACGACAACATGACGCAGGCTCAGGCTGACCAGAAGCACTGGTACGACCAGAACGCCCGGGAACGGACCTACCACATGGGTCAAAAGGTGTGGGTGCTGGTCCCCGTACCAACGGATAAGCTTCAGGCAGCCTGGGAGGGCCCGTACGTCGTCCACCAACAGCTCAACCCGGTCACGTACGTGGTAGGCGAAAGGCCTTTCACGTCAACATGATGAAGGCTCATCACGAACGTGAACCTTTCGTCCTACCGGTCTGCAGCTTGCCCGAAGATGGGGAGGAAGACACCCTCCTGGACATGCTGGCCCAAGCCAAGGCCAATGGGTCCATCGAGGACGTGGAGGTAAGCGACTGGTTAACTGAACCCCAGCGGTTGCAGTTGCAAACCACACTGGAACCCTTCCGGGTCGTGTTCTCCAACCGACCTGGGAGGACTGAGTTAGCCGTCCACGAGGTGGACACCGGGAATCACGCCTCACCATCAGAGGCTCCAGTGAAAACCCAGGCAGCTGTCATAGTCACGTCCCTTCCAGGGTAGTCTGGTTTGTGGCACAGTGAGGCCACAAAACCCCGAGCTCACGCCCACCAGTCAGGGCGCGAGCGTGACAAAAAGCCTCTTGGTGATGATCTAAGTAGACTGTATGAAGTTAATCTTCGTGTATACATAATCAGTATATTTATGTAATCCTTATATGTAATTATTAACCTTTGTATGTTATTCAAACAACAAAGAAGAATTGCAAATGCACTCACCAACTGCAGTTAAAGGTGTTTATTCAAACACAAAGCAGGACATCTTCACGGCACAGGGGAAAGGGAAATGACCAGAGGGAGTGCGGCAAACAAGACTTGGACCCGTAGAAGCGCTCTTGTGTAGCGCGAAACGGCTGTCGTCTCGTTTGCCGCACTCCCTCTGGTCATTTCCCTTTCCCCCGTGCCATGAAGATGTCCTTCTTTGTGTTTGAATAAACACCTTTAACTGCAGTTGGTGAGTGCATTTGCAATTCTTCTTTGTTGTTTGGATTCATATGGACTTTTTTTCATGCAAATAGCACCTCCTTCTCTTTCTCGGACTGCCATATTGGACCTAACGTGTTAATTTGGATTTTCTCTACGTTGATGTGGGGGGTTGTGCTGCTCCTTTCTTCTTTTGTTCTTTGTATGTTATTGTTAACATATACAAAAATGTACGCACTCACACTATTCAATCTTAATATTCCTTGAATTTTGTAGTTTGCAATGAAGTTGCTTTGTATTGCAAGGATTAGACTTTTTTAAAGCTGAACCTTTGTGTTAAAAACATGGCAAACTCAATTGCCAAATTCTCCTGTAAATAATTCTGCAAAGACGGAACCATCATACCATAAAAAATACGAGTGAATTTTCATGGGCACATCCAGTATGTGGGTTCCAAGGCCTAATGGGGTGCATATGACTATGCAGCAGGGCTGGCCTTGCCGCCAATGTGTAAAACAAAGGAGTATGGAGTACAAAATGCATATTGTGAAGTGGATTTTCATGGGCCCATCCACTATGTGGGTTCAAAGGCTTATTGGGGTGCATATGAATTGGTAGCAGGGCAGGCCTTGAATTCAATGCAACACTTTTTCAGGAGTCCCCCCTGGAAATCTTATGACAGGGGTATTGTGGTGCGTCGTAATTCTTGGCAGCCCATCCACTCACAGCATAGGCTACAACAGCTTAGGAGACCCACTGTTTCATAATGGCCCTTTAAGAAGATTAATGCCGCCTGATGCACCAGTAAAAATTGCCTCTGTGACTTTAAGAGTCCCTCCTTTGTAAATGAAACAAGATGGGTCTGCTTATGTGTCACACACCACATGGCCAGCTAGGGGTGTTGAATGTTACAATGAGATTTCCCAGTGAATGCATTTGTAGTGGTTGAAAGCAATGTTAAAGTTGAAAAACGCTGCGTCTGAACTAAGCCTAAGAGGGAGAGGAAATTTTCGGTCTGGGGTTAAATATTTGGCCTTACAGGCAAGTCATTTACCTGCAAAGGATGTACCTTACCTACATATTTCCCAGCAAAACCCGTTTTGGTTTTGCTTTAATGTGTCTTTTGTGGCACCGGGAAAAATGGCATGAATCTTGGAAAAAAATGATTAAAGCTGTGAACTAGGAGTCAGGAATGCTTCCAGGGGCGATCCCCATGATGTTCCTGTGTCATTTGAGCAGTGTTTCTATCATTTTCAGATGTTTTTAGACATTAAAAGGACCCCCGGGGGGATCATGGCAAAAATACTCGGGTTTCTCATAGACTTACATTGGGTTCGTTGTTCTGGCCGAGTACCCGAGTATTTAACCCCTTAGCGACCGCCGATACGCCTTTTAACGGCGGCCGCTAAGGGTACTTAAACCACAGCGCCGTTAACGGCGCTGTGGAAAAAGTGAATAGCGCCCCCCAGAGGCCGATTTTCTCCGGGGTCTCGGCTGCCGGGGGTAGCCGAGACCCCAGAGAACATGATTCGGGGGGTTTTTAACCCACCCCGCATTTGCGATCGCCGGTAATTAACGGTTTACCGGCGATCGCAAAAAAAAAAAAAAAAAAACGCAATCTCTTTTTAATTTCTCTGTCCTTCGATGTGATCGCACATTGGAGGACAGAGAAAAGGGGTCCCAGGTGGCCCCCCAATACTCACCTATCTCCCCCGATGCTTCTCGTGTCTCCCGGTGGGCGCAGCCTTCTTCAAAATGGCGGGCGCATGCGCAGTGCGCCCACCGGCCGGCACCGGGAAAATCTTTGGGGTCTCGGCTGCCGGGGGTAGCCGAGACCCCAAAGAACATGATCGGGGTCGGTTTTACCGACCCCTGTTTTGCGATTGCCGGTAATTAACTGTTTACCGGCGACCGCAAAAAAAAAAAAGTAAAGTGTAATTCTCTGTCCTCTGATGTGATTGCACATCAGAGGACAGAGAAATAGGGGGATTCAGGGACCCTACAATACTCACCTGTGTCCCTGGATCCGGCCGGCAGGAGAACAGCAGTAGGGGCTAAAATAGGGGTAGGGTTAGGGTTAGGGGAAGGGATAGGGGTAGGGTTAGGGGTAGGGTTAGGGGTAGGGTTAGGGGTAGGGCTAGGGTTAGGGCTAGGGTTAGGGCTAGGGTTAGGGCTATGGTTAGGGCTAGGGTTGGGGCTAAATTTAGGGTTAGGGTTGGGGCTAAATTTAGGGTTAGGCTTCTTTCACACTTACGTCGGTACGGGGCCGTCGCAATGCGTCGGCCCGACATACCGACGCACGTTGTGAAAATTGTGCACACCGTGGGCAGCAGCTGTAGTTTTTCAACGCATCCGCTGCCCAATCTATGTCCTGGGGGGAGGGGGCGGAGTTACGGCCACGCATGCGCGGTCAGAAATGGCGGATGCGACGTACAAAAAAACGTTTCATTGAACGTTTTTTTGTGCCGACGGTCCGCCAAAACACAACTGATCCAGTGCACGACGGACGCGACGTGTGGCCATCCGTCACAGTCCGTCGGCAATACAAGTCTATGGGCAAAAAACGCATCCTGCGGGCACATTTGCAGGATCCGTTTCTTGTCCAAAACGACGGATTGCGACGGAATGCCAAACGACGCAAGTGTGAAAGTAGCCTTAGGGCTAGGGTTGGGGCTAAAGTTAGGGCTAGGGTTGGGGCTAAAGTTAGGGTTAGAGCTGGGATTAGGGTTAGGGTTTGGATTAGGGTTGGTATTAGGGTTAGGGTTGGCATTAGGGTTACGCTTGGGATTAGGGTTAGGTTTGGGATTAGGGTTAAGGTTAGGGTTGTGATTAGGGGTGTATTGGGATTAGGGTTAGGTTTGAGGTTAGGGTTGAGATTAGGATTAGGGGTGTGTTGGATTTAGGGTTTTGATTAGGGTTATGGTTAGGGTTGACATTAGGGTTGTTTTGGGGTAAGGGTTGTGATTATGGTTAGGGTTAGTGATTAGGATTATGGATCAGGTTGGGATTAGGGTTAGGGGTGTGTTGGAGTTAGGGTTGGAGCTAGAATTGGGGGGTTTCCACTGTTTAGGTACATCAGGGGGTCTCCAAACACGACAGCCAATTTTGCGCTCAAAAAGTCAAATGGTGCTCCCTCCCTTCTGAGCTCTGCCGTGCGCCCAAACAGTGGGTTACCCCCACATATGGGCCATCAGCGTACTCGGGATAAATTGGACAACAACTTCTGGGGTCCAATTTCTCTTGTTACCCTTGTGAAAATAAAAACTTGGGAGCTACAATATCTTTTTTGTGGAAAAAAAAATATTTTTTATTTTCACGGCTCTGCATTATAAACTTCTGTGAAGCACTTGGGCATTCAAGGTTCTCACCACACATCTAGATAAGTTCCATGGGGGGTCTAGTTTCCAAAATGGGTTCACTTGTGGGGGATTTCTACTTGTTTAGGCACATCAGGGGCTCTCCAAACGCGACATGGCGTCCGATCTCAATTCCAGCCAATTCTACATTGAAAAAGTAAAACGGCGCTCCTTCACTTCCAAGCTCTGCGGTGCGCCCTAACAGTGGTTTACCCCCACATATGGGGTATTGGCGTATTCAGGAGAAATTGCATAACAAAATTTATGGTTACATTTCTGTTTTTACACTTGAGAAAATAAAAAAAATGGTTCTGAATTAAGATGTTTGCAAAAAAAAGTTAAATGTTCATTTTTTCCTTCCACATTGTTTCAGTTCCTGTGAAGCACGTAAAGGGTTAATAAACTTCTTGAATGTGGTTTTGAGAACCTTGAGGGGTGTAGTTTTTAGAATGGTGTCACACTTCATTATTTTCTATCATATAGACCCCTCAAAATGACTTCAAATGTGATGTGGTCCCTAAAAAAAATGGTGTTGTAAAAATGAGAAATTGCTGGTCAACTTTTAACCCTTATAACTCCCTAACAAAAAAAAATTTTGTTTCCAAAATTGTGCTGATGTAAAGTAGACATGTGGGAAATGTTATTTATTAACTATGTTTTGTGACATATCTCTCTGATTTAAGGGCATAAAAATACAAAGTTTGAAAATTGCAAAATTTAAAAATTTTCGCCATATTTCCGTTTTTTTCATAAATAATCGCAAGTAATATCGAAGAAATGTTACCACTAACATGAAGTACAATATGTCACGAAAAAACAATCTCAGAATCAGCAGGATCCGTTGAAGCGTTCCAGAGTTATAACCTCATAAAGTGACAGTGGTCAGAATTGCAAAAATTGGCCTGGTCATTAAGTACCAAATTGGCTCTGTCACTAAGGGGTTAAATTTGCTCGGCCCGAGCAACGAGCACCCGAGCATTTTAGTGCTCGCCCATCACTATTCATAAATTAATATTTTGTGGAATAACCATGATTTTTAATCACAGCTTTCATGCATCTTGGCATGCTTTCCAGCAGTGTTTCACACTGCTTCTGGCGCAAAGATGTAAGCAGTTCTTCTTTGTTTGATGGCTTGTGACTATCCATCATCCTCTTGATTACATTCCAGAGGTTTCCAATGGGGTTCAGGTCTGGAGAATGGGCTGCCCATGACAGGGTTTTGATGTGGTGGTTTCTTAATTTTTGCCAGAGCTGTATATATTACCCCAATTGCCACTGCACAAAAGCAATCAGGAAGAGTTGAGTCGATGCTCAAGAATTAGCGCTTCTAATAGATGCTCCATTTCTCATGCAGCTGAGGACTAGTCTTATTAGTGTTGGTAGGGGCCAATATCCATGGGCCTTCACAGCTTTTTAATATCAGCCATTAGCTGTCTGTTTTGCCTTAGCTGGTTATTAAAAATGGAGGGGGTCCCAATTAATTTTTTGGGTGAGTCCACCCATTTTTTAATAACCAGCAAAGAAAAAGCAGACAGCTGTCCACTGATTAATAGGCTGTAAAGGTAAATGTTTATTGGACGCTTCCCAGCATAATGAGACCAGCTCACAGCCAATGTGGTCTCGAACTTTCGTACTGTAAAATGGGGGTAGTAAGCGGTAAAGGTGAAAAATGGAACAAAAAGGGGGTAAGCAGGACAATAGCCCTGAAAACAAATGTGGATAGTAAGATCACTTAAAATAACAGAGAATAAAGAGTAATAAGAATAATCTTGAAAAAAGAGGCATAGGTCCAAATGTAGGAGGAGGTGTAGTAGGTGGATGAGCTTGAGGCGAATGTGGCGATGAAGGTGGAAGAGGCAGGGGGCGAGGTATCCAACTGTTGTTTTGTTTTTGTTTTTTTTGGGGGGGGTTCTTGTTAATTTTTTTTTTTTTTTTAGGGACAGCACTTAAAAGAACATAGTATAAAATAAAAAAGAACACTGTAGATACAGTAGTCGGATGTCCTAGTGGAGGAGGAGGTGGTGTAGGTGGACTAGCAGTATGTGGACATTGCAGTGTAGGTGGAAGAGACAGACCTGATGGTATCCAACATTATTTTTGTGGATTTTATTTCTCTTCCTTTTTGGTAAGGCCCCAAAATAAAACAAATGGCAAATAAAATATAACAATGTCTTGGTGCAGATGGTACATTTGTCTGGTCAGCCAAAGGTACAGACAAGTCCTGTGGACTCCACTCCTGGTTTCTTTTAATGAGTGTAAGAGTGCCCACGTTGGCTTTGGACAGGTGGATGCGTGTTGTGAATTCTGCTCTTGGGCTCCCTCCGGTGGTTGTTGATGGTAATGCAGTTATTCCTGAGCAGCAGTCTTGGACAGGTGTTTCTGCTAATTGCAATTCTGACTGGAGTATTTAACTGTGCAGGACTCATTAGTCCTTGCCAGTAGTCAATGTTCCTTTGGAAGTGTTGGTCCTCTGCCTGGCCTCTCCTGCTTGCTGCCATCTCAGCAAAGATAATAATAATAATAATAATCTTTATTTTTATATAGCGCTAACATATTCCGCAGCGCTTTACAGTTTGCACACATTATCTTCACTGTCCCCAATGGGGCTCACAATCTAAATTCCCTATCAGTATGTCTTTGGAATGTGGGAGGAAACCGGAGTGCCCGGAGAAAACCCACGCAAACACGGAGAGAACATACAAACTCTTTGCAGATGATGTCCTGGGTGGGATTAGAACCCAGGACTCCAGCGCTGCAAGGCTGCAGTGCTAACCACTGTGCCATCGTGCTGCCCGGTGCTTGCTTCACTTTTTAGACACACGGCTGTGTTTATTTTTTTTGTGCTGATCTTGTTTCTATTTTGTTCCTGCTAGACTGTGCCTGTTGTTTTTCTCAGTCTAGTTGGACTGGCTGGAGTCGCAGATATACTCTCCACATCTTTAGTTAGGTGGTGGAGTTTTTGTATTTTTCTGCTGTGGATATTTTGTAGTGTTTTATGCTGACTGCATAGTATCCTGTACTTTCCGTTCCTATCTAGGTAGAAGTGGCCTCCTTTGCTTATCCCTGTTTTCTGTCTGCGTGTGTCTTTTCCTCTCCTACTCACAGTCATTATTTGTGGGGGGCTACCTATCCTTTGGGGATCTACTCTGAGGCAAGAGAGTTTTTCCTATTTCCATCTTTAGGAATATTTAGTCCTTAGGCTGTGTCGAGGTGTCTAGGTCTGGTTAGGCACACCCCACGGCTACTTCTATTTGCGGTGATAGGATCAGGGTTTGCGGTCAGTAAAGTTACCACTGCTCCAGCGAAGGTCATTTCATGCTGCTCCAAGGCCACCTGATCATAACAGTACTACTGGCCCACAATGAGTTAATTGCATCTCAGAAGAAGGGAGGAAAGATCTTGAGCCATTTTTTTTTCTCCAGTCTGTTTTGTCTTTTCCTCCCTCTTTATCTCTGGGTGGCTGAAGAGCCTCGTGTTAGCATGAATGTTCAGGAATTAGTTTCTCGTGTAGACCAGCTTGCTGCTAGAGTACAGGGTATTTCTGATTACATTGTTCAGACTCCTGTTTTAGAACCGAAGATACCTACTCCTGATTTGTTTTTTGGTAACAGGTCCAAATTTTTGAGTTTAAAAAACAACTGTAAACTGTTTTTTGCATTGAAACCTCGATCCTCCGGTGATTCCATTCAACAAGTTAAAATCATTATTTCCCTGCTGCGTGGTGATCCACAGGATTGGGCATTTTCCCTGGAATCTGGGGATCCTGCTTTGCTTAATGTAGACTCCTTCTTTCAGGCGTTAGGATTACTGTATGATGAACCTAATTCGGTGGATCAAGCTGAGAAGACCTTGTTGGCCCTGTCTCAGGGTCAAGAGGCGGCAGAATTGTATTGTCAGAAATTCAGAAAATGGTCTGTATTGACTAAATGGAATAATGATGCTTTGGCAGCAATTTTCAGAAAGGGGCTTTCTGAATCCGTTAAAGATGTTATGGTGGGGTTTCCCACACCCTTCAGTCTGAGTGATTCTATGTCTCTGGCCATTCAGATTGATCGGCGCTTGCGTGAGCGCAGAACTGTGCGCGCTATGGCGTTATCCTCAGAGCAAATTCCTGAGCCAATGCAATGTGATAGCATTCTGTCTAGAACGGAACGACAAGGTTTCAGACGTCAGAATAGGTTGTGTTATTATTGTGGCGACGCTTCCCACGTCATTTCTGTCTGCCCTAAGCGGGCCAAGAGGATCGCCAGTTCATTTACCATCAGTACTGTACAACCTAAATTTCTGTTATCTGTGTCCTTGATCTGTTCATTGTCATCATTTTCTGTCATGGCGTTTGTGGATTCAGGCACTGCTTTGAACTTAATGGACTTTGAGTTTGCCAGGCTTTGTGGTTTTCCCTTGCAGCCTTTGCATAACCCTATTCCTTTAAGGGGCATTGATGCTACACCCTTGGCTAAAAATAAGCCCCAGTTTTGGACACAGGTGACCATGCGCATGGTGCCAGCCCATCAGGAAGATTGTCGATTTCTGGTGTTGCATAATTTGCATGATGCTATCGTGCTGGGTTTTCCATGGTTGCAAGTACATAATCCTGTTTTGGATTGGAAGTCAATGTCCGTGACTAGTTGGGGGTTCATAATGATGTTCCTCTGATGTCTATCGCCCCTTCTCCCTCTTCTGAAATTCCGGAGTTTTTGTCTGATTTTCAGGATGTATTCGATGAGCCCAAGTCCAGTTTCCTTCCACCACACAGGGACTGCGATTGTGCTATTGACTTGATTCCAGGCTGTAAGTTTCCTAAGGGCCGACTTTTCAACCTGTCTGTACCTGAACATACCGCCATGCGGAGCTATATTAAGGAGTCTTTGGAGAAAGGGCATATTCGACCATCTTCTTCACCGTTGGGAGCGTGTTATGAAAGGCAATTCAGTACTACAATGGACATATCGGTCAGAGCACATACAGTGATCTGACAATAACCCAAAATCATAGAACGAGCTCTGAGACGTGGGAACTCTGCAGACCGCAATCCCTAATCCTCTCCAAACAACACTAGAGGCAGCCGTGGATTGCGCCTAACTCTGCCTATGCAACTCGGCACAGCCTGAGAAACTAACTAGCCTGAAGATAGAAAATAAGCCTACCTTGCCTCAGAGAAATACCCCAAAGGAAAAGGCAGCCCCCCACATATAATGACTGTGAGTTAAGATGAAAAGACAAACGTAGAGATGAAATAGATTCAGCAAAGTGAGGCCCGACTTTCTTAACAGATCGAGGATAGAAAAGGTAACTTTGCGGTCTACACAAAACCCTAAAGAACACCACGCAAAGGGGGCAAAAAGACCCTCTGTACCGAACTAACGGCACGGAGGTACACCCTTTGCGTCCCAGAGCTTCCAGCAACAAATTAGACAAGCTGGACAGAAAAAATAGCAAACAAATAGCAAAGAAGAACTTAGCTATGCAGAGCAGCAGGCCACAGGAATGATCCAGGGAAAAGCAAGTCCAACACTGGAACATTGACAGGAAGCCAGGATAAAAGCATTAGGTGGAGTTAAGTAGAGAAGCACCTAACGACCTCACCAGATCACCTGAGGGAGGAAACTCAGAAGCCGCAGTACCACTTCCCTCCACCAACAGAAGCTCACAGAGAGAATCAGCCGAAGTACCACTTGTGACCACAGGAGGGAGCTCTGCCACAGAATTCACAACAGTACCCCCCCTTGAGGAGGGGTCACCGAACCCTCACCAGAGCCCCAAGGCCGACCAGGATGAGCCACATGAAAGGCACGAACAAGATCGGGAGCATGGACATCAGAGGCAAAAACCCAGGAATTATCTTCCTGAGCATAACCCTTCCATTTAACCAGATACTGGAGTTTCCGTCTAGAAACACGAGAATCCAAAATCTTCTCCACAATATACTCCTATTCCCCCTCCACCAAAACCGGGGCAGGAGGATCAACAGATGGAACCATAGGTACCACGTATCTCCGCAACAATGACCTATGGAATACATTATGTATGGAAAAGGAATCTGGAAGGGTCAGACGAAAAGACACAGGATTAAGAACCTCAGAAATCCTATACGGACCAATGAAACGAGGTTTAAACTTAGGAGAGGAAACCTTCATAGGAACATGACGAGAAGACAACCAAACCAGATCCCCAACACGAAGTCGGGGACCCACACGGCGTCTGCGATTAGCGAAACGTTGAGCCTTCTCCTGGGACAAGGTCAAATTGTCCACTACATGAGTCCAAATCTGCTGCAACCTGTCCACCACAGTATCCACACCAGGACAGTCCGAAGACTCAACCTGTCCTGAAGAGAAACGAGGATGGAACCCAGAATTGCAGAAAAATGGCGAAACCAAGGTAGCCGAGCTGGCCCGATTATTAAGGGCGAACTCAGCCAAAGGCAAAAACGACACCCAGTCATCCTGATCGGCAGAAACAAAGTATCTCAGATATGTTTCCAAGGTCTGATTGGTTCGTTCGGTCTGGCCATTAGTCTGAGGATGGAAAGCCGAGGAAAAAGACAAGTCAATGCCCATCCTACCACAAAAGGCTCGCCAAAACCTTGAAACAAACTGGGAACCTCTGTCAGAAACGATATTCTCTGGAATGCCATGTAAACGAACCACATGCTGGAAGAACAATGGCACCAAATCAGAGGAGGAAGGCAATTTAGACAAGGGTACCAGATGGACCATCTTAGAAAAGCGATCACAGACCACCCAAATGACTGACATCTTTTGAGAAACGGGAAGATCAGAAATAAAATCCATAGAGATATGTGTCCAAGGCCTCTTCGGGACTGGCAAGGGCAAAAGCAACCCACTGGCACGAGAACAGCAGGGCTTAGCCCGAGCACAAATCCCACAGGACTGCACAAAAGCACGCACATCCCGCGACAGAGACGGCCACCAAAAGGATCTAGCCACTAACTCTCTGGTACCAAAGATTCCAGGATGACCAGCCAACACCGAACAATGAACCTCAGAGATAACTTTATTGGTCCACCTATCAGGGACAAACAGTCTCTCCGCTGGACAACGATCAGGTTTATTAGCCTGAAATTTTTGCAGCACCCGCCGCAAATCAGGGGAGATGGCAGACACAATTACTCCTTCCTTGAGGATACCCGCCGGCTCAGACAAACCCGGAGAGTCGGGCACAAAACTCCTAGACAGAGCATCCGCCTTCACATTTTTAGAGCCCGGAAGGTACGAAATCACAAAGTCAAAATGGGCAAAAAACAGCGACCAACGAGCCTGTCTAGGATTCAACCGCTTAGCAGACTCAAGATAAGTCAAGTTCTTATGATCAGTCAATACCACCACGCGATGCTTAGCCCCTTCAAGCCAATGACGCCACTCCTCGAATGCCCACTTCATGGCCAGCAACTCTCGGTTGCCCACATCATAATTTCGCTCAGCAGGCGAAAACTTCCTGGAAAAAAAAGCGCATGGTTTCATCACTGAGCAATCAGAACCTCTCTGCGACAAAACAGCCCCTGCTCCAATCTCAGAAGCATCAACCTCGACCTGGAATGGAAGAGAAACATCTGGTTGACACAACACAGGGGCAGAAGAAAAACGACGCTTCAACTCCTGAAAAGCTTCCACAGCAGCAGAAGACCAATTGACCAAATCAGCACCCTTCTTGGTCAAATCGGTCAATGGTTTGGTAATACTAGAAAAATTGCAGATGAAGCGACGATAAAAATTAGCAAAGCCCAGGAACTTTTGCAGACTTTTCAGAGATGTCGGCTGAGTCCAATCATGGATGGCTTGGACCTTAACAGGATCCATCTCGATAGTAGAAGGGGAAAAGATGAACCCCAAAAATGAAACCTTCTGCACACCAAAGAGACACTTTGATCCCTTCACAAACAAAGAATTAGCACGCAGGACCTGAAAAACTGTTCTGACCTGCTTCACATGAGACTCCCAATCATCCGAAAAGATCAAAATGTCATCCAAGTACACAATCAGGAATTTATCCAGGTACTCTCGGAAGATGTCATGCATAAATAACTGAAACACTGATGGAGCATTGGCAAGTCCGAATGGCATCACTAGATACTCAAAATGACCCTCGGGCGTATTAAATGCAGTTTTCCATTCATCTCCTCGCCTGATTCGCACCAGATTATACGCACCATGAAGATCTATCTTGGTGAACCAACTAGCCCCCTTAATCCGAGCAAACAAATCAGATAACAATGGCAAGGGGTACTGAAATTTAACCGTGATCTTATTTAGAAGGCGGTAATCTATACAAGATCTCAGCGAACCATCCTTCTTGGCTACAAAAAAGAACCCTGCTCCTAATGGTGACGATGACGGGCGAATATGCCCCTTCTCCAGGGATTCCTTCACATAACTGCGCATAGCGGCGTGCTCAGGCACGGATAAATTAAACAGTCGACCTTTTGGGAATTTACTACCAGGAATCAAATTGATAGCACAATCACAATCCTTATGCGGAGGTAGGGCATCGGACTTGGGCTCATCAAATACATCCTGGTAATCAGACAAGAACTCTGGAAACTCAGAAGGGGTGGATGACAAAATTGACAGAAATGGAACATCACCATGTACCCCCTGACAACCCCAGCTGCACACCGACATGGATTTCCAATCTAATACTGGATTATGGGCTTGTAGCCATGGCAACCCCAACACGACCACATCATGCAGATTATGCAACACCAGAAAGCGAATAACCTCCTGATGTGCAGGAGCCATGCACATGGTCAGCTGGGTCCAGTACTGAGGCTTATTCTTGGCCAAAGGCGTGGCATCAATTCCTCTCAATGGAATAGGACACTGCAAGGGCTCTAAGAGAAACCCACAATGCTTAGCATACTCCAAGTCCATCAAATTCAGGGCAGCGCCTGAATCCACAAATGCCATGACAGAATACGATGACAAAGAACAGATCAAGGTAACGGACAGAAGAAATTTTGACTGTACCGTACCAATGGTGGCAGACCTAGCGAACCGCTTAGTGCGCTTAGGACAATCAGAGATAGCATGAGTGGAATCACCACAGTAGAAACAGCCCATTCAGACGTCTGTGTTCTTGCCGTTCAACTCTGGTCAAAGTCCTATCGCACTGCATAGGCTCAGGTTTAAGCTCAGGTAATACCGCCAAATGGTGCACAGATTTACGCTCACGCAAGCGTCGACCGATCTGAATGGCCAAAGACATAGACTCATTCAAACCAGCAGGCATAGGAAATCCCACCATGACATCCTTAAGGGCTTCAGAGAGACCCTTTCTGAACATAGCTGCCAGTGCAGATTCATTCCATTGAGTGAGCACGGACCACTTTCTAAATTTCTGACAATATACCTCTATCTCATCCTGACCCTGACAAAGAGCCAGCAAATTTTTCTCTGCCTGATCCACTGAATTAGGTTCATCGTACAGCAATCCGAGCGCCAGGAAAAACGCATCGATATTACTCAATGCAGGATCTCCCGGCGCAAGAGAAAATGCCCAGTCCTGAGGGTCGCCGCGCAAAAAAGAAATAACAATCAAAACCTGTTGAACTGGATCACCAGAGGAGCGAGGTTTCAAGGCCAGAAATAATTTACAATTATTTTTGAAACTCAGAAACTTAGTTCTACCTCCAAAAAACAAATCAGGAATAGGAATTCTTGGTTCCAACATAGCTTTCTGATCAATAGTGTCTTGAATCTTTTGTACTCTTGCCGAGAGCTGATCCACAAATGAAGACAGACTTCTAATGTCCATCGCTACACCTGTGTACTGAACCACCCAAATGTCTAGGGGAAAAAAAAGGCAAAACACAGTGCAAAGCAAAAAAAAGTGGTCTCAGAACTTCTTTTTTCCCTCTATTGAGAATCATTAGTACTTTTGGCTTCCTGTACTGTTATGAAATGCAATTCAGTACTACAATGGACATAGCGGTCAGAGCACATACAGTGATCTGACAATAACCCAAAATCATAGAACGAGCTCTGAGACGTGGGAACTCTGCAGACCGCAATCCCTAATCCTCTCCAAACAACACTAGAGGCAGCCGTGGATTGCGCCTCACTCTGCCTATGCAACTCGGCACAGCCTGAGAAACTAACTAGCCTGAAGATAGAAAATAAGCCTACCTTGCCTCAGAGAAATACCCCAAAGGAAAAGGCAGCCCCCCACATATAATGACTGTGAGTTAAGATGAAAAGACAAACGTAGAGATGAAATAGATTCAGCAAAGTGAGGCCCGACTTTCTTAACAGATCGAGGATAGAAAAGGTAACTTTGCCTTCTACACAAAACCCTAAAGAACACCACGCAAAGGGGGCAAAAAGACCCTCCGTACCGAACTAACGGCACGGAGGTACACCCTTTGCCTCCCAGAGCTTCCAGCAACAAATTAGACAAGCTGGACAGAAAAAATAGCAAACAAATAGCAAAGAAGAACTTAGCTATGCAGAGCAGCAGGCCACAGGAATGATCCAGGGAAAAGCAAGTCCAACACTGGAACATTGACAGGAAGCCAGGATCAAAGCATTAGGTGGAGTTAAGTAGAGAAGCACCTAACGACCTCACCAGATCACCTGAGGGAGGAAACTCAGAAGCCGCAGTACCACTTCCCTCCACCAACAGAAGCTCACAGAGAGAATCAGCCGAAGTACCACTTGTGACCACAGGAGGGAGCTCTGCCACAGAATTCACAACAGGAGCGGGGTTCTTTTTTGTTGCTAAAAAAGATGGTTCCTTAAGACCCTGTATTGATTATCGCCTCTTGAATAAGTTCACGGTCAAGTTTCAATATCCTTTACCTTTGCTTTCTGATTTGTTTGCTAGGATTAAGGGAGCTAGTTGGTTTACTAAGATTGACCTTCGGTGGGCTTATAATCTTGTTCGTATTAAGCAGGGTGATGAATGGAAAACTGCGTTTAACACGCCGAGGGTCATTTTGAATACCTTGTGATGCCATTCGGACTCTCTAATGCTCCATCTGTTTTTCAGTCCTTCATGCATGATATCTTCCGGGATTATCTTGACAAATTCCTGATTGTATATTTGGACGATATTTTGATTTTTTCCGATGATTGGGAGTCTCATGTGCAGCAGGTCAGGATGGTATTTCAGATCCTTCGTGACAATGCCTTGTTTGTGAAAGGGTCTAAGTGTCTTTTTGGGGTGCAGAAGGTTTCCTTTTTGGGCTTTATTTTTTCTCCCTCGTCTATAGAGATGGATCCGGTTAAGGTTCAGGCCATTCATGATTGGATTCAGCCCACATCCGTGAAGAGCCTTCAGAAATTTTTGGGTTTTGCTAATTTTTATCGCCATTTCATTGCTAATTTTTACAGCGTGGTTAAACCCTTGACTGATTTGACGAAGAAGGGCGCTGATGTGGCGAATTGGTCCCCTGCGTCTGTCTCTGCCTTTCAGGAACTTAAGCATCGTTTTACTTCTGCTCCTGTGTTGCGTCAACCAGATGTTTCTCTTCCGTTTCAGGTTGAGGTTGACGCTTCTGAGATTGGGGCAGGGGCTGTTTTGTCTCAGAGTGATCCTGTTGGTTCCTTAATGAAACCGTGTGCCTTCTTTTCCCGTAAGTTTTCGCCTGCTGAACGCCATTATGATGTCGGCAATCGGAAGTTGTTGGCTATGAAGTGGGCGTTTGAGGAGTGGCGACATTGGCTTGAGGGAGCTAAGCACCGTATTGTGGTCTTGACCGATCATAAGAATCTGATTTACCTCGAGTCTGCCAAAAGGATGAATCCTAGACAGGCTCGATGGTCCTTGTTTTTTTCTCGTTTTGATTTTGTGGTCTCGTACCTTCCGGGTTCTAAGAATATTAAGGCTGATGCCCTCTCTAGGAGTTTTCGGCCTGATTCTCCTGAGGTTTTGGAACCAGTCGGTATTTTGAAGGAAGGGGTGGTCCTTTCTGCCATTTCTCCTGATTTACGACGGGTTCTTCAGAAATTTCAGGCTGACAAACCTGATCGTTGTCCTGTCAGGAAGCTGTTTGTTCCTGACAGATGGACTAGTAGAGTGATTTCTGAGGTTCACTGTTCTGTGTTGGCTGGACATCCTGGCATTTTTGGTACCAGAGATTTGGTTGGTAGGTCATTTTGGTGGCCTTCCTTATCGCGTGATGTGCGGTC
Source organism: Ranitomeya imitator (assembly GCF_032444005.1). NCBI lineage: Eukaryota > Metazoa > Chordata > Amphibia > Anura > Dendrobatidae > Ranitomeya > Ranitomeya imitator. Next base: position 663,050,327 of record NC_091283.1, read on the forward strand.
TTTTGTGCAGTCCTGTGGGACTTGTGCGCGGGCCAAGCCTTGTTGCTCCCGTGCTAGTGGGTTGCATTTGCCATTGCCGATCCCTGAGAGGCCCTGGACGCATATTGCTATGGATTTTATTTCCGATCTTCCCGTTTCCCAGAGGATGTCTGTTATCTGGGTTGTTTGTGACCGATTCTCTAAGATGGTTCATTTGGTGCCTTTGCCTAAATTGCCTTCTTCTTCTGATTTGGTTCCGTTGTTTTTTCAGCATGTGGTCCGTTTGCATGGTATTCCTGAGAATATTGTGTCCGACAGAGGTTCCCAGTTTGTTTCTAGGTTTTGGTGGGCCTTTTATGCTAGGCTGGGCATTAATTTGTCTTTTTCTTCTGCATTTCATCCTCAGACAAATGGCCAGACCGAGAGTACTAATCAGACTTTGGAGACTTATTTGAGATGCTTTGTGTCTGCTGATCAGGATGATTGGGTGGCTTTTTTGCCATTGGCCGAGTTTGCCCTTAATAATCGGGCTAGTTCGGCTACTTTGGTTTCGCCTTTCTTTTCTAATTTTGGTTTTCATCCTCGTTTTTCTTCTGGGCAGGTTGAGTCTTCTGACTTTCCTGGTGTGGATTCTGTGGTTTACAGGTTGCAGCAGATTTGGGCTCAGGTGGTGGACAATTTGGTGTTGTCTCAGGAGGAGGCTCAACGTTTTGCTATCCGACGTCGCTGTGTTGGTTCCCGGCTGTGTTGGTTCCCGGCTTCGGGATCTGGTTTGGTTATCTTCCCGTCATGTTCCTATGAAGGTTTCTTCTCCTAAGTTTAAGCCTCGGTTTATTGGTCCTTATAAGATTTCTGAGATTATTAATCCGGTGTCTTTTCGTCTGGCGCTTCCAGCCTCTTTTGCTATCCGTAATATCTTCCATAGATCTTTGTTGCGGAAATATGTGGAGCCCGTTGTTCCCTCTGTTGATCCTCCGGCCCCTGTGTTGGTCGATGGGGAGTTGGAATATGTGGTTGAGAAGATTTTGGATTCTCGTTTTTCGAGGCGGAAGCTTCAGTACCTTGTCAAATGGAAGGGTTATGGCCAGGAGGATAATTCTTGGGTTTCGGCCTCTGATGTCCATGCCGCTGATTTGGTTCGTGCCGTTCATCGGGCTCATCCTGACCAGCCTGGGGGCTCTGGTGAGGGTTCGGTGACCCCTCCTCAAGGGGGGGGGGTACTGTTGTGAATTCTGCTCTTGGGCTCCCTCCGGTGGTTGTTGATGGTAATGCAGTTATTCCTGAGCAGAAGTCTTGGACATGTGTTTCTGCTAATTGCAATTCTGACTGGGGTATTTAGCTGTGCAGGACTCATTAGTCCTTGCCAGTAGTCAATGTTCCTTTGGAAGTGTTGGTCCTCTGCCTGGCCTCTCCTGCTTGCTACCATCTCAGCAAAGATAAGTGCTTGCTTCACTTTTTAGACACATGGCTGTGTGTTTATTTTTTTTTGTGCTGATCTTGTTTCTATTTTGTTCCTGCAAGACTGTGCCTGTTGTTTTTCTCAGTCTAGTTGGACTCGCTGGAGTCGCAGATATACTCTCCACATCTTTAGTTAGGTGGTGGAGTTTTTGTATTTTTCTGCTGTGGATATTTTGTAGTGTTTTATGCTGACCGCATAGTATCCTGTACTTTCCGTTCCTATCTAGGTAGAAGTGGCCTCCTTTGCTTATCCCTGTCTTCTGTCTGCGTGTGTCTTTTCCTCTCCTACTCACAGTCATTATTTGTGGGGGGCTACCTATCCTTTGGGGATCTACTCTGAGGCAAGAGAGTTCTTCCTATTTCCATCTTTAGGAATATTTAGTCCTTAGGCTGTGTCGAGGTGTCTAGGTCTGGTTAGGCACACCCCACGGCTACTTCTATTTGCGGTGATAGGATCAGGGTTTGCGGTCAGTAAAGTTACCATTGCTCCAGCGAAGGTCATTTCATGCTGCTCAAAGGCCACCTGATCATAACAGATGCGCCTATGTGTGATTATATCCCCTGCTGTGATAAACACATTCTAACATTACACTTGCCACGGGGCATGCCAGCACTTCCAAGTCAAAAAATACAAGCCTAGGCCATGTGTCCAGTTTGGAAACCAAGAAGTTAACCCCTTAATCCCATATGACGTACTATCCCGTCGAGGTGACCTGGGACTTAATTCCCAGTGACGGGATAGTACGTCATATGCGATCGGCCGCGCTCACGGGGGGAGCGCGGCCGTTCGCGGCCGGGTGTCAGCTGACTATCGCAGCTGACATCCGGCACTATGTGCCAGGAGCGGTCACGGACTGCTCCCGGCACATTAACCCCCGGCACAAACATGATCGCGGTGTGCCGGCAGTACAGGAAAGCATCGTGCAGGGAGGGGGCTCCCTGCGTGCTTCCCTGAGACGATTGGTACAAGGTGATGTGCTCACCTTTTTCCGAGCGTCTTCTCCCTGCAGGCCCCAGATCCAAAATGGCCGCGGGGCTGCATCCGGGTCCTGCAGGGAGTACTTCCGGGTCGCCTGCAGGTGCTGGTAAGCCTGCAGCGATGTCAGTGAGATCGCCGATCTTACAGAGTGCTGTGCAAACTGTAAGATCGGCAATCTGTGATGACCCCCCCTGGGACAAAGTAAAAAAGTAAAAAAAAAAAAAAAAAAAAAAAAATTACTAAATAAATAAATTAAAAAAAAAATATTATTCCCATAAATACATTTCTTTATAAAAAAAAAACCAAAACAATAAAAGTACACATATTTAGTATCGCCGCGTCCGTAACGATCCGACCTATAAAACTGTCCCACTAGTTAACCCCTTCAGTGAACACCGTAAGAAAAAAAAAAGAAAAAAAACTAGCCAAAAAACAACGCTTTATTATCATACCGCCGAACAAAAAGTGGAATAACACGCGATCAAAAAGACGGATATAAATAACCATGGTACCACTGAAAACGTCATCTTGTCCCGCAAAAAACGAGCCACCACAAAGCATAATAAGCAAAAAAATAAAAAAGTTATAGCGCCAAAACATTTAAAAAATGATATAAATGAGGTATCGTTGCAATCGTACTGACCCGACAAATAAAACTGCTTCATCCACTTTACCAAACGCGGAACGGTATAAACGCCTCCCCCAAAAGAAATTCATGAATAGCTGGTTTTTGGTCATTCTGCCTCACAAAAATCGTAATAAAAAGTGATCAAAAACTGTCACGTGTCCAAAAATGTTACCAATAAAAACATCAACTCGTCCCGCAAAAAACAAGACCTCACATGACTCTGTGGACCAAAATATGGAAAAATTATAGGTCTCAAAATGTGGAGACGCAAAAACTTTTTTGCTATAAAAAAAGCGTATTTTAGTGTGTGACAGCTGCCAGTCATAAAAATCCGATATAAAAAACGCTATAAAAGTAAATCAAACCCCCCTTCATCACCCCCTTAGTTAGGGAAAAATAATAAAATTAAAAAAATGTATTTATTTCCATTTTCCCATTAGGGTTAGGGTTGGGGCTAGGGTTAGGGCTAGGGTTGGGGCTGGGGTTAGGGCTAGGGTTAGGTACTCAGGACAAATTGGACAACAACTTTTGGGGTCCAATTTATCCTGTTACCCTTGTGAAAATACAAAACTGGGGGCTAAAAAATCATTTTTGTGAAAGAAAAAAAAAGAATTTTTATTTTCACGGCTCTGCGTTATAAACTGTAGTGAAACACTTGGGGGTTCAAAGTTCTCACAACACATCTAGATAAGTTCCTTGGGGGGTCTAGTTTCCAATATGGGGTCACTTGGGGGTTTCTGCTGTTTGGGTACATCAGGGGCTCTGCAAATGCAACGTGATGCCTGCTGACCAATCCATCTAAGTCTGTATTCCAAATGGCGCTCCTTCCCTTCCGAACTCTGCCATGCGCCCAAACAGTGCTTCCCCCCCCACATATGGGGTATCGGCGTACTCAGAACAAATTGGACAACAACTTTCGGGGTCCAATTTATCTTGTTACCCTTGTGAAAATACAAAACTGGGGACTAAAAAATCATTTTTGTGAAAGAAAAAAAAATTATTTTCACAGCTCTGCGTTATAAACTGTAGTGAAACACTTGGGGGCTCAAAGCTCTCAAAACACATCTAGATAAGTTCCTTAGGGGGTCTACTTTCCAAAATGGTGTCACTTGTGGGGGGTTTCAATGTTTAGGCACATCAGGGGCTCTCCAAACGCAACATTGCGTCCCATCTCAATTCCAGTCAATTTTGCGTTGAAAAGTCAAATGGCGCTCCTTCCCTTCCGAGCTCTGCCATGCGCCCAAACAGTGGTTTACACCCACATATGGGGTATCAGCGTACTCAGGACAAATTGTACAACAAATTTTGAGGTCCATTTTCTCCTGTTACCCTTGGTAAAATAAAACAAATTGGAGCTGAAATAAATTGTGTGAAAAAAAGTTAAATGTTCATTTTTATTTAAACATTCCAAAAATTCCTGTAAAACACCTGAAGGGCTAATAAACTTCTTGAATGTGGTTTTGAGCACCTTGAGGGGTGCAGTTTTTAGAATGGTGTCACACTTGGGTATTTTCTATCATATAGACCCCTCAAAATGACTTCAAATGAGATGTGGTCCCTAAAAAAAAATGGTGTTGTAAAAATGAGAAATTGCTGGTCAACTTTTAACCCTTATAACTCCCTTTTAAAAAACAATTTTGGTTCCAAAATTGTGCTGATGTAAAGTAGACATGTGGGAAATGTTACTTATTAAGTATTTTGCATGACATATCTCTGTGATTTAAGGGTATAAAAATTCAAAGTTGGAAAATTAAGAAATTTTCAAAATTTTTGCCAAATTTCCATTTTTTTCTCAAATAAACGCAAGTTATATCGAATAAATTTTACCACTAACATGAAGTACAATACATCACAAGAAAACAATGTCAGAATCTCCAAGATCCGTTGAAGCGTTCCAGAGTTATAACCTCATAAAGGGACAGTGGTCAGAATTGTAAAAATTGGCCCGGTCATTAACGTGCAAACCACCCTCAGGGCTTAAGGGGTTAAATGTGCAGACCCATCACTTACAGTACATGCAGACGTGTGGACGTGGACATGTACTCTTCCACCATGTTGTTATAACGCTGTCACCTGGTTGTATAGACCCTATCAGAAAGTGGTGCTGGATGCTGTGGCATGCTGATGCATTTTTTTTCACATTTTAGCCATGCTAACCCTCCCTTCCGAGGTGGTGCCCCAGCTGTGTTGGTGACTTCCTCCTCCTCTGCCTTGTGTTTCTTCTGTCAGGTGGGAATGCTGTCAGTAGTGCCCCTACCAGCATGTGCTTGTATTCACACATTTTGCCATCCCACCACAATGACGGAAGTAATAATGGTACTTTGTCTTTACAGCAGGGATCCAGCAGGGTGGCCACCCAGTAATCAGTAGGGGTATGATCTGGGCAACTCTGCGGTCGTTGCACAGGCTCAGCAGACTGTATTGGTTCATCCCGCCCTCTCTCTGTTGGAGTCCCTCAAGGCTCTGTCCTGGGGCCCCTACTTTTTTCCATCTATACCCTTGGCCTAGGACAACTCAAAGTCCCATGGCTTCCAGTATCACCTGTATGCGGACGACACTCAGATTTACCTCTCTCGCCCAGATTTCACCTCTCTGCTGTCCAGAATCCCGAAGTGTCTATCAGCCATATCCTCCTTCACCTCTCGTTTCCTAAAACTCAATGTAGACAATACCAAACTCAAAATCTTTCCTCCATCTCGCGTATCCCCCCTACCTGATCTATCTATTGTGGTAAGCGGCATCACGCTCTCTCCCACACCTGAAATCCGCTGCCTCGCGGATGGGAAATTATTCTGAAAAGTTCCCAGGCTCCAGTTCATATGAGGACATCCAGCAGAGGGCGCATCACCGCGACTCAGGGTAACTACAGGTTATTCCCCTGCATTCCATTCATTCCCTGGGTTTTTACAGCCACGAGCACAGCTGCATTAGCAGAGCTCCTGGGTGTAAAATGATTTAACCCCTTCAGATGGATTTACAGTGTGGGACAAGACTGAACAACGGAAGGTATGGAATATTGTTGTTTGTTTTGTTTAACTTTGTTTCAGGTGACAAGGGTCTTCAGGTGGATTAAGAGTATAATAAAATATTAAAACACCCTGTGTCTTTATTTCATTAAATTACTTTGTAATAATGTGTGTGTGTTTTATTAACCATTTCGTACTTTTGGACTAATAATGGATAGGTGTCGTAATTGACGCCTCTCCATTATTAATCTGGCTTAATGTCACCTTACAATAGCAAGGTGACATTAACCCTTCATTACCCCATATCCCACCGCTACACGGGAGTGGGAAGAGAGAGGCTAAGTGCCAGAATAGGCGCATCTTCCAGATGTGCCTTTTCTGGGGTGGCTGGGGGCAGATGTTTTTAGCCGGGGGGGGCAATAACCATGGACCCTCCTCAGGCTGTTAATAGCTGCCCTCAGTCACTGGCTTTCCCACTCTGGCGGAGAAAATTGCGCGAGAGCCCACACCAATTTTTTCCACGATTTAACCCTCTAATTTAATAGCTAGAGCACCCAAATTTTACACCAAGACACTTCTTACATTACTAAAGAGGAATATGTAATAAAAGAAGGGATATGAGATGGTTTACTGTATGTAACCATGTCTCATATCATGTCGGTTTGGGGAAGGAGATAGGAAAACCCGGCGCTGCATGAAATATTAATATAAATAAATAAATATATATATATATATATATATATATATATGTCTCACTGACATAGTATAGGGGTGTACAGTCATGGCCAAAAGTATTGACACCCCTGCAATTCTACATAGTTACACAGTTACATAGTTATTAAGCTTGAAGGAAGACAATAAGTCCATCTAGTTCAACCCATAGCCTAACCTAACATGCCCTAACATGTTGATCCAGAGGAAGGCAAAAAAAAACTGTGGCAAAGAGTAAGCTCCACATTGGGGAAAAAAAATTCCTTCCCGACTCCACATACGGCAAGCAGACTAGTTCCCTGGATCAATGCCCTATCAAGGAATCTAGTGTATATACCCTGTAACATTATACTTTTCCAGAAAGGTATCCAGTCCCCTCTTAAATTTAAGTAATGAATCACTCATTACAACATCATACGGCAGAGAGTTCCATAGTCTCACTGCTCTTACAGTAAGGAATCCGCGTCTGTTATTATGCTTAAACCTTTTTTTCCTCCAAACGCAGAGGATGCCCCCTTGTCCCTGTTTCAGGTCTATGATTAAAAAGATCGTCAGAAAGGTCTTTATACTGTCCACTCATATATTTATACATTAAAATAAGATCACCCCTTAGTCTTCGTTTTTCCAAACTAAATAGCCCCAAGTGTAATAACCTATCTTGGTATTGCAGACCCCCCAGTCCTCTAATAACCTTGGTCGCTCTTCTCTGCACCCGCTCCAGTTCAGCTATGTCTTTCTTAAACACCGGAGACAGATAATACTCAGTTTCTTCATGAAAATGATTGCAAACACAAATTATTTGGTATTATCTTCATTTAATTTGTCTTAAAGGAAAAAAACGCAAAAAGAATTGTTCTAAAGCTAAATTGGATATAACTCCACTCCAAACATAAAAAAGGGGGTGGACAAAAGTATTGGCACCGTTCAAAAAAACATGTGATGCTTCTCTAATTTGTGTAATTAACAGCACCTGTAACTTACCTGTGACACCTAACAGGTGTTGGCAATAACTAAATCACACTTGCAGCCAGTTGACATGGATTAAAGTTGACTCAGCCTCTGTCCTGTGTCCTTGTGAGTACCACATTGAGCATGGAGAAAAGAAAGAAGACCAAAGAACTGTCTGAGGACTTGAGAAACCAAATTGTGAGGAAGCATGAGCAATCTCAAGGCTACAAGTCCATCTCCAAAGACCTGAATGTTCCTGTGTCTACTGTGCGCAGTATCATCAAGAAGTTTAAAGCCCATGGCACTATGGCTAACCTCCCTAGATGTGGACGTAAAAGAAAAATTGACAAGAGATTTCATCGCAAGATTGTGTGGATGTTGGATAAAGAACCTCGACTAACATCTAAGGCTACGTTCACATTAGCGTTGCGCGCCGCTGCGTCGGCGACGCAACGCACGACGCACAAAAAAACGCGCGCAAACGCACGCAAAAACGCTGCGTTTTTCGACGCGTGCGTCGTTTATTGACGAAAATCGGACGCACGAAAAATGCAACTTGTTGCATTTTCTTGCGTCCGACGCTAGCGTCGGAAACGACGCACGTGTCGGAAAACGCAACAAAAAAAACGCACGCGTCCCTCATGTTAAACATAGGGGCGCGTCGCCGCTGCGTCGCCGACGCAACAGCGACGCACATTAGCGGAACGCTAATGTGAACATAGCCTAAACAAGTTCAAGCTGCCCTGCAGTCCGAGGGTACAACAGTGTCAACCCGTACTATCCGTCGGTGTCTGAATGAAAAGGGACTGTATGGTAGGATACCCAGGAAGACCCCACTTCTCACCTCGAGACATAAAAAAGCCTGGCTGGAGTTTGCCAAAACTAACCTGAAAAAGCCTAAAATATTTTGGAAGAATGTTCTCTGGTCAGATGAGACAAAAATAGAGCTTTTTGGGCAAAGGCATCAACATAGAGTTTACAGGAGAAAAAAAGAGGCATTCAAAGAAAAGAACACGGTCCCTACAGTCAAACATGGCGGAGGTTCCCTGATGTTTTGGGGTTGCTTTGCTGCCTCTGGCACTGGACTGCTTGACCGTGTGCATGGCATTATGAAGTCTGAAGACTACCAACAAATTTTGCAGCATAATGTAGGGCCCAGTGTGAGAAAGCTGGGTCTCCCTCAGAGGTCATGGGTCTTCCAGCAGGACAATGACCCAAAACACACTTCAAAAAGCACTAGAAAATGGTTTGAGAGAAAGCACTGGAGACTTCTAAGGTGGCCAGCAATGAGTCCAGACCTGAATCCCATAGAACATCTGTGGCGAGATCTAAAAATGGCAGTTTGGAGAAGGCACCCTTCAAATATCAGGGACCTGGAGCAGTTTGCCAAAGAAGAATGGTCTCAAATTCCAACAGAGCATTGTAAGAAACTCATTGATGGTTAACGGAAGCGATCGGTCGCAGTTATTTTGGCTAAAGGTTGTGCAACCAAGTATTAGGCTGAGGGTGCCAATACTTTTGTCTGGCCCATTTTTGGAGTTTTGTGTGAAACGATCAATGTTTTGCTTTTTGCTTCATTCTCTTTTGTATTTTTTTCATTTAAGACAAATGAAATGAAGATAATAATACCAAAGAATTTGTGATGCAATCATTTTCAGGAAGAAACTGAGTATTATCTGACAGAATTGCATGGGTGTTAATACTTTTGGCCATGACTGTGTATGTATATATATCTATATATATATAATTGTCTAAGGGTTTTTCCGTCTGTCTGTCTGTCTGTCTGTCTGTCTGTCTGTCCTGGAAATCCCGGCTCTCTGATTGGTCGAGGCCGCCAGGCCTCGACCAATCAGAGACGGGCACAGCATCGACGTAGAAATCCTGCGTCTCTGATTGGTCGAGGCCGCCAGGCCTCGACCAATGAGCAACGAGCACAGCGACGATGATGTCATAAAGGACGTAGATATCCCGCGTCTCTGATTGGTCGAGGCCGCCAGGCCTCGACCAATGAGCAACGAGCACAGCGACGATGATGTCATAAAGGACGTAGATATCCCGCGTCTCTGATTGGTCGAGGCCGCCAGGCCTCGACCAATCAGCAACGGGCACAGCGACGATGATGTCATAATGGTTGCCATGGCGACGATGATGTCATAAAGGTTGCCTCGACCAATCAGCGACGGGCACAGTCTGCCGCGAATTCTGGAATCATCATTGTCCATATACTACGGGGACATGCATATTCTAGAATACCCGATGCGTTAGAATCGGGCCACAGTCTAGTATATATATATATATATATATATATATATATATATATATATATATATATGTACCCCCCTATACTATGTATAGACATTTATTTTAGCTATTGTATTCTAACCTGTCAGTGGGATTTTACTGTACACCGCACTGAATTGCCGGCTTTTCTCAGAACACCGCTGAGTATTTCTCGCAAGTCACACTGTTGGTCCGTGTGTAATCCGTATTTTTCTCGCCCCCATAGACTTTCATTGGCGATTTTTTTGCGCAATACGCTGACAAACGCAGCATTCTGCGATTTTCTACAGCCGTAGAAGACCGTATAATACGGATCAGTAAAATACGGCAGATAGGAGCTGGGCCATAGAGGATCATTGTACCGTGTGCAATCCGTATTTTCTGTACCTCTCATACGTCCGTAAAACTCGCGAGTGTGACACCGGCTTAACTCTCGACTCTGCCCTGTCCATCAAACCGCACGTCCAAACTCTTGCCACCTCCGCCCCGCAACTCACAATGGGGCAGTGAATGCGTTGTAATAATGCATCCGCTGCCCCCGTTGTGTGGCACAATCACAGGATGCGTCGGTACGTCGGCCTGACGCACTGCGACGGGCCGACGCTAGTGTGAAAGTAGCCTAACTCTCTTGCACCACTCCAGTCTGTCCTGAACTCTGCTGCCCGGCTAATCCACCTCTCTCCTCCCCTCCACTGGCTCCAAATTCCCCAACGAATCCAGTTCAAACTACTAACACTGATCTACAAAGCTATCCACAACCTGTCCCCTCCCTATATCTCTGAACTATTCTCCCAATATCTTCCCTCACGTAATCTTCAATCGGCCCAAGACCTCCTACTCTCCTCCACACTTATTCGTTCCTCACACAACCGCCTCCAAGATTTCTCCCCAATATCCCCCATCCTCTGGAATTCAACGCCTCAACACGTCCGATTAGCCACCACCCTCGGATCCTTCAGACAGAACCTGAAAACCCATCTCTTCAGGAAAGCCTACAGCCTGCAATAACCATTCTGCCGCCTCACCACCACCTGAGCTGCTGCACCCCCGACCTTCTGTCTCTTCCCCATTATCCCATAGAATGTAAATCCGCAAGGACAGGGTCCTCTCCCCTCTGTACCAGTCAGTCATCGTAAATTTGTTCACTATAAATGATATCTATAACCTGGTATGTAACCCCTTTCTCATGTACAGCACCATGGAATTAATGGTGCTATATAAATAATAATTCATGCCAGGCTGCCCAGAGGCCAAGACAAACTGTCCTCTGTGGGAGGTGTATGGTCTATGTCCTCCCTGCCATGCTGCAGTGATGCCCGTGAGCTACTTTGAGTGCCACCCTGTTGTGTTCACGACATGATGAAGTGTTGTTCCACAGAGCTACTCACCCGTGCGTGCTGCAGCTGAAACTCCAGTATTGCTTCTGCTCGCACAGCCTATACAGCGTATTCAACTTTTGAGTTCCACCTTGTTGATATGTCACATATGAGGCGCTGAACGAGAAGGCAGAAGTGACGCTGCAGCGCAGACCGTCGAGCAGCTGCAGGGTGTGAACGTCATAATCGTGCACAGGGGTCATTCCATGTCAAGTGGACCAGTGGTCCCCACTCGACCTCCGATTTTGCTGAAAATTTATAAGGATGTACATGTATGTTTGAAAAGAGGTTCTGTAAATTTTTAGGGCCAGATCTCAAATACAATAGGCACTGTTGACCTTTCTTAGAGTTCTATACTGGCTATGATGTTGAAATGTGGCATACTAACTCAACTTTTGCTGCTAAACACGATAAAATTATTACCGGCTATGACAAAACAATATTTCGGCCGCAATTTTGTGTCAAAATAGCTTGAAAAAATGCGTCACATACAATTTATGCCACACTTTGCCCATATATAACTCAAGACCAAAAACCAATAGTAACTGGTGCTTTGCCCTGGACACCAAACATCTACATGACTTTGCATTGCTGCAATATCACGGTCAAAGCATATGTATTTGTGGAAATATTCACACCCACATATGATGAAAAACTTAAAAAAAACGAATTTGACCTATTTTTCGGTCAAATTTCTCAAAAAGGGTACCCCTAAAATATATTACTTCTGATATCATTAGAAAGAGCACATTTTTCTCTACAAGGATCATTGTTTTTTTTTTTGGAGTCTATCAGTTTAAGAAATGAAAAATGCCACTGAACATGGTGTTATTTATTAATACGCAATGAATGGTAACTGCACAATTCAAACCCTTGTGTTGGTCCATTGTGGTTATACCACAACCAATTCCCTAAGAATTGGTATTACAATCCTATTAAGAATTATTATTATTTATTTATATAGCACCATTGATTCCATTGTGCTGTACATGAGAAGGGATTACATACAAGTTACAAATATCACATACAGTAAACAAACTAACAATGACGGACTGACACAGAGGGGTGAGGACCCTGCCCTTGCGGGCTTACAGTCTACAGGATTATGGGGAAGGAGACAGTAGGTTGAGGGTTGCAGGAGCTCCGGTGTTGGTGAGGCGGTAGCTCCGGTGTTGGTGAGGCGGTAGCTACGGTGTTGGTGAGGCGGTAGCTTCGATAGTGATGAGGCAGCAGCGGTGTCAGTGCAGGCTGTAGGCTTTCCTGAAGAGATGAGTTTTCAGGTTCCGTCTGAAGGATCCGACTGTGGTTGATAGTCGGACGTGTTGGGGCAGAGAGTTCCAGAGGATGGGGGATATTCGGGAGAAGTCTTGGAGGCGATTGGATGAGGAGCGAGAAGAATTGTAATAATGCTGTCTTTCGAGAATTGGCAGCCCCATCGCCTAGGAGCCATGGCCGATAGTCGTGCAAGGCACTGAAGCCGCAGGATTGGTGGAACCTCCAGTGAAACGTCAACAGTGCCCATTGTATTTGAGATCTGGCCCTAAAAATTTAAAGAACCTCTTTTCAAACATACATGTACATCCTTATAAATTTTCAGCAAAATCGGAGAAGGTCGAGTGTGGACGATTTTCAAAACTGGTCCACTTGATGTGGAATGACCCACAGACTACCTCTCACATATGGGTAATTTTTAAGAAATATTTGCACCACCAAACTTGACACATGTGCCAGGCAAGGATGTGGTCAAACCAGCTAGGCCTAGAGCTGCTACCAGATTTCACCCGTTATCACACACCACCAGCGGCACCAACCACTCATCAGTCTCGTTTATTCCTCGTCCACAGCTCTTGCGCAGTATGGAACTTGTCCCCCAAAATGATGAGTTTGAGAACAGCCTACTGTCTTTTCCCCCTGGCTGTGTTGAAGTTGCTAGTGCAAGTCTTACTGCTAGGTGATGGAGTAAGCGGAGTAGGCCACATGGGCAGAGCAATGTCCAACAATAGATGTAGGACAGGCGCTAGAACGCCTTCCTCCTCTGTCCCAGCTGCCACATTTACCCAGTGTGCAGATAGGGAGATGTAACATCCCTGCCCATACTTACTGGTCCACGTATCGGTAATCGGTAGATATCTGGACCTTGCCACTGATGGCGTTGCACAGTGCACACCTGATTTTGGTTGCAACATGTGTGTGCTGGGCAGGGATGGCCAACTTGAAACATTAGTGGTGGATGAGAATCACATACTTCGCAACAGCCACCACCATCATTTTTTAAAATGTTTTTTCTCCATCAGCTAGAATGGCAGCATTTCAAAGGCCAGGAATTGGTAAATGCTGTTATTCAGGACCAGGGCCTGTGGGCGCGTAGTGGGCTATTTCCTTTCTCTATGGGGTTTGGGTGATGGAGAGATGAACACTTCTATGGGACAGGGTGGAGATGCTTGGTGACACTGAAGATCAGAAGAGACAGCTTCATGACTTTGGGCTGATACCCCCTTGCAAATTGGCCAAGCAGTAAGGTGGTAGAAAGATGCCCACGGTCCTCAGGTGAAAACTGCACTTTCAGCAGTGGACCCAGTGGAAGGAACTGGAAGCGCTCTCAGCCATCCAATCTAACACTGACTGCACATGTTCTTGCCTCACTATCCATCCAGCGGTGCTCGTGCCTAGGATATGGTGCACAACATCCCGTGGACTGCATGCACCAGAGGAACGTGTTTCATGTAGACACGTAATGGGCACAGATCAACTATGTCATCTCCTTGGAGCAGGTACACCTCCACCACGACCTTCATTTGATGCTCTCCTCATGTCACTCACTCAAGAATAATTCCCAGTAGAGGCACACTGAACCATGCTTCATTACTGGCAGCGTGCATCAGGTCGTTAAGGCATGCTGCACAAGGGTGGCAAATAAACAGTATATGGTAATTGTCTACATTTTTCTTTAAAAAAAAAGTAAAATATTAAAATTTGAGAATCATCAGTGGTTGATACCCTTTTAAAGGACAAGTGTAGCCCAGTTTTTATTCATCTTACAGGACCAATTCCAGTTTTCCATATTACAGAATTGTATCTTTATAAATGTCGCACTGATGGGCTGTACGGCATCCAATGTTTTCTGCTCACACCCATCTGATTTCATTCAAATTGCAGCTGAATACAGATCTGCCCGGCCTGATAGAAGAACATTGCTCCGAGGGCAGGCTGACATTTACAGGATTGCACTCAACTGATTTTTATGCTAACAAACGTGAGACAGGCAGGGGCACAAGTGCGGGCTAGGCGTAAGGCAGGGGCACAAGTGCGGGCTAGGCGTAAGGCAGGGGCACAAGTGCAGGCTAGGCGTCAGGCAGGGGCACAAGTGCAGGCTAGGCATAAGGCAGGGACACAAGTTCAGGCTAGGCATAAGGCAGGGGCACAAGTGCAGGCTAGGCATAAGGCAGGGGCACAAGTGCAGGCTAGGCATAAGGCAGGGGAACAAGTGCAGGCTAGGCATAAGGCAGGGGCACAAGTGCAGGCTAGGCATAAGGCAGGGGCACAAGTGCAGGCTAGGCATAAGGCAGGGGCACAAGTGCTGGCTAGGCATAAAGCATGGGCACAAGTGTTGGCTAGGCATAAGGCAGGGGCACAAGTGCTGGCTAGGCTTAAGGCAGGGGCACAAGTGCTGGCTAGGCTTAAGGCAGGGGCACAAGTGATGGCTACACATAAGGCATACGGCTAACTTTGCACTCTTTGCATAAAGGGATAGGCACCCTTGGGGGTGTAGAGCTAGCTTTCACCCCTCTACTCTGTACTTGGACATTTAGAACTAGATCCTTTGTTGTACAGTGCGGAGCCACTCCATAACCCCCATGCTCCAAGCGACCAGGCACATCTTGTCTGTCCTCCGTAAATGGGTAATGCCTTCGTCCCCAATTACAGTCGTGCATGTGCATTCAGACGGGACAAGAGCGAAGAGCGTAAAGCCTGCCCTGTGTGCATAACCAACATGAAGCTAAAGACAAAAAAACAATAATGCAAGGGGCTCAAAAGTGCTGGCTAGGCATAAGGCAGGGGCACAAGTGCTGGCTAGGCATAAGGCAGGGGCACAAGTGCTGGCTAGGCATAAGGCAGGGACACAAGTGCTGGCTAGGCATAAGGCAGGGGCACAAGTGCGGGCTAGGCATAAGGCAGGGGCACAAGTGCGGGCTAGGCATAAGGCAGGGGCACAAGTGCGGGCTAGGCATAAGGCAGGGGCACAAGTGCGGGCTAGGCATAAGGCAGGGGCACAAGTGCAGGCTAGGCATAAGGCAGGGGCACAAGTGCAGGCTAGGCATAAGGCAGGGGCACAAGTGCAGGCTAGGCATAAGGCAGGGGCACAAGTGCAGGCTAGGCATAAGGCAGGGGCACAAGTGCAGGCTAGGCATAAGGCAGGGGCACAAGTGCAGGCTAGGCATAAGGCAGGGGCACCTATGCAGGCTAGGCTTAAGGCAGGGGCACAAGTGATGGCTACACATAAGGCATACAGCTAACTCTTTGCACTCTTTGCATAAAGGGATAGGCACCCTTAGGGGTGAAGAGCTAGCTTTCACCCCTCTACTCTGTACTTTGTTGTTCAGTGCGGAGCCAGTCCATAACCCCCATGCTCCAAGCGACCAGGCACATCTTGTCTGTCCTCCGTAAATGGGTAATGCCTTCGTCCCCAATTACAGTCGTGCATGTGCATTCAGACGGGACAAGAGCGAAGAGCGTAAAGCCTGCCCTGTGTGCATAACCAACATGAAGCTAAAGACAAAAAAACAATAATGCAAGGGGCTCAAAAGTGCTGGCTAGGCATAAGGCAGGGGCACAAGTGCTGGCTAGGCATAAGGCAGGGGCACAAGTGCTGGCTAGGCATAAGGCAGGGACACAAGTGCTGGCTAGGCATAAGGCAGGGGCACAAGTGCGGGCTAGGCATAAGGCAGGGGCACAAGTGCGGGCTAGGCATAAGGCAGGGGCACAAGTGCGGGCTAGGCATAAGGCAGGGGCACAAGTGCGGGCTAGGCATAAGGCAGGGGCACAAGTGCGGGCTAGGCATAAGGCAGGGGCACAAGTGCAGGCTAGGCATAAGGCAGGGGCACAAGTGCAGGCTAGGCATAAAGCAGGGGCACAAGTGCAGGCTAGGCATAAGGCAGGGGCACAAGTGCAGGCTAGGCATAAGGCAGGGGCACAAGTGCAGGCTAGGCATAAGGCAGGGGCACAAGTGCAGGCTAGGCTTAAGGCAGGGGCACAAGTGATGGCTACACATAAGGCATACAGCTAACTCTTTGCACTCTTTGCATAAAGGGATAGGCACCCTTAGGGGTGAAGAGCTAGCTTTCACCCCTCTACTCTGTACTTTGTTGTTCAGTGCGGAGCCAGTCCATAACCCCCATGCTCCAAGCGACCAGGCACATCTTGTCTGTCCTCCGTAAATGGGTAATGCCTTCGTCCCCAATTACAGTCGTGCATGTGCATTCAGACGGGACAAGAGCGAAGAGCGTAAAGCCTGCCCTGTGTGCATAACCAACATGAAGCTAAAGACAAAAAAACAATAATGCAAGGGGCTCAAAAGTGCTGGCTAGGCATAAGGCAGGGGCACAAGTGCTGGCTAGGCATAAGGCAGGGGCACAAGTGCTGGCTAGGCATAAGGCAGGGGCACAAGTGCTGGCTAGGCATAAGGCAGGGACACAAGTGCTGGCTAGGTATAAGGCAGGGGCACAAGTGCAGGCTAGGCATAAGGCAGGGGTACAAGTGCAGGCTAGGCATAAGGCAGGGGCACAAGTGCAGGCTAGGCATAAGGCAGGAGCACAAGTGCAGGATAGGCATAAGACAGGGGCACAAGTGCAGGATAGGCATAAGACAGGGGCAAAAGTGCAGGCTAGGCATAAGGCAGGGGCACAAGTGCAGGCTAGGCATAAGGCAGGGGCACAAGTGCAGGCTAGGCATAAGGCAGGGGCACAAGTGCTGGCTAGGCATAAGGCAGGGGCACAAGTGCTGGCTAGGCATAAGGCAGGGGCACAAGTGCTGGCTAGGCATAAGGCAGGGGCACAAGTGCGGGCTAGGCATAAGGCAGGGGCACAAGTGCGGGCTAGGCATAAGGCAGGGGCACAAGTGCGGGCTAGCCATAAGGCAGGGGCACAAGTGCGGGCTAGGCATAAGGCAGGGGCACAAGTGCGGGCTAGGCATAAGGCAGGGGCACAAGTGCGGGCTAGGCATAAGGCAGGGGCACAAGTGCGGGCTAGGCATAAGGCAGGGGCACAAGTGCGGGCTAGGCATAAGGCAGGGGCACAAGTGCGGGCTAGGCATAAGGCAGGGGCACAAGTGCGGGCTAGGCAGAAGGCAGGGGCACAAGTGCGGGCTAGGCAGAAGGCAGGGGCACAAGTGCGGGCTAGGCAGAAGGCAGGGGCACAAGTGCGGGCTAGGCAGAAGGCAGGGGCACAAGTGCTGGCTAGGCGTAAGGCAGGGGCACAAGTGCAAACTAAGCATAAGGCAGAGGCACAAGTGCAGGCTAGGCAGAAGGCAGGGGCACAAGTGCTGGCTAGGCGTAAGGCAGGGGCACAAGTGCTAGCTAGGCGTAAGGCAGGGGCACAAGTGCAGGCTAGGCATAAGGCAGGGGCACAAGTGCAGGCTAGACATAAGGCAGGAGCACAAGTGCAGGCTAGGCATAAGACAGGGGCACAAGTGCAGGCTAGACATAAGGCAGGAGCACAAGTGCAGGCTAGGCATAAGACAGGGGCACAAGTGCGGGCTAGGCATAAGGCAGGGGCACAAGTGCAGGCTAGGCATAAGGCAGGGGCACAAGTGCAGGCTAGGCATAAGGCAGGAGCACAAGTGCAGGATAGGCATAAGACAGGGGCACAAGTGCAGGCTAGGCATAAGGCAGGGGCACAAGTGCTGGCTAGGCATAAGGCAGGGGCACAAGTGCTGGCTAGGCATAAGGCAGGGGCACAAGTGCTGGCTAGGCATAAGGCAGGGGCACAAGTGCGGGCTAGGCATAAGGCAGGGGCACAAGTGCGGGCTAGGCATAAGGCAGGGGCACAAGTGCGGGCTAGGCATAAGGCAGGGGCACAAGTGCGGGCTAGGCATAAGGCAGGGGCACAAGTGCGGGCTAGGCATAAGGCAGGGGCACAAGTGCGGGCTAGGCATAAGGCAGGGGCACAAGTGCTGGCTAGGCATAAGGCAGGGGCACAAGTGCTGGCTAGGCATAAGGCAGGGGCACAAGTGCTGGCTAGGCATAAGGCAGGGGCACAAGTGCTGGCTAGGCGTAAGGCAGGGGCACAAGTGCTGGCTAGGCGTAAGGCAGGGGCACAAGTGCTGGCTAGGCGTAAGGCAGGGGCACAAGTGCTGGCTAGGCGTAAGGCAGGGGCACAAGTGCTGGCTAGGCATAAGGCAGGGGCACAAGTGCTGGCTAGGCATAAGGCAGGGGCACAAGTGCTGGCTAGGCGTAAGGCAGGGGCACAAGTGCTGGCTAGGCGTAAGGCAGGGGCACAAGTGCTGGCTAGGCGTAAGGCAGGGGCACAAGTGCAAACTAAGCATAAGGCAGAGGCACAAGTGCAGGCTAGGCATAAGGCAGGGGCACAAGTGCAGGCTAGACATAAGGCAGGAGCACAAGTGCAGGCTAGGCATAAGACAGGGGCACAAGTGCTGGCTAGGCATAAGGCAGGGGCACAAATGCTGGCTAGGCATAAGGCAGGGACACAAGTGCTGGCTAGGCATAAGGCAGGGGCACAAGTGCGGGCTAGGCATAAGGCAGGGGCACAAGTGCGGGCTAGGCATAAGGCAGGGGCACAAGTGCGGGCTAGACATAAGGCAGGGGCACAAGTGCGGGCTAGGCATAAGGCAGGGGCACAATTGCAGGCTAGGCATAAGGCAGGGGCACAAGTGCAGGCTAGGCATAAGGCAGGGGCACAAGTGCAGGCTAGGCATAAGGCAGGGGCACAAGTGCAGGCTAGGCATAAGGCAGGGGCACAAGTGCAGGCTAGGCATAAGGCAGGGGCACAAGTGCAGGCTAGGCATAAGGCAGGGGGCACAAGTGCAGGCTAGGCATAAGGCAGGGGCACACGTGCAGGCTAGGCATAAGGCAGGGGCACAAGTGCAGGCTAGGCATAAGGCAGGGCACAAGTGCGGGCTAGGCATAAGGCAGGGCACAAGTGCGGGCTAGGCATAAGGCAGGGGCACAAGTGCGGGCTAGGCTTTAGGCAGGGGCACAAGTGCAAACTAAGCATAAGGCAGAGGCACAAGGGCAGGCTAGGCATATGGCAGAAGCACAAGTGCAGGCTAGGCATAAGGCAGGGGCACAAGTGCAGGCTAGGCATAAGGCAGGAGCACAAGTGCAGGATAGGCATAAGACAGGGGCACAAGTGCAGGCTAGGCATAAGGCAGGGTCACAAGTGCAGGCTAGGCATAAGGCAGGGGCACAAGTGCTGGCTAGGCATAAGGCAGGGGCACAAGTGCGGGCTAGGCATAAGGCAGGGGCACAAGTGCGGGCTAGGCATAAGGCAGGGGCACAAGTGCTGGCTAGGCATAAGGCAGGGGCACAAGTGCTGGCTAGGCATAAGGCAGGGGCACAAGTGCTGGCTAGGCGTAAGGCAGGGGCACAAGTGCTGGCTAGGCGTAAGGCAGGGGCACAAGTGCTGGCTAGGCGTAAGGCAGGGGCACAAGTGCTGGCTAGGCGTAAGGCAGGGGCACAAGTGCTGGCTAGGCGTAAGGCAGGGGCACAAGTGCTGGCTAGGCGTAAGGCAGGGGCACAAGTGCTGGCTAGGCGTAAGGCAGGGGCACAAGTGCTGGCTAGGCGTAAGGCAGGGGCACAAGTGCTGGCTAGGCGTAAGGCAGGGGCACAAGTGCTGGCTAGGCGTAAGGCAGGGGCACAAGTGCTGGCTAGGCGTAAGGCAGGGGCACAAGTGCTGGCTAGGCGTAAGGCAGGGGCACAAGTGCAAACTAAGCATAAGGCAGAGGCACAAGTGCAGGCTAGGCATAAGGCAGGGGCACAAGTGCAGGCTAGACATAAGGCAGGAGCACAAGTGCAGGCTAGGCATAAGACAGGGGCACAAGTGCTGGCTAGGCATAAGGCAGGGGCACAAGTGCTGGCTAGGCATAAGGCAGGGGCACAAGTGCAGGCTAGGCTTAAGGCAGGGGCACAAGTGATGGCTACACATAAGGCATACAGCTAACTCTTTGCACTCTTTGCATAAAGGGATAGGCACCCTTAGGGGTGAAGAGCTAGCTTTCACCCCTCTACTCTGTACTTTGTTGTTCAGTGCGGAGCCAGTCCATAACCCCCATGCTCCAAGCGACCAGGCACATCTTGTCTGTCCTCCGTAAATGGGTAATGCCTTCGTCCCCAATTACAGTCGTGCATGTGCATTCAGACGGGACAAGAGCGAAGAGCGTAAAGCCTGCCCTGTGTGCATAACCAACATGAAGCTAAAGACAAAAAAACAATAATGCAAGGGGCTCAAAAGTGCTGGCTAGGCATAAGGCAGGGGCACAAGTGCTGGCTAGGCATAAGGCAGGGGCACAAGTGCTGGCTAGGCATAAGGCAGGGACACAAGTGCTGGCTAGGCATAAGGCAGGGGCACAAGTGCAGGCTAGGCATAAGGCAGGGGCACAAGTGCAGGCTAGGCATAAGGCAGGGGCACAAGTGCAGGCTAGGCATAAGGCAGGAGCACAAGTGCAGGATAGGCATAAGACAGGGGCACAAGTGCAGGATAGGCATAAGGCAGGGGCACAAGTGCAGGCTAGGCATAAGGCAGGGGCACAAGTGCAGGCTAGGCATAAGGCAGGGGCACAAGTGCAGGCTAGGCATAGGGCAGGGGCACAAGTGCTGGCTAGGCATAAGGCAGGGGCACAAGTGCTGGCTAGGCATAAGGCAGGGGCACAAGTGCGGGCTAGGCATAAGGCAGGGGCACAAGCGCGGGCTAGGCATAAGGCAGGGGCACAAGTGCGGGCTAGCCATAAGGCAGGGGCACAAGTGCGGGCTAGGCATAAGGCAGGGGCACAAGTGCGGGCTAGGCATAAGGCAGGGGCACAAGTGCGGGCTAGGCATAAGGCAGGGGCACAAGTGCGGGCTAGGCATAAGGCAGGGGCACAAGTGCGGGCTAGGCATAAGGCAGGGGCACAAGTGCGGGCTAGGCATAAGGCAGGGGCACAAGTGCGGGCTAGGCATAAGGCAGGGGCACAAGTGCGGGCTAGGCAGAAGGCAGGGGAACAAGTGCGGGCTAGGCAGAAGGCAGGGGCACAAGTGCTGGCTAGGCGTAAGGCAGGGGCACAAGTGCAAACTAAGCATAAGGCAGAGGCACAAGTGCAGGCTAGGCAGAAGGCAGGGGCACAAGTGCTGGCTAGGCGTAAGGCAGGGGCACAAGTGCTAGCTAGGCGTAAGGCAGGGGCACAAGTGCTGGCTAGGCATAAGGCAGGGGCACAAGTGCTGGCTAGGCATAAGGCAGGGGCACAAGTGCTGGCTAGGCGTAAGGCAGGGGCACAAGTGCTGGCTAGGCGTAAGGCAGGGGCACAAGTGCTGGCTAGGCGTAAGGCAGGGGCACAAGTGCTGGCTAGGCGTAAGGCAGGGGCACAAGTGCTGGCTAGGCATAAGGCAGGGGCACAAGTGCTGGCTAGGCGTAAGGCAGGGGCACAAGTGCTGGCTAGGCGTAAGGCAGGGGCACAAGTGCTGGCTAGGCGTAAGGCAGGGGCACAAGTGCTGGCTAGGCGTAAGGCAGGGGCACAAGTGCAAACTAAGCATAAGGCAGAGGCACAAGTGCAGGCTAGGCATAAGGCAGGGGCACAAGTGCAGGCTAGACATAAGGCAGGAGCACAAGTGCAGGCTAGGCATAAGACAGGGGCACAAGTGCTGGCTAGGCATAAGGCAGGGGCACAAGTGCTGGCTAGGCATAAGGCAGGGACACAAGTGCTGGCTAGGCATAAGGCAGGGGCACAAGTGCGGGCTAGGCATAAGGCAGGGGCACAAGTGCGGGCTAGGCATAAGGCAGGGGCACAAGTGCGGGCTAGACATAAGGCAGGGGCACAAGTGCGGGCTAGGCATAAGGCAAGGGCACAATTGCAGGCTAGGCATAAGGCAGGGGCACAAGTGCAGGCTAGGCATAAGGCAGGGGCACAAGTGCAGGCTAGGCATAAGGCAGGGGCACAAGTGCAGGCTAGGCATAAGGCAGGGGCACAAGTGCAGGCTAGGCATAAGGCAGGGGCACAAGTGCAGGCTAGGCATAAGGCAGGGGGCACAAGTGCAGGCTATGCATAAGGCAGGGGCACACGTGCAGGCTAGGCATAAGGCAGGGGCACAAGTGCGGGCTAGGCATAAGGCAGGGCACAAGTGCGGGCTAGGCATAAGGCAGGGCACAAGTGCGGGCTAGGCATAAGGCAGGGGCACAAGTGCGGGCTAGGCTTTAGGCAGGGGCACAAGTGCAAACTAAGCATAAGGCAGAGGCACAAGGGCAGGCTAGGCATATGGCAGAAGCACAAGTGCAGGCTAGGCATAAGGCAGGGGCACAAGTGCAGGCTAGGCATAAGGCAGGAGCACAAGTGCAGGATAGGCATAAGACAGGGGCACAAGTGCAGGCTAGGCATAAGGCAGGGTCACAAGTGCAGGCTAGGCATAAGGCAGGGGCACAAGTGCTGGCTAGGCATAAGGCAGGGGCACAAGTGCGGGCTAGGCATAAGGCAGGGGCACAAGTGCGGGCTAGGCATAAGGCAGGGGCACAAGTGCTGGCTAGGCATAAGGCAGGGGCACAAGTGCTGGCTAGGCATAAGGCAGGGGCACAAGTGCTGGCTAGGCGTAAGGCAGGGGCACAAGTGCTGGCTAGGCGTAAGGCAGGGGCACAAGTGCTGGCTAGGCGTAAGGCAGGGGCACAAGTGCTGGCTAGGCGTAAGGCAGGGGCACAAGTGCTGGCTAGGCGTAAGGCAGGGGCACAAGTGCTGGCTAGGCGTAAGGCAGGGGCACAAGTGCTGGCTAGGCGTAAGGCAGGGGCACAAGTGCTGGCTAGGCGTAAGGCAGGGGCACAAGTGCTGGCTAGGCGTAAGGCAGGGGCACAAGTGCTGGCTAGGCGTAAGGCAGGGGCACAAGTGCTGGCTAGGCGTAAGGCAGGGGCACAAGTGCTGGCTAGGCGTAAGGCAGGGGCACAAGTGCTGGCTAGGCGTAAGGCAGGGGCACAAGTGCAAACTAAGCATAAGGCAGAGGCACAAGTGCAGGCTAGGCATAAGGCAGGGGCACAAGTGCAGGCTAGACATAAGGCAGGAGCACAAGTGCAGGCTAGGCATAAGACAGGGGCACAAGTGCTGGCTAGGCATAAGGCAGGGGCACAAGTGCTGGCTAGGCATAAGGCAGGGGCACAAGTGCTGGCTAGGCATAAGGCAGGGGCACAAGTGCTGGCTAGGCATAAGGCAGGGGCACAAGTGCTGGCTAGGCATAAGGCAGGGGCACAAGTGCGGGCTAGGCATAAGGCAGGGGCACAAGTGCGGGCTAGGCATAAGGCAGGGGCACAAGTGCGGGCTAGGCATAAGGCAGGGGCACAAGTGCGGGCTAGGCATAAGGCAGGGGCACAAGTGCGGGCTAGGCATAAGGCAGGGGCACAAGTGCGGGCTAGGCATAAGGCAGGGGCACAAGTGCGGGCTAGGCATAAGGCAGGGGCACAAGTGCAGGCTAGGCATAAGGCAGGGGCACAAGTGCAGGCTAGGCATAAGGCAGGGGCACAAGTGCAGGCTAGGCATAAGGCAGGGGCACAAGTGCAGGCTAGGCATAAGGCAGGGCACAAGTGCGGGCTAGGCATAAGGCAGGGGCACAAGTGCGGGCTAGGCATAAGGCAGGGGCACAAGTGCGGGCTAGGCATAAGGCAGGGGCACAAGTGCTGGCTAGGCATAAGGCAGGGGCACAAGTGCTGGCTAGGCATAAGGCAGGGGCACAAGTGCTGGCTAGGCATAAGGCAGGGGCACAAGTGCTGGCTAGGCATAAGGCAGGGGCACAAGTGCTGGCTAGGCATAAGGCAGGGGATCAAGTGCGGGCTAGTTTTTAGGCAGGGGCACAAGTGCAAACTAAGCATAGGGCAGAGGCACAAGTGCAGGCTAGGCATAAGGCAGGGGCACAAGTGCAGGCTAGGCATAAGGCAGGAGCACAAGTGCAGGCTAGGCATAAGACAGGGGCACAAGTGCAGGCTAGGCATAAGGCAGGGGCACAAGTGCAGGCTAGGCATAAGGCAGGGGCACAAGTGCAGGCTAGGCATAAGGCAGGGGCACAAGTGCAGGCTAGGCATAAGGCAGGGGCACAAGTGCAGGCTAGGCATAAGGCAGGGGCACAAGTGCTGGCTAGGCATAAGGCAGGGGCACAAGTGCTGGCTAGGCATAAGTCAGGGGCACAAGTGCTGGCTAGGCATAAGGCAGGGGCACAAGTGCTGGCTAGGCATAAGGCAGGGGCACAAGTGCTGGCTAGGCATAAGGCAGGGGCACAAGTGCTGGCTAGGCATAAGGCAGGGGCACAAGTGCTGGCTAGGCATAAGGCAGGGGCACAAGTGCTGGCTAGGCATAAGGCAGGGGCACAAGTGCAGGCTAGGCATAAGGCAGGGGCACAAGTGCTGGATAGGCATAAGGCAGGGGCACAAGTGCAGGCTAGGCATAAGGCAGGGGCACAAGTGCGGGCTAGGCATAAGGCAGGGGCACAAGTGCGGGCTAGGCATAAGGCAGGGGCACAAGTGCAGGCTAGGCATAAGGCAGGGGCACAAGTGCTGGCTAGGCATAAGGCAGGGGCACAAGTGCAGGCTAGGCATAATGCAGGGCACAAGTGCGGGCTAGGCATAAGGCAGGGCACAAGTGCGGGCTAGGCATAAGGCAGGGCACAAGTGCGGGCTAGGCATCAGGCAGGGGCACAAGTGCTGGCTAGGCATAAGGCAGGGGCACAAGTGCTGGCTAGGCATAAGGCAGGGGCACAAGTGCTGGCTAGGCATAAGGCAGGGGCACAAGTGCTGGCTAGGCATGAGGCAGGGGCACAAGTGCTGGCTAGGCATAAGGCAGGGGCACAAGTGCTGGCTAGGCATGAGGCAGGGGCACAAGTGCTGGCTAGGCATGAGGCAGGGGCACAAGTGCTGGCTAGGCATAAGGCAGGGGCACAAGTGCTGGCTAGGCATAAGGCAGGGGCACAAGTGCTGGCTAGGCATAAGGCAGGGGCACAAGTGCTGGCTAGGCATAAGGCAGGGGCACAAGTGCTGGCTAGGCATAAGGCAGGGGCACAAGTGCTGGCTAGGCATAAGGCAGGGGCACAAGTGCTGGCTAGGCATAAGGCAGGGGCACAAGTGCTGGCTAGGCATAAGGCAGGGGCACAAGTGCGGGCTAGTTTTTAGGCAGGGGCACAAGTGCAAACTAAGCATAGAGCAGAGGCACAAGTGCAGGCTAGGCATAAGGCAGGGGCACAAGTGCTGGCTAGGCATAAGGCAGGGGCACAAGTGCTGGCTAGGCATAAGGCAGGGGCACAAGTGCTGGCTAGGCATAAGGCAGGGGCACAAGTGCTGGCTAGGCATAAGGCAGGGGCACAAGTGCTGGCTAGGCATGAGGCAGGGGCACAAGTGCTGGCTAGGCGTAAGGCAGGGGCACAAGTGCTGGCTAGGCGTAAGGCAGGGGCACAAGTGCGGGCTAGTCTTTAGGCAGGGGCACAAGTGCAAACTAAGCATAAGGCAGAGGCACAAGTGCAGGCTAGGCATAAGACAGGGGCACAAGTGCAGGCTAGGCATAAAGCAGGAGCACAAGTGCAGGCTAGGCATAAGACAGGGGCACAAGTGCAGGCAAGGCATGGGCACAAGTGCTGGCTAGGCATAAGGCAGGGGCACAAGTGCGGGCTAGGCATAAGGCAGGGGCACAAGTGCGGGCTAGGCATAAGGCAGGGGCACAAGTGCGGGCTAGGCATAAGGCAGGGGCACAAGTGCGGGCTACGCATAAGGCAGGTGCACAAGTGCAGGCTAGGCATAAGGCAGGGGCACACGTGCAGGCTAGGCATAAGGCAGGGGCACAAGTGCAGGCTAGGCATAAGGCAGGGGCACACGTGCAGGCTAGGCATATGGCAGGGGCACACGTGCAGGCTAGGCATATGGCAGGGGCACTAGTGCTGGCTAGGCATAAGGCAGGGGCACGAGTGCTGGCTAGGCATAAAGCAGGGGCACGAGTGCTGGCTAGGCATAAGGCAGGGGCACGAGTGCTGGCTAGGCATAAGGCAGGGGCACGAGTGCTGGCTAGGCATAAGGCAGGGGCACGAGTGCTGGCTAGGCATAAGGCAGGGGCACGAGTGCTGCCTAGGCATGAGGCAGGGGCACAAGTGCTGGCTAGGCATGAGGCAGGGGCACAAGTGCTGGCAAGGCATGAGGCAGGGGCACAAGTGCAGGATAGGCATAAGACAGGGGCACAAGTGCAGGCTAGGCATAAGGCAGGGTCACAAGTGCAGGCTAGGCATAAGGCAGGGGCACAAGTGCTGGCTAGGCATAAGGCAGGGGCACAAGTGCGGGCTAGGCATAAGGCAGGGGCACAAGTGCGGGCTAGGCATAAGGCAGGGGCACAAGTGCTGGCTAGGCATAAGGCAGGGGCACAAGTGCTGGCTAGGCATAAGGCAGGGGCACAAGTGCTGGCTAGGCGTAAGGCAGGGGCACAAGTGCTGGCTAGGCGTAAGGCAGGGGCACAAGTGCTGGCTAGGCGTAAGGCAGGGGCACAAGTGCTGGCTAGGCGTAAGGCAGGGGCACAAGTGCTGGCTAGGCGTAAGGCAGGGGCACAAGTGCTGGCTAGGCGTAAGGCAGGGGCACAAGTGCTGGCTAGGCGTAAGGCAGGGGCACAAGTGCTGGCTAGGCGTAAGGCAGGGGCACAAGTGCTGGCTAGGCGTAAGGCAGGGGCACAAGTGCTGGCTAGGCGTAAGGCAGGGGCACAAGTGCTGGCTAGGCGTAAGGCAGGGGCACAAGTGCTGGCTAGGCGTAAGGCAGGGGCACAAGTGCTGGCTAGGCGTAAGGCAGGGGCACAAGTGCAAACTAAGCATAAGGCAGAGGCACAAGTGCAGGCTAGGCATAAGGCAGGGGCACAAGTGCAGGCTAGACATAAGGCAGGAGCACAAGTGCAGGCTAGGCATAAGACAGGGGCACAAGTGCTGGCTAGGCATAAGGCAGGGGCACAAGTGCTGGCTAGGCATAAGGCAGGGGCACAAGTGCAGGCTAGGCTTAAGGCAGGGGCACAAGTGATGGCTACACATAAGGCATACAGCTAACTCTTTGCACTCTTTGCATAAAGGGATAGGCACCCTTAGGGGTGAAGAGCTAGCTTTCACCCCTCTACTCTGTACTTTGTTGTTCAGTGCGGAGCCAGTCCATAACCCCCATGCTCCAAGCGACCAGGCACATCTTGTCTGTCCTCCGTAAATGGGTAATGCCTTCGTCCCCAATTACAGTCGTGCATGTGCATTCAGACGGGACAAGAGCGAAGAGCGTAAAGCCTGCCCTGTGTGCATAACCAACATGAAGCTAAAGACAAAAAAACAATAATGCAAGGGGCTCAAAAGTGCTGGCTAGGCATAAGGCAGGGGCACAAGTGCTGGCTAGGCATAAGGCAGGGGCACAAGTGCTGGCTAGGCATAAGGCAGGGACACAAGTGCTGGCTAGGCATAAGGCAGGGGCACAAGTGCAGGCTAGGCATAAGGCAGGGGCACAAGTGCAGGCTAGGCATAAGGCAGGGGCACAAGTGCAGGCTAGGCATAAGGCAGGAGCACAAGTGCAGGATAGGCATAAGACAGGGGCACAAGTGCAGGATAGGCATAAGGCAGGGGCACAAGTGCAGGCTAGGCATAAGGCAGGGGCACAAGTGCAGGCTAGGCATAAGGCAGGGGCACAAGTGCAGGCTAGGCATAGGGCAGGGGCACAAGTGCTGGCTAGGCATAAGGCAGGGGCACAAGTGCTGGCTAGGCATAAGGCAGGGGCACAAGTGCGGGCTAGGCATAAGGCAGGGGCACAAGCGCGGGCTAGGCATAAGGCAGGGGCACAAGTGCGGGCTAGCCATAAGGCAGGGGCACAAGTGCGGGCTAGGCATAAGGCAGGGGCACAAGTGCGGGCTAGGCATAAGGCAGGGGCACAAGTGCGGGCTAGGCATAAGGCAGGGGCACAAGTGCGGGCTAGGCATAAGGCAGGGGCACAAGTGCGGGCTAGGCATAAGGCAGGGGCACAAGTGCGGGCTAGGCATAAGGCAGGGGCACAAGTGCGGGCTAGGCAGAAGGCAGGGGAACAAGTGCGGGCTAGGCAGAAGGCAGGGGCACAAGTGCTGGCTAGGCGTAAGGCAGGGGCACAAGTGCAAACTAAGCATAAGGCAGAGGCACAAGTGCAGGCTAGGCAGAAGGCAGGGGCACAAGTGCTGGCTAGGCGTAAGGCAGGGGCACAAGTGCTAGCTAGGCGTAAGGCAGGGGCACAAGTGCTGGCTAGGCATAAGGCAGGGGCACAAGTGCTGGCTAGGCGTAAGGCAGGGGCACAAGTGCTGGCTAGGCGTAAGGCAGGGGCACAAGTGCTGGCTAGGCGTAAGGCAGGGGCACAAGTGCTGGCTAGGCGTAAGGCAGGGGCACAAGTGCTGGCTAGGCGTAAGGCAGGGGCACAAGTGCTGGCTAGGCATAAGGCAGGGGCACAAGTGCTGGCTAGGCGTAAGGCAGGGGCACAAGTGCTGGCTAGGCGTAAGGCAGGGGCACAAGTGCTGGCTAGGCGTAAGGCAGGGGCACAAGTGCTGGCTAGGCGTAAGGCAGGGGCACAAGTGCTGGCTAGGCGTAAGGCAGGGGCACAAGTGCAAACTAAGCATAAGGCAGAGGCACAAGTGCAGGCTAGGCATAAGGCAGGGGCACAAGTGCGGGCTAGGCATAAGGCAGGGGCACAAGTGCAGGCTAGGCATAAGGCAGGGGCACAAGTGCTGGCTAGGCATAAGGCAGGGGCACAAGTGCAGGCTAGGCATAATGCAGGGCACAAGTGCGGGCTAGGCATAAGGCAGGGCACAAGTGCGGGCTAGGCATAAGGCAGGGCACAAGTGCGGGCTAGGCATCAGGCAGGGGCACAAGTGCTGGCTAGGCATAAGGCAGGGGCACAAGTGCTGGCTAGGCATAAGGCAGGGGCACAAGTGCTGGCTAGGCATAAGGCAGGGGCACAAGTGCTGGCTAGGCATGAGGCAGGGGCACAAGTGCTGGCTAGGCATAAGGCAGGGGCACAAGTGCTGGCTAGGCATGAGGCAGGGGCACAAGTGCTGGCTAGGCATGAGGCAGGGGCACAAGTGCTGGCTAGGCATAAGGCAGGGGCACAAGTGCTGGCTAGGCATAAGGCAGGGGCACAAGTGCTGGCTAGGCATAAGGCAGGGGCACAAGTGCTGGCTAGGCATAAGGCAGGGGCACAAGTGCTGGCTAGGCATAAGGCAGGGGCACAAGTGCTGGCTAGGCATAAGGCAGGGGCACAAGTGCTGGCTAGGCATAAGGCAGGGGCACAAGTGCTGGCTAGGCATAAGGCAGGGGCACAAGTGCGGGCTAGTTTTTAGGCAGGGGCACAAGTGCAAACTAAGCATAGAGCAGAGGCACAAGTGCAGGCTAGGCATAAGGCAGGGGCACAAGTGCTGGCTAGGCATAAGGCAGGGGCACAAGTGCTGGCTAGGCATAAGGCAGGGGCACAAGTGCTGGCTAGGCATAAGGCAGGGGCACAAGTGCTGGCTAGGCATAAGGCAGGGGCACAAGTGCTGGCTAGGCATGAGGCAGGGGCACAAGTGCTGGCTAGGCGTAAGGCAGGGGCACAAGTGCTGGCTAGGCGTAAGGCAGGGGCACAAGTGCGGGCTAGTCTTTAGGCAGGGGCACAAGTGCAAACTAAGCATAAGGCAGAGGCACAAGTGCAGGCTAGGCATAAGACAGGGGCACAAGTGCAGGCTAGGCATAAAGCAGGAGCACAAGTGCAGGCTAGGCATAAGACAGGGGCACAAGTGCAGGCAAGGCATGGGCACAAGTGCTGGCTAGGCATAAGGCAGGGGCACAAGTGCGGGCTAGGCATAAGGCAGGGGCACAAGTGCGGGCTAGGCATAAGGCAGGGGCACAAGTGCGGGCTAGGCATAAGGCAGGGGCACAAGTGCGGGCTACGCATAAGGCAGGTGCACAAGTGCAGGCTAGGCATAAGGCAGGGGCACACGTGCAGGCTAGGCATAAGGCAGGGGCACAAGTGCAGGCTAGGCATAAGGCAGGGGCACACGTGCAGGCTAGGCATATGGCAGGGGCACACGTGCAGGCTAGGCATATGGCAGGGGCACTAGTGCTGGCTAGGCATAAGGCAGGGGCACGAGTGCTGGCTAGGCATAAAGCAGGGGCACGAGTGCTGGCTAGGCATAAGGCAGGGGCACGAGTGCTGGCTAGGCATAAGGCAGGGGCACGAGTGCTGGCTAGGCATAAGGCAGGGGCACGAGTGCTGCCTAGGCATGAGGCAGGGGCACAAGTGCTGGCTAGGCATGAGGCAGGGGCACAAGTGCTGGCAAGGCATGAGGCAGGGGCACAAGTGCAGGATAGGCATAAGACAGGGGCACAAGTGCAGGCTAGGCATAAGGCAGGGTCACAAGTGCAGGCTAGGCATAAGGCAGGGGCACAAGTGCTGGCTAGGCATAAGGCAGGGGCACAAGTGCGGGCTAGGCATAAGGCAGGGGCACAAGTGCGGGCTAGGCATAAGGCAGGGGCACAAGTGCTGGCTAGGCATAAGGCAGGGGCACAAGTGCTGGCTAGGCATAAGGCAGGGGCACAAGTGCTGGCTAGGCGTAAGGCAGGGGCACAAGTGCTGGCTAGGCGTAAGGCAGGGGCACAAGTGCTGGCTAGGCGTAAGGCAGGGGCACAAGTGCTGGCTAGGCGTAAGGCAGGGGCACAAGTGCTGGCTAGGCGTAAGGCAGGGGCACAAGTGCTGGCTAGGCGTAAGGCAGGGGCACAAGTGCTGGCTAGGCGTAAGGCAGGGGCACAAGTGCTGGCTAGGCGTAAGGCAGGGGCACAAGTGCTGGCTAGGCGTAAGGCAGGGGCACAAGTGCTGGCTAGGCGTAAGGCAGGGGCACAAGTGCTGGCTAGGCGTAAGGCAGGGGCACAAGTGCTGGCTAGGCGTAAGGCAGGGGCACAAGTGCTGGCTAGGCGTAAGGCAGGGGCACAAGTGCAAACTAAGCATAAGGCAGAGGCACAAGTGCAGGCTAGGCATAAGGCAGGGGCACAAGTGCAGGCTAGACATAAGGCAGGAGCACAAGTGCAGGCTAGGCATAAGACAGGGGCACAAGTGCTGGCTAGGCATAAGGCAGGGGCACAAGTGCTGGCTAGGCATAAGGCAGGGGCACAAGTGCAGGCTAGGCTTAAGGCAGGGGCACAAGTGATGGCTACACATAAGGCATACAGCTAACTCTTTGCACTCTTTGCATAAAGGGATAGGCACCCTTAGGGGTGAAGAGCTAGCTTTCACCCCTCTACTCTGTACTTTGTTGTTCAGTGCGGAGCCAGTCCATAACCCCCATGCTCCAAGCGACCAGGCACATCTTGTCTGTCCTCCGTAAATGGGTAATGCCTTCGTCCCCAATTACAGTCGTGCATGTGCATTCAGACGGGACAAGAGCGAAGAGCGTAAAGCCTGCCCTGTGTGCATAACCAACATGAAGCTAAAGACAAAAAAACAATAATGCAAGGGGCTCAAAAGTGCTGGCTAGGCATAAGGCAGGGGCACAAGTGCTGGCTAGGCATAAGGCAGGGGCACAAGTGCTGGCTAGGCATAAGGCAGGGACACAAGTGCTGGCTAGGCATAAGGCAGGGGCACAAGTGCAGGCTAGGCATAAGGCAGGGGCACAAGTGCAGGCTAGGCATAAGGCAGGGGCACAAGTGCAGGCTAGGCATAAGGCAGGAGCACAAGTGCAGGATAGGCATAAGACAGGGGCACAAGTGCAGGATAGGCATAAGGCAGGGGCACAAGTGCAGGCTAGGCATAAGGCAGGGGCACAAGTGCAGGCTAGGCATAAGGCAGGGGCACAAGTGCAGGCTAGGCATAGGGCAGGGGCACAAGTGCTGGCTAGGCATAAGGCAGGGGCACAAGTGCTGGCTAGGCATAAGGCAGGGGCACAAGTGCGGGCTAGGCATAAGGCAGGGGCACAAGCGCGGGCTAGGCATAAGGCAGGGGCACAAGTGCGGGCTAGCCATAAGGCAGGGGCACAAGTGCGGGCTAGGCATAAGGCAGGGGCACAAGTGCGGGCTAGGCATAAGGCAGGGGCACAAGTGCGGGCTAGGCATAAGGCAGGGGCACAAGTGCGGGCTAGGCATAAGGCAGGGGCACAAGTGCGGGCTAGGCATAAGGCAGGGGCACAAGTGCGGGCTAGGCATAAGGCAGGGGCACAAGTGCGGGCTAGGCAGAAGGCAGGGGAACAAGTGTGGGCTAGGCAGAAGGCAGGGGCACAAGTGCTGGCTAGGCGTAAGGCAGGGGCACAAGTGCAAACTAAGCATAAGGCAGAGGCACAAGTGCAGGCTAGGCAGAAGGCAGGGGCACAAGTGCTGGCTAGGCGTAAGGCAGGGGCACAAGTGCTAGCTAGGCGTAAGGCAGGGGCACAAGTGCTGGCTAGGCATAAGGCAGGGGCACAAGTGCTGGCTAGGCGTAAGGCAGGGGCACAAGTGCTGGCTAGGCGTAAGGCAGGGGCACAAGTGCTGGCTAGGCGTAAGGCAGGGGCACAAGTGCTGGCTAGGCGTAAGGCAGGGGCACAAGTGCTGGCTAGGCGTAAGGCAGGGGCACAAGTGCTGGCTAGGCATAAGGCAGGGGCACAAGTGCTGGCTAGGCGTAAGGCAGGGGCACAAGTGCTGGCTAGGCGTAAGGCAGGGGCACAAGTGCTGGCTAGGCGTAAGGCAGGGGCACAAGTGCTGGCTAGGCGTAAGGCAGGGGCACAAGTGCAAACTAAGCATAAGGCAGAGGCACAAGTGCAGGCTAGGCATAAGGCAGGGGCACAAGTGCAGGCTAGACATAAGGCAGGAGCACAAGTGCAGGCTAGGCATAAGACAGGGGCACAAGTGCTGGCTAGGCATAAGGCAGGGGCACAAGTGCTGGCTAGGCATAAGGCAGGGACACAAGTGCTGGCTAGGCATAAGGCAGGGGCACAAGTGCGGGCTAGGCATAAGGCAGGGGCACAAGTGCGGGCTAGGCATAAGGCAGGGGCACAAGTGCGGGCTAGACATAAGGCAGGGGCACAAGTGCGGGCTAGGCATAAGGCAAGGGCACAATTGCAGGCTAGGCATAAGGCAGGGGCACAAGTGCAGGCTAGGCATAAGGCAGGGGCACAAGTGCAGGCTAGGCATAAGGCAGGGGCACAAGTGCAGGCTAGGCATAAGGCAGGGGCACAAGTGCAGGCTAGGCATAAGGCAGGGGCACAAGTGCAGGCTAGGCATAAGGCAGGGGGCACAAGTGCAGGCTATGCATAAGGCAGGGGCACACGTGCAGGCTAGGCATAAGGCAGGGGCACAAGTGCGGGCTAGGCATAAGGCAGGGCACAAGTGCGGGCTAGGCATAAGGCAGGGCACAAGTGCGGGCTAGGCATAAGGCAGGGGCACAAGTGCGGGCTAGGCTTTAGGCAGGGGCACAAGTGCAAACTAAGCATAAGGCAGAGGCACAAGGGCAGGCTAGGCATATGGCAGAAGCACAAGTGCAGGCTAGGCATAAGGCAGGGGCACAAGTGCAGGCTAGGCATAAGGCAGGAGCACAAGTGCAGGATAGGCATAAGACAGGGGCACAAGTGCAGGCTAGGCATAAGGCAGGGTCACAAGTGCAGGCTAGGCATAAGGCAGGGGCACAAGTGCTGGCTAGGCATAAGGCAGGGGCACAAGTGCGGGCTAGGCATAAGGCAGGGGCACAAGTGCGGGCTAGGCATAAGGCAGGGGCACAAGTGCTGGCTAGGCATAAGGCAGGGGCACAAGTGCTGGCTAGGCATAAGGCAGGGGCACAAGTGCTGGCTAGGCGTAAGGCAGGGGCACAAGTGCTGGCTAGGCGTAAGGCAGGGGCACAAGTGCTGGCTAGGCGTAAGGCAGGGGCACAAGTGCTGGCTAGGCGTAAGGCAGGGGCACAAGTGCTGGCTAGGCGTAAGGCAGGGGCACAAGTGCTGGCTAGGCGTAAGGCAGGGGCACAAGTGCTGGCTAGGCGTAAGGCAGGGGCACAAGTGCTGGCTAGGCGTAAGGCAGGGGCACAAGTGCTGGCTAGGCGTAAGGCAGGGGCACAAGTGCTGGCTAGGCGTAAGGCAGGGGCACAAGTGCTGGCTAGGCGTAAGGCAGGGGCACAAGTGCTGGCTAGGCGTAAGGCAGGGGCACAAGTGCAAACTAAGCATAAGGCAGAGGCACAAGTGCAGGCTAGGCATAAGGCAGGGGCACAAGTGCAGGCTAGACATAAGGCAGGAGCACAAGTGCAGGCTAGGCATAAGACAGGGGCACAAGTGCTGGCTAGGCATAAGGCAGGGGCACAAGTGCTGGCTAGGCATAAGGCAGGGGCACAAGTGCTGGCTAGGCATAAGGCAGGGGCACAAGTGCTGGCTAGGCATAAGGCAGGGGCACAAGTGCTGGCTAGGCATAAGGCAGGGGCACAAGTGCGGGCTAGGCATAAGGCAGGGGCACAAGTGCGGGCTAGGCATAAGGCAGGGGCACAAGTGCGGGCTAGGCATAAGGCAGGGGCACAAGTGCGGGCTAGGCATAAGGCAGGGGCACAAGTGCGGGCTAGGCATAAGGCAGGGGCACAAGTGCGGGCTAGGCATAAGGCAGGGGCACAAGTGCGGGCTAGGCATAAGGCAGGGGCACAAGTGCAGGCTAGGCATAAGGCAGGGGCACAAGTGCAGGCTAGGCATAAGGCAGGGGCACAAGTGCAGGCTAGGCATAAGGCAGGGGCACAAGTGCAGGCTAGGCATAAGGCAGGGCACAAGTGCGGGCTAGGCATAAGGCAGGGGCACAAGTGCGGGCTAGGCATAAGGCAGGGGCACAAGTGCGGGCTAGGCATAAGGCAGGGGCACAAGTGCTGGCTAGGCATAAGGCAGGGGCACAAGTGCTGGCTAGGCATGAGGCAGGGGCACAAGTGCTGGCTAGGCATAAGGCAGGGGCACAAGTGCTGGCTAGGCATAAGGCAGGGGCACAAGTGCTGGCTAGGCATAAGGCAGGGGCACAAGTGCTGGCTAGGCATAAGGCAGGGGATCAAGTGCGGGCTAGTTTTTAGGCAGGGGCACAAGTGCAAACTAAGCATAGGGCAGAGGCACAAGTGCAGGCTAGGCATAAGGCAGGGGCACAAGTGCAGGCTAGGCATAAGGCAGGAGCACAAGTGCAGGCTAGGCATAAGACAGGGGCACAAGTGCAGGCTAGGCATAAGGCAGGGGCACAAGTGCAGGCTAGGCATAAGGCAGGGGCACAAGTGCAGGCTAGGCATAAGGCAGGGGCACAAGTGCAGGCTAGGCATAAGGCAGGGGCACAAGTGCAGGCTAGGCATAAGGCAGGGGCACAAGTGCTGGCTAGGCATAAGGCAGGGGCACAAGTGCTGGCTAGGCATAAGTTAGGGGCACAAGTGCTGGCTAGGCATAAGGCAGGGGCACAAGTGCTGGCTAGGCATAAGGCAGGGGCACAAGTGCTGGCTAGGCATAAGGCAGGGGCACAAGTGCTGGCTAGGCATAAGGCAGGGGCACAAGTGCTGGCTAGGCATAAGGCAGGGGCACAAGTGCTGGCTAGGCATAAGGCAGGGGCACAAGTGCAGGCTAGGCATAAGGCAGGGGCACAAGTGCTGGATAGGCATAAGGCAGGGGCACAAGTGCAGGCTAGGCATAAGGCAGGGGCACAAGTGCGGGCTAGGCATAAGGCAGGGGCACAAGTGCGGGCTAGGCATAAGGCAGGGGCACAAGTGCAGGCTAGGCATAAGGCAGGGGCACAAGTGCTGGCTAGGCATAAGGCAGGGGCACAAGTGCAGGCTAGGCATAATGCAGGGCACAAGTGCGGGCTAGGCATAAGGCAGGGCACAAGTGCGGGCTAGGCATAAGGCAGGGCACAAGTGCGGGCTAGGCATCAGGCAGGGGCACAAGTGCTGGCTAGGCATAAGGCAGGGGCACAAGTGCTGGCTAGGCATAAGGCAGGGGCACAAGTGCTGGCTAGGCATAAGGCAGGGGCACAAGTGCTGGCTAGGCATGAGGCAGGGGCACAAGTGCTGGCTAGGCATAAGGCAGGGGCACAAGTGCTGGCTAGGCATGAGGCAGGGGCACAAGTGCTGGCTAGGCATGAGGCAGGGGCACAAGTGCTGGCTAGGCATAAGGCAGGGGCACAAGTGCTGGCTAGGCATAAGGCAGGGGCACAAGTGCTGGCTAGACATCAGGCAGGGGCACAAGTGCTGGCTAGGCATAAGGCAGGGGCACAAGTGCTGGCTAGGCATAAGGCAGGGGCACAAGTGCTGGCTAGGCATAAGGCAGGGGCACAAGTGCTGGCTAGGCATAAGGCAGGGGCACAAGTGCTGGCTAGGCATAAGGCAGGGGCACAAGTGCGGGCTAGTTTTTAGGCAGGGGCACAAGTGCAAACTAAGCATAGAGCAGAGGCACAAGTGCAGGCTAGGCATAAGGCAGGGGCACAAGTGCTGGCTAGGCATAAGGCAGGGGCACAAGTGCTGGCTAGGCATAAGGCAGGGGCACAAGTGCTGGCTAGGCATAAGGCAGGGGCACAAGTGCTGGCTAGGCATAAGGCAGGGGCACAAGTGCTGGCTAGGCATGAGGCAGGGGCACAAGTGCTGGCTAGGCGTAAGGCAGGGGCACAAGTGCTGGCTAGGCGTAAGGCAGGGGCACAAGTGCGGGCTAGTCTTTAGGCAGGGGCACAAGTGCAAACTAAGCATAAGGCAGAGGCACAAGTGCAGGCTAGGCATAAGACAGGGGCACAAGTGCAGGCTAGGCATAAAGCAGGAGCACAAGTGCAGGCTAGGCATAAGACAGGGGCACAAGTGCAGGCAAGGCATGGGCACAAGTGCTGGCTAGGCATAAGGCAGGGGCACAAGTGCGGGCTAGGCATAAGGCAGGGGCACAAGTGCGGGCTAGGCATAAGGCAGGGGCACAAGTGCGGGCTAGGCATAAGGCAGGGGCACAAGTGCGGGCTACGCATAAGGCAGGTGCACAAGTGCAGGCTAGGCATAAGGCAGGGGCACACGTGCAGGCTAGGCATAAGGCAGGGGCACAAGTGCAGGCTAGGCATAAGGCAGGGGCACACGTGCAGGCTAGGCATATGGCAGGGGCACACGTGCAGGCTAGGCATATGGCAGGGGCACTAGTGCTGGCTAGGCATAAGGCAGGGGCACGAGTGCTGGCTAGGCATAAAGCAGGGGCACGAGTGCTGGCTAGGCATAAGGCAGGGGCACGAGTGCTGGCTAGGCATAAGGCAGGGGCACGAGTGCTGGCTAGGCATAAGGCAGGGGCACGAGTGCTGCCTAGGCATGAGGCAGGGGCACAAGTGCTGGCTAGGCATGAGGCAGGGGCACAAGTGCTGGCAAGGCATGAGGCAGGGGCACAAGTGCTGGCTAGGCATAAGGCAGGGGCACAAGTGCTGGCTAGGCAT
The DNA here is from genome assembly GCF_032444005.1 of Ranitomeya imitator. Taxonomy (NCBI): domain Eukaryota; kingdom Metazoa; phylum Chordata; class Amphibia; order Anura; family Dendrobatidae; genus Ranitomeya; species Ranitomeya imitator. The sequence continues at coordinate 663,088,206 of NC_091283.1, forward strand.
AAGGCAGGGGCACAAGTGCTGGCTAGGCATAAGGCAGGGGCACAAGTGCTGGCTAGGCATAAGGCAGGGGCACAAGTGCTGGCTAGGCATAAGGCAGGGGCACAAGTGCTGGCTAGGCATAAGGCAGGGGCACAAGTGCTGGCTAGGCATAAGGCAGGGGCACAAGTGCTGGCTAGGCATAAGGCAGGGGCACAAGTGCGGGCTAGTTTTTAGGCAGGGGCACAAGTGCAAACTAAGCATAGGGCAGAGGCACAAGTGCAGGCTAGGCATAAGGCAGGGGCACAAGTGCTGGCTAGGCATAAGGCAGGGGCACAAGTGCTGGCTAGGCATAAGGCAGGGGCACAAGTGCTGGCTAAGCATGAGGCAGGGGCACAAGTGCTGGCTAGGCGTAAGGCAGGGGCACAAGTGCTGGCTAGGCGTAAGGCAGGGGCACAAGTGCTGGCTAGGCGTAAGGCAGGGGCACAAGTGCGGGCTAGTCTTTAGGCAGGGGCACAAGTGCAAACTAAGCATAAGGCAGAGGCACAAGTGCAGGCTAGGCATAAGACAGGGGCACAAGTGCAGGCTAGGCATAAGGCAGGAGCACAAGTGCAGGCTAGGCATAAGACAGGGGCACAAGTGCAGGCTAGGCATAAGGCAGGGGCACAAGTGCAGGCAAGGCATAAGGCAGGGGCACAAGTGCTGGCTAGGCATAAGGCAGGGGCACAAGTGCGGGCTAGGCATAAGGCAGGGGCACAAGTGCGGGCTAGGCATAAGGCAGGGGCACAAGTGCGGGCTAGGCATAAGGCAGTGGCACAAGTGCAGGCTAGGCATAAGGCAGGGGCACAAGTGCAGGCTAGGCATAAGGCAGGGGCACATGTGCAGGCTAGGCATAAGGAAGGCACAAGTGCAGGCTAGGCATAAGGCAGGGGCACACGTGCAGGCTAGGCATATGGCAGGGGCACGAGTGCTGGCTAGGCATAAGGCAGGGGCACGAGTGCTGGCTAGGCATAAGGCAGGGGCACGAGTGCTGGCTAGGCATAAGGCAGGGGCACGAGTGCTGGCTAGGCATAAGGCAGGGGCACAAGTGCTGGCTAGGCATGAGGCAGGGGCACAAGTGCTGGCTAGGCATGAGGCAGGGGCACAAGTGCTGGCTAGGTATAAGGCAGGGGCACAAGTGCTGGCTAGGCATGAGGCAGGGGCACAAGTGCTGGCTAGGCATAAGGCAGGGGCACAAGTGCTGGCTAGGCATAAGGCAGGGGCACAAGTGCTGGCTAGGCGTAAGGCAGGGGCACAAGTGCTGGCTAGGCGTAAGGCAGGGGCACAAGTGCTGGCTAGGCGTAAGGCAGAGGCACAAGTGCTGGCTAGGCGTAAGGCAGGGGCACAAGTGCTGGCTAGGCGTAAGGCAGGGGCACAAGTGCTGGCTAGGCGTAAGGCAGGGGCACAAGTGCTGGCTAGGCGTAAGGCAAGGGCACAAGTGCTGGCTAGGCGTAAGGCAGGGGCACAAGTGCGGGCTAGTCTTTAGGCAGGGGCACAAGTGCAAACTAAGCATAAGGCAGAGGCACAAGTGCAGGCTAGGCATAAGGCAGGGGCACAAGTGCAGGCTAGGCATAAGGCAGGAGCACAAGTGCAGGCTAGACATAAGACAGGGGCACAAGTGCAGGCTAGGCATAAGGCAGGGGCACAAGTGCTGGCTAGGCATAAGGCAGGGGCACAAGAGCTGGCTAGGCATAAGGCAGGGGCACAAGTGCTGGCTAGGCATAAGGCAGGGGCACAAGTGCTGGCTAGGCATAAGGCAGGGGCACAAGTGCGGGCTAGGCATAAGGCAGGGGCACAAGTGCGGGCTAGGCATAAGGCAGGGGCACAAGTGCGGGCTAGGCATAAGGCAGGGGCACAAGTGCGGGCTAGGCATAAGGCAGGGGCACAAGTGCGGGCTAGGCATAAGGCAGGGGCACAAGTGCGGGCTAGGCATAAGGCAGGGGCACAAGTGCGGGCTAGGCATAAGGCAGGGGCACAAGTGCGGGCTAGGCATAAGGCAGGGGCACAAGTGCGGGCTAGGCATAAGGCAGGGGCACAAGTGCAGGCTAGGCATATGGCAGGGGCACACGTGCAGGCTAGGCATATGGCAGGGGCACACGTGCAGGCTAGGCATAAGGCAGGGGCACAAGTGCAGGCTAGGCATAAGGCAGGGGCACACGTGCAGGCTAGGCATAAGGCAGGGGCACACGTGCAGGCTAGGCATAAGGCAGGGGCACACGTGCAGGCTAGGCATAAGGCAGGGGCACACGTGCAGGCTAGGCATCAGGCAGGGGCACGAGTGCAGGCTAGGCATAAGGCAGGGGCACGAGTGCTGGCAAGGCATAAGGCAGGGGCACGAGTGCTGGCTAGGCATAAGGCAGGGGCACGAGTGCTGGCTAGGCATAAGGCAGGGGCACGAGTGCTGGCTAGGCATAAGGCAAGGGCACGAGTGCTGGCTAGGCATAAGGCAAGGGCACGAGTGCTGGCTAGGCATAAGGCAGGGGCACGAGTGCTGGCTAGGCATAAGGCAGGGGCACGAGTGCTGGCTAGGCATAAGGCAGGGGCACGAGTGCAGGCTAGGCATAAGGCAGGGGCACGAGTGCAGGCTAGGCATAAGGCAGGGGCACGAGTGCAGGCTAGGCATAAGGCAGGGGCACGAGTGCAGGCTAGGCATAAGGCAGGGGCACGAGTGCAGGCTAGGCATAAGGCAGGGGCACAAGTGCGGGCTAGTCTTTAGGCATTGGCACAAGTGCAGGCTAGGCATAACGCAGGGGCACAAGTGCAGGCTAGGCATAAGACAGGGGCACAAGTGCAGGCTAGGCATAAGGCAGGAGCACAAGTGCAGGCTAGGCATAAGACAGGGGCACAAGTGCAGGCTAGGCATAAGGCAGGGGCACAAGTGCAGGCTAGGCATAAGGCAGGGGAACAAGTGCTGGCTAGGCATAAGGCAGGGGCACAAGTGCTGGCTAGGCATAAGGCAGGGGCACAAGTGCGGGCTAGGCATAAGGCAGGGGCACAAGTGCTGGCTAGGCATAAGGCAGGAGCACAAGTGCAGGCTAGGCATAAGGCAGGGGCACAAGTGCTGGCTAGGGAAAAGGCAGGGGCACAAGTGCTGGCTAGGCATAAGGCAGGGGCACAAGTGCTGGCTAGGCATAAGGCAGGGGCACAAGTGCTGGCTAGGCATAAGGCAGGTGCACAAGTGCTGGCTAGGCATAAGGCAGGGGCACAAGTGCTGGCTAGGCATAAGGCAGGGGCACAAGTGCGGGCTAGGCATAAGGCATTGGCACAAGTGCGGGCTAGGCATAAAGCAGGGGCACAAGTGCGGGCTAGGCATAAAGCAGGGGCACAAGTGCGGGCTAGGCATAAGGCAGGGGCACAAGTGCGGGCTAGGCATAAGGCAGGGGCACAAGTGCGGGCTAGGCATAAGGCAGGGGCACAAGTGCGGGCTAGGCATAAGGCAGGGGCACAAGTGCGGGCTAGGCATAAGGCAGGGGCACAAGTGCAGGCTAGGCATAAGGCAGGAGCACAAGTGCAGGCTAGGCATAAGGCAGGGGCACAAGTGCAGGCTAGGCATAAGGCAGGGGCACAAGTGCGGGCTAGGCATAAGGCAGGGCACAAGTGCGGGCTAGGCATAAGGCAGGGGCACAAGTGCGGGCTAGGCATAAGGCAGGGGCACAAGTGCGGGCTAGGCATAAGGCAGGGGCACAAGTGCTGGCTAGGCATAAGGCAGGGGCACAAGTGCTGGCTAGGCATGAGGCAGGGGCACAAGTGCTGGCTAGGCATAAGGCAGGGGCACAAGTGCTGTCTAGGCATAAGGCAGGGGCACAAGTGCTGGCTAGGCATAAGGCAGGGGCACAAGTGCTGGCTAGGCATAAGGCAGGGGCACAAGTGCTGGCTAGGCATAAGGCAGGGGATCAAGTGCGGGCTAGTTTTTAGGCAGGGGCACAAGTGCAAACTAAGCATAGGGCAGAGGCACAAGTGCAGGCTAGGCATAAGGCAGGGGCACAAGTGCAGGCTAGGCATAAGGCAGGAGCACAAGTGCAGGCTAGGCATAAGACAGGGGCACAAGTGCAGGCTAGGCATAAGGCAGGGGCACAAGTGCAGGCTAGGCATAAGGCAGGGGCACAAGTGCAGGCAAGGCATAAGGCAGGGGCACAAGTGCTGGCTAGGCATAAGGAAGGGGCACAAGTGCTGGCTAGGCATAAGGCAGGGGCACAAGTGCTGGCTAGGCATAAGGCAGGGGCACAAGTGCTGGCTAGGCATAAGGCAGGGGCACAAGTGCTGGCTAGGCATAAGGCAGGGGCACAAGTGCTGGCTAGGCATAAGGCAGGGGCACCAGTGCTGGCTAGGCATAAGGCAGGGGCACAAGTGCTGGCTAGGCATAAGGCAGGGGCACAAGTGCAGGCTAGGCATAAGGCAGGGCACAAGTGCGGGATAGGCATAAGGCAGGGGCACAAGTGCGGGCTAGGCATAAGGCAGGGGCACAAGTGCTGGCTAGGCATAAGGCAGGGGCACAAGTGCTGGCTAGGCATAAGGCAGGGGCACAAGTGCTGGCTAGGCATAAGGCAGGGGCACAAGTGCAGGCTAGGCATAAGGCAGGGGCACAAGTGCTGGATAGGCATAAGGCAGGGGCACAAGTGCAGGCTAGGCATAAGGCAGGGGCACAAGTGCAGGCTAGGCATAAGGCAGGGGCACAAGTGCTGGCTAGGCATAAGGCAGGGGCACAAGTGCAGGCTAGGCATAAAGCAGGGCACAAGTGCAGGCTAGGCATAAGGCAGGGCACAAGTGCGGGCTAGGCATAAGGCAGGGCACAAGTGCGGGCTAGGCATCAGGCAGGGGCACAAGTGCTGGCTAGGCATAAGGCAGGGGCACAAGTGCTGGCTAGGCATAAGGCAGGGGCACAAGTGCTGGCTAGGCATAAGGCAGGGGCACAAGTGCTGGCTAGGCATGAGGCAGGGGCACAAGTGCTGGCTAGGCATAAGGCAGGGGCACAAGTGCTGGCTAGGCATAAGGCAGGGGCACAAGTGCTGGCTAGGCATGAGGCAGGGGCACAAGTGCTGGCTAGGCATAAGGCAGGGGCACAAGTGCTGGCTAGGCATAAGGCAGGGGCACAAGTGCTGGCTAGGCATAAGGCAGGGGCACAAGTGCTGGCTAGGCATAAGGCAGGGGCACAAGTGCTGGCTAGGCATAAGGCAGGGGCACAAGTGCTGGCTAGGCATAAGGCAGGGGCACAAGTGCGGGCTAGTTTTTAGGCAGGGGCACAAGTGCAAACTAAGCATAGAGCAGAGGCACAAGTGCAGGCTAGGCATAAGGCAGGGGCACAAGTGCTGGCTAGGCATAAGGCAGGGGCACAAGTGCTGGCTAGGCATAAGGCAGGGGCACAAGTGCTGGCTAGGCATAAGGCAGGGGCACAAGTGCTGGCTAGGCATGAGGCAGGAGCACAAGTGCTGGCTAGGCGTAAGGCAGGGGCACAAGTGCTGGCTAGGCGTAAGGCAGGGGCACAAGTGCGGGCTAGTCTTTAGGCAGGGGCACAAGTGCAAACTAAGCATAAGGCAGAGGCACAAGTGCAGGCTAGGCATAAGACGGGCACAAGTGCAGGCTAGGCATAAGGCAGGAGCACAAGTGCAGGCTAGGCATAAGACAGGGGCACAAGTGCAGGCTAGGCATAAGGCAGGGGCACAAGTGCAGGCAAGGCATAAGGCAGGGGCACGAGTGCTGGCTAGGCATAAGGCAGGGGCACACGTGCAGGCTAGGCATATGGCAGGGGCACGAGTGCTGGCTAGGCATAAGGCAGGGGCACGAGTGCTGGCTAGGCATAAAGCAGGGGCACGAGTGCTGGCTAGGCATAAGGCAGGGGCACGAGTGCTGGCTAGGCATAAGGCAGGGGCACAAGTGCTGGCTAGGCATGAGGCAGGGGCACAAGTGCTGGCTAGGCATAAGGCAGGGGCACAAGTGCTGGCTAGGCATAAGGCAGGGGCACAAGTGCTGGCTAGGCATAAGGCAGGGGCACAAGTGCTGGCTAGGCATAAGGCAGGGGCACAAGTGCGGGCTAGGCATAAGGCAGGGGCACAAGTGCGGGCTAGGCATAAGGCAGGGGCACACGTGCAGGCTAGGCATAAGGCAGGGGCACACGTGCAGGCTAGGCATAAGGCAGGGGCACACGTGCAGGCTAGGCATATGGCAGGGGCACAAGTGCAGGCTAGGCATATGGCAGGGGCACAAGTGCAGGCTAGGCATATGGCAGGGGCACGAGTGCTGGCTAGGCATAAGGCAGGGGCACGAGTGCTGGCTAGGCATAAAGCAGGGGCACGAGTGCTGGCTAGGCGTAAGGCAGGGGCACAAGTGCTGGCTAGGCGTAAGGCAGGGGCACAAGTGCTGGCTAGGCGTAAGGCAGGGGCACAAGTGCTGGCTAGGCGTAAGGCAGGGGCACAAGTGCGGGCTAGTCTTTAGGCAGGGGCACAAGTGCAAACTAAGCATAAGGCAGAGGCACAAGTGCAGGCTAGGCATAAGACAGGGGCACAAGTGCAGGCTAGGCATAAGGCAGGAGCACAAGTGCTGGCTAGGCATAAGGCAGGGGCACAAGTGCTGGCTAGGCGTAAGGCAGGGGCACAAGTGCTGGCTAGGCGTAAGGCAGGGGCACAAGTGCGGGCTAGTCTTTAGGCAGGGGCACAAGTGCAAACTAAGCATAAGGCAGAGGCACAAGTGCAGGCTAGGCATAAGACAGGGGCACAAGTGCAGGCTAGGCATAAGGCAGGAGCACAAGTGCAGGCTAGGCATAAGACAGGGGCACAAGTGCAGACTAGGCATAAGGCAGGGGCACAAGTGCAGGCAAGGCATAAGGCAGGGGCACAAGTGCTGGCTAGGCATAAGGCAGGGGCACAAGTGCGGGCTAGGCATAAGGCAGGGGCACAAGTGCGGGCTAGGCATAAGGCAGGGGCACAAGTGCGGGCTAGGCATAAGGCAGGGGCACAAGTGCAGGCTAGGCATAAGGCAGGGGCACAAGTGCAGGCTAGGCATAAGGCAGGGGCACATGTGCAGGCTAGGCATAAGGAACGCACAAGTGCAGGCTAGGCATAAGGCAGGGGCACACGTGCAGGCTAGGCATATGGCAGGGGCACGAGTGCTGGCTAGGCATAAGGCAGGGGCACAAGTGGTGGCTAGGCATAAGGCAGGGGCACAAGTGTTGGCTAGGCATAAGGCAGGGGCACAAGTGCTGGCTAGGCATAAGGCAGGGGCACAAGTGCTGGCTAGGCATAAGGCAGGGGCACAAGTGCGGGCTAGGCATAAGGCAGGGGCACAAGTGCGGGCTAGGCATAAGGCAGGGGCACAAGTGCGGGCTAGGCATAGGGCAGGGGCACAAGTGCGGGCTAGGCATAAGGCAGGGGCACAAGTGCGGGCTAGGCATAAGGCAGGGGCACAAGTGCAGGCTAGGCATAAGGCAGGGGCACAAGTGCAGGCTAGGCATATGGCAGGGGCACACGTGCAGGCTAGGCATAAGGCAGGGGCACAAGTGCAGGCTAGGCATAAGGCAGGGGCACACGTGCAGGCTAGGCATAAGGCAGGGGCACACGTGCAGGCTAGGCATAAGGCAGGGGCACACGTGCAGGCTAGGCATAAGGCAGGAGCACACGTGCAGGCTAGGCATAAGGCAGGGGCACGAGTGCAGGCTAGGCATAAGGCAGGGGCACGAGTGCTGGCAAGGCATAAGGCAGGGGCACGAGTGCTGGCTAGGCATAAGGCAGGGGCACGAGTGCTGGCTAGGCATAAGGCAGGGGCACGAGTGCTGGCTAGGCATAAGGCAAGGGCACGAGTGCTGGCTAGGCATAAGGCAAGGGCACGAGTGCTGGCTAGGCATAAGGCAAGGGCACGAGTGCTGGCTAGGCATAAGGCAAGGGCACGAGTGCTGGCTAGGCATAAGACAGGGGCACGAGTGCTGGCTAGGCATAAGGCAGGGGCACGAGTGCAGGCTAGGCATAAGGCAGGGGCACGAGTGCAGGCTAGGCATAAGGCAGGGGCACGAGTGCAGGCTAGGCATAAGGCAGGGGCACGAGTGCAGGCTAGGCATAAGGCAGGGGCACGAGTGCAGGCTAGGCATAAGGCAGGGGCACGAGTGCGGGCTAGTCTTTAGGCATTGGCACAAGTGCAGGCTAGGCATAAGGCAGAGGCACAAGTGCAGGCTAGGCATAAGACAGGGGCACAAGTGCAGGCTAGGCATAAGGCAGGAGCACAAGTGCAGGCTAGGCATAAGACAGGGGCACAAGTGCAGGCTAGGCATAAGACAGGGGCACAAGTGCAGGCTAGGCATAAGGCAGGGGCACAAGTGCAGGCTAGGCATAAGGCAGGGGAACAAGTGCTGGCTAGGCATAAGGCAGGGGCACAACTGCTGGCTAGGCATAAGGCAGGGGCACAAGTGCGGGCTAGGCATAAGGCAGGGGCACAAGTGCGGGCTAGGCATAAGGCAGGGGCACAAGTGCGGGCTAGGCATAAGGCAGGGCACAAGTGCGGGCTAGGCATAAGGCAGGGGCACAAGTGCGGGCTAGGCATAAGGCAGGGGCACAAGTGCGGGCTAGGCATAAGGCAGGGGCACAAGTGCGGGCTAGGCATAAGGCAGGGGCACAAGTGCGGGCTAGGCATAAGGCACGGGCACAAGTGCGGGCTAGGCATAAGGCAGGGGCACAAGTGCGGGCTAGGCATAAGGCAGGGGCACAAGTGCGGGCTAGGCATAAGGCAGGGGCACAAGTGCTGGCTAGGCATAAGGCAGGGGCACAAGTGCGGGCTAGGCATAAGGCAGGGGCACAAGTGCGGGCTAGGCATAAGGCAGGGGCACAAGTGCAGGCTAGGCATAAGGCAGGGCACAAGTGCAGGCTAGGCATAAGGCAGGGGCACAAGTGCTGGCTAGGCATAAGGCAGGGGCACAAGTGCAGGCTAGGCATAAGGCAGGAGCACAAGTGCTGGCTAGGCATAAGGCAGGGGCACAAGTGCTGGCTAGGCGTAAGGCAGGGGCACAAGTGCTGGCTAGGCGTAAGGCAGGGGCACAAGTGCTGGCTAGGCGTAAGGCAGGGGCACAAGTGCGGGCTAGTCTTTAGGCAGGGGCACAAGTGCAAACTAAGCATAAGGCAGAGGCACAAGTGCAGGCTAGGCATAAGACAGGGGCACAAGTGCAGGCTAGGCATAAGGCAGGAGCACAAGTGCAGGCTAGGCATAAGACAGGGGCACAAGTGCAGGCTAGGCATAAGGCAGGGGCACAAGTGCAGGCAAGGCATAAGGCAGGGGCACAAGTGCTGGCTAGGCATAAGGCAGGGGCACAAGTGCGGGCTAGGCATAAGGCAGGGGCACAAGTGCGGGCTAGGCATAAGGCAGGGGCACAAGTGCGGGCTAGGCGTAAGGCAGGGGCACAAGTGCAGGCTAGGCATAAGGCAGGGGCACATGTGCAGGCTAGGCATAAGGAAGGCACAAGTGCAGGCTAGGCATAAGGCAGGGGCACACGTGCAGGCTAGGCATATGGCAGGGGCACGAGTGCTGGCTAGGCATAAGGCAGGGGCACAAGTGGTGGCTAGGCATAAGGCAGGGGCACAAGTGTTGGCTAGGCATAAGGCAGGGGCACAAGTGCTGGCTAGGCATAAGGCAGGGGCACAAGTGCTGGCTAGGCATAAGGCAGGGGCACAAGTGCGGGCTAGGCATAAGGCAGGGGCACAAGTGCGGGCTAGGCATAAGGCAGGGGCACAAGTGCGGGCTAGGCATAGGGCAGGGGCACAAGTGCGGGCTAGGCATAAGGCAGGGGCACAAGTGCGGGCTAGGCATAAGGCAGGGGCACAAGTGCAGGCTAGGCATAAGGCAGGGGCACAAGTGCAGGCTAGGCATATGGCAGGGGCACACGTGCAGGCTAGGCATAAGGCAGGGGCACAAGTGCAGGCTAGGCATAAGGCAGGGGCACACGTGCAGGCTAGGCATAAGGCAGGGGCACACGTGCAGGCTAGGCATAAGGCAGGGGCACACGTGCAGGCTAGGCATAAGGCAGGGGCACACGTGCAGGCTAGGCATAAGGCAGGGGCACGAGTGCAGGCTAGGCATAAGGCAGGGGCACGAGTGCTGGCAAGGCATAAGGCAGGGGCACGAGTGCTGGCTAGGCATAAGGCAGGGGCACGAGTGCTGGCTAGGCATAAGGCAGGGGCACGAGTGCTGGCTAGGCATAAGGCAAGGGCACGAGTGCTGGCTAGGCATAAGGCAAGGGCACGAGTGCTAGCTAGGCATAAGGCAAGGGCACGAGTGCTGGCTAGGCATAAGGCAAGGGCACGAGTGCTGGCTAGGCATAAGGCAGGGGCACGAGTGCTGGCTAGGCATAAGGCAGGGGCACGAGTGCAGGCTAGGCATAAGGCAGGGGCACGAGTGCAGGCTAGGCATAAGACAGGGGCACGAGTGCAGGCTAGGCATAAGGCAGGAGCACAAGTGCAGGCTAGGCATAAGACAGGGGCACAAGTGCAGGCTAGGCATAAGACAGGGGCACAAGTGCAGGCTAGGCATAAGGCAGGGGCACAAGTGCAGGCTAGGCATAAGGCAGGGGAACAAGTGCTGGCTAGGCATAAGGCAGGGGCACAACTGCTGGCTAGGCATAAGGCAGGGGCACAAGTGCGGGCTAGGCATAAGGCAGGGGCACAAGTGCGGGCTAGGCATAAGGCAGGGGCACAAGTGCGGGCTAGGCATAAGGCAGGGCACAAGTGCGGGCTAGGCATAAGGCAGGGGCACAAGTGCGGGCTAGGCATAAGGCAGGGGCACAAGTGCGGGCTAGGCATAAGGCAGGGGCACAAGTGCGGGCTAGGCATAAGGCAGGGGCACAAGTGCGGGCTAGGCATAAGGCACGGGCACAAGTGCGGGCTAGGCATAAGGCAGGGGCACAAGTGCGGGCTAGGCATAAGGCAGGGGCACAAGTGCGGGCTAGGCATAAGGCAGGGGCACAAGTGCGGGCTAGGATAAGGCAGGGGCACAAGTGCGGGCTAGGCATAAGGCAGGGGCACAAGTGCGGGCTAGGCATAAGGCAGGGGCACAAGTGCAGGCTAGGCATAAGGCAGGGGCACAAGTGCTGGCTAGGCGTAAGGCAGGGGCACAAGTGCTGGCTAGGCATAAGGCAGGGGCACAAGTGCAGGCTAGGCATAAGGCAGGGGCACAAGTGCGGGCTAGGCATAAGGCAGGGGCACAAGTGCGGGCTAGGCATAAGGCAGGGGCACAAGTGCGGGCTAGGCATAAGGCAGGGGCACAAGTGCGGGCTAGGCATAAAGCAGGGGCACAAGTGCGGGCTAGGCATAAGGCAGGGGCACAAGTGCGGGCTAGGCATAAGGCAGGGGCACAAGTGCGGGCTAGGCATAAGGCAGGGGCACAAGTGCGGGCTAGGCATAAGGCAGGGGCACAAGTGCGGGCTAGGCATAAGGCAGGGGCACAAGTGCGGGCTAGGCATAAGGCAGGGGCACAAGTGCGGGCTAGGCATAAGGCAGGGGCACAAGTGCGGGCTAGGCATAAGGCAGGGGCACAAGTGCGGGCTAGGCATAAGGCAGGGGCACAAGTGCGGGCTAGGCATAAGGCAGGGGCACAAGTGCGGGCTAGGCATAAGGCAGGGGCACAAGTGCAGGCTAGGCATAAGGCAGGGGCACAAGTGCAGGCTAGGCATAAGGCAGGGGCACAAGTGCAGGCTAGGCATAAGGCAGGGGCACAAGTGCAGGCTAGGCATAAGGCAGGGCACGAGTGCGGGCTAGGCATAAGGCAGTGGCACTAGTGCGGGCTAGGCATAAGGCAGGGGCACAAGTGCTGGCTAGGCATAAGGCAGGGGCACAAGTGCTGGCTAGGCATGAGGCTGGGGCACAAGTGCTGGCTAGGCATAAGGCAGGGGCACAAGTTCTGTCTAGGCATAAGGCAGGGGCACAAGTGCTGGCTAGGCATAAGGCAGGGGCACAAGTGCTGGCTAGGCATAAGGCAGGGGCACAAGTGCTGGCTAGGCATAAGGCAGGGGCACAAGTGCTGGCTAGGCATAAGGCAGGGGCACAAGTGCGGGATAGTTTTTAGGCAGGGGCACAAGTGCAAACTAAGCATAGGGCAGAGGCACAAGTGCAGGCTAGGCATAAGGCAGGGGCACAAGTGCAGGCTAGGCATAAGGCAGGAGCACAAGTGCAGGCTAGGCATAAGGCAGGGGCACAAGTGCAGGCTAGGCATAAGGCAGGGGCACAAGTGCAGGCTAGGCATAAGGCAGGGGCACAAGTGCAGGCTAGGCATAAGGCAGGGACACAAGTGCAGGCTAGGCATAAGGCAGGGGCACAAGTGCTGGCTAGGCATAAGGCAGGGGCACAAGTGCTGGCTAGGCATAAGACAGGGGCACAAGTGCTGGCTAGGCATAAGGCAGGGGCACAAGTGCTGGCTAGGCATAAGGCAGGGGCACAAGTGCTGGCTAGGCATAAGGCAGGGGCACAAGTGCTGGCTAGGCATAAGGCAGGGGCACAAGTGCTGGCTAGGCATAAGGCAGGGGCACAAGTGCTGGCTAGGCATAAGGCAGGGGCACAAGTGCTGGCTAGGCATAAGGCAGGGGCACAAGTGCTGGCTAGGCATAAGGCAGGGGCACAAGTGCTGGCTAGGCATAAGGCAGGGGCACAAGTGCTGGCTAGGCATAAGGCAGGGGCACAAGTGCTGGCTAGGCATAAGGCAGGGGCACAAGTGCAGGCTAGGCATAAGGCAGGGGCACAAGTGCAGGCTAGGCATAAGGCAGGGCACAAGTGCGGGCTAGGCATAAGGCAGGGGCACAAGTGCTGGCTAGGCATAAGGCAGGGGCACAAGTGCTGGCTAGGCATAAGGCAGGGGCACAAGTGCTGGCTAGGCATAAGGCAGGGGCACAAGTGCTGGCTAGGCATAAGGCAGGGGCACAAGTGCAGGCTAGGCATAAGGCAGGGGCACAAGTGCTGGATAGGCATAAGGCAGGGGCACAAGTGCGGGCTAGGCATAAGGCAGGGGCACAAGTGCGGGCTAGGCATAAGGCAGGGGCACAAGTGCGGGCTAGGCATAAGGCAGGGGCACAAGTGCTGGCTAGGCATAAGGCAGGGGCACAAGTGCAGGCTAGGCATAAGGCAGGGCACAAGTGCGGGCTAGGCATAAGGCAGGGCACAAGTGCGGGCTAGGCATAAGGCAGGGGCACAAGTGCTGGCTAGGCATAAGGCAGGGGCACAAGTGCTGGCTAGGCATAAGGCAGGGGCACAAGTGTTGGCTAGGCATGAGGCAGGGGCACAAGTGCTGGCTAGGCATAAGGCAGGGGCACAAGTGCTGACTAGGCATAAAGCAGGGGCACAAGTGCTGGCTAGGCATAAGGCAGGGGCACAAGTGCTGGCTAGGCATGAGGCAGGGGCACAAGTGCTGGCTAGGCATGAGGCAGGGGCACAAGTGCTGGCTAGGCATACGCCAGGGGCACAAGTGCTGGCTAGGCATAAGCCAGGGGCACAAGTGCTGGCTAGGCATAAGGCAGGGGCACAAGTGCGGGCTAGTTTTTAGGCAGGGGCACAAGTGCAAACTAAGCATAGGGCAGAGGCACAAGTGCAGGCTAGGCATAAGGCAGGGGCACAAGTGCTGGCTAGGCATGAGGCAGGGGCACAAGTGCTGGCTAGGCATGAGGCAGGGGCACAAGTGCTGGCTAGACGTAAGGCAGGGGCACAAGTGCTGGCTAGGCGTAAGGCAGGGGCACAAGTGCGGGCTAGGCTTTAGGCAGGGGCACAAGTGCAAACTAAGCATAACGCAGAGGCACAAGTGCAGGCTAGGCATAAGACAGGGGCACAAGTGCAGGCTAGGCATAAGGCAGGAGCACAAGTGCAGGCTAGGCATAAGGCAGGAGCACAAGTGCAGGCTAGGCATAAGACAGGGGCACAAGTGCAGGCTAGGCATAAGGCAGGGGCACAAGTGCAGGCAAGGCATAAGGCAGGGGCACAAGTGCGGGCTAGGCATAAGGCAGGGGCACAAGTGCGGGCTAGGCATAAGACAGGGGCACAAGTGCGGGCTAGGCATAAGACAGGGGCACAAGTGCAGGCTAGGCATAAGGCAGGAGCACAAGTGCAGGCTAGGCATAAGACAGGGGCACAAGTGCAGGCTAGGCATAAGACAGGGGCACAAGTGCAGGCTAGGCATAAGGCAGGGGCACAAGTGCTGGCTAGGCATAAGGCAGGGGAACAAGTGCTGGCTAGGCATAAGGCAGGGGCACAACTGCTGGCTAGGCATAAGGCAGGGGCACAAGTGCGGGCTAGGCATAAGGCAGGGGCACAAGTGCGGGCTAGGCATACGGCAGGGCACAAGTGCAGGCTAGGCATAAGGCAGGGGCACAAGTGCAGGCTAGGCATAAGGCAGGGGCACAAGTGCGGGCTAGGCATAAGGCAGGGGCACAAGTGCGGGCTAGGCATAAGGCAGGGGCACAAGTGCGGGCTAGGCATAAGGCAGGGGCACAAGTGCGGGCTAGGCATAAGGCAGGGGCACAAGTGCGGGCTAGGCATAAGGCAGGGGCACAAGTGCGGGCTAGGCATAAGGCAGGGGCACAAGTGCGGGCTAGGCATAAGGCAGGGGCACAAGTGCGGGCTAGGCATAAGGCAGGGGCACAAGTGCGGGCTAGGCATAAGGCAGGGGCACAAGTGCAGGCTAGGCATAAGGCAGGGCACAAGTGCAGGCTAGGCATAAGGCAGGGGCACAAGTGCTGGCTAGGCATAAGGCAGGGGCACAAGTGCTGGCTAGGCATAAGGCAGGGGCACAAGTGCTGGCTAGGCGTAAGGCAGGGGCACAAGTGCAGGCTAGGCATAAGGCAGAGGCACAAGTGCAGGCTAGGCATAAGGCAGGGGCACAAGTGCAGGCTAGGCATAAGGCAGGGGCACAAGTGCAGGCTAGGCATAAGGCAGGGGCACAAGTGCAGGCTAGGCATAAGGCAGAGGCACAAGTGCAGGCTAGGCATAAGGCAGAGGCACAAGTGCAGGCTAGGCATAAGGCAGAGGCACAAGTGCAGGCTAGGCATAAGGCAGAGGCACAAGTG
Organism: Ranitomeya imitator; assembly: GCF_032444005.1. Lineage (NCBI taxonomy): Eukaryota > Metazoa > Chordata > Amphibia > Anura > Dendrobatidae > Ranitomeya > Ranitomeya imitator. The sequence goes on from NC_091283.1 coordinate 663,103,231, forward strand.
CAGGCTAGGCATAAAGCAGAGGCACAAGTGCAGGCTAGGCATAAGGCAGGGGCACAAGTGAGGGCTAGGCATAAGGCAGGGGCACAAGTGCGGGCTAGGCATAAGGCTGGGGCACAAGTGCGGGCTAGGCATAAGGCAGGGGCACGAGTGCGGGCTAGGCATAAGGCAGGGGCACGAGTGCGGGCTAGGCATAAGGCAGGGGCACGAGTGCGGGCTAGGCATAAGGCAGGGGCACGAGTGCGGGCTAGGCATAAGGCAGGGGCACGAGTGCAGGCTAGGCATAAGGCAGAGGCACAAGTGCAGGCTAGGCATAAGGCAGGGGCACAAGTGCAGGCTAGGCATAAGGCAGAGGCACAAGTGCAGGCTAGGCATAAGGCAGAGGCACAAGTGCAGGCTAGGCATAAGGCAGAGGCACAAGTGCAGGCTAGGCATAAGGCAGAGGCACAAGTGCAGGCTAGGCATAAGGCAGAGGCACAAGTGCAGGCTAGGCATAAGGCAGGGGCACAAGTGCAGGCTAGGCATAAGGCAGGGGCACAAGTGCAGGCTAGGCATAAGGCAGGGGCACAAGTGATGGCTACACATAAGGCATACGGCTAACTCTTTGCACTCTTTGCATAAAGGGATAGGCACCCTTAGGGGTGAAGAGCTAGCTTTCACCCCTCTACTCTGTTCTTTGTTGTACAGTGCGGAGCCACTCCATAACCCCCATGCTCCAAGCGACCAGGCACATCTTGTCTGTCCTCCGTAAATGGGTAATGCCTTCGTCCCCAATTACAGTCGTGCATGTGCATTCAGACGGGACAAGAGCGAAGAGCATAAAGCCTGCCCTGTGTGCATAACCAACATGAAGCTAAAGACAAAAAAACAATAATGCAAGGGGCTCAAAAGTGCTGGCTAGGCATAAGGCAGGGGCACAAGTGCTGGCTAGGCATAAGGCAGGGGCACAAGTGCTGGCTAGGCATAAGGCAGGGGCACAAGTGCTGGCTAGGCATAAGGCAGGGGCACAAGTGCGGGCTAGGCATAAGGCAGGGGCACAAGTGCTGGCTAGGCATAAGGCAGGGGCACAAGTGCTGGCTAGGCATAAGGCAGGGGCACAAGTGCAGGCTAGGCATAAGGCAGGGGCACAAGTGCTGGCTAGGCATAAGGCAGGGGCACAAGTGCTGGCTAGGCATAAGGCAGGGGCACAAGTGCTGGCTAGGCATAAGGCAGGGGCACAAGTGCTGGCTAGGCATAAGGCAGGGGCACAAGTGCTGGCTAGGCATAAGGCAGGGGCACAAGTGCGGACTAGGCATAAGGCAGGGGCACAAGTGCTGGCTAGGCATAAGGCAGGGGCACAAGTGCTGGCTAGGCATAAGGCAGGGGCACAAGTGCTGGCTAGGCATAAGGCAGGGGCACAAGTGCAGACTAGGCATAAGGCAGGGGCACAAGTGCAGACTAGGCATAAGGCAGGGGCACAAGTGCAGACTAGGCATAAGGCAGGGGCACAAGTGCAGACTAGGCATAAGGCAGGGGCACAAGTGCAGGCTAGGCATAAGGCAGGGGCACAAGTGCAGGCTAGGCATAAGGCAGGGGCACAAGTGCAGGCTAGGCATAAGGCAGGGCACAAGTGCGGGCTAGGCAAAAGGCATGGGCACAAGTGCGGGCTAGGCAAAAGGCATGGGCACAAGTGCGGGCTAGGCATAAGGCATGGGCACAAGTGCGGGCTAGGCATAAGGCATGGGCACAAGTGCGGGCTAGGCATAAGGCATGGGCACAAGTGCGGGCTAGGCATAAGGCAGGGGCACAAGTGCGGGCTAGGCATAAGGCAGGGGCACAAGTGCGGGCTAGGCATAAGGCAGGGGCACAAGTGCGGGCTAGGCATAAGGCAGGGGCACAAGTGCGGGCTAGGCATAAGGCAGGGGCACAAGTGCGGGCTAGGCTTTAGGCAGGGGCACAAGTGCAAACTAAGCATAAGGCAGAGGAACAAGTGCAGGCTAGGCATAAGGCAGGGGCACAAGTGCTGGCTAGGCATAAGGCAGGGGCACAAGTGCTGGCTAGGCATAAGGCAGGGGCACAAGTGCTGGCTAGGCATAAGGCAGGGGCACAAGTGCTGGCTAGGCATAAGGCAGGGGCACAAGTGCTGGCTAGGCATAAGGCAGGGGCACAAGTGCTGGCTAGGCATAAGGCAGGGGCACAAGTGCTGGCTAGGCATAAGGCAGGGGCACAAGTGCTGGCTAGGCATAAGGCAGGGGCACAAGTGCTGGCTAGGCATAAGGCAGGGGCACAAGTGCTGGCTAGGCATAAGGCAGGGGCACAAGTGCTGGCTAGGCATAAGGCAGGGGCTCAAGTGCTGGTTAGGCATAAGGCAGGGGCACAAGTGCTGGCTAGGCATAAGGCAGGGGCATAAGGCAGGGGCACAAGTGCAGGCTAGGCATAAGGCAGGGGGCACAAGTGCAGGCTAGGCATAAGGCAGAGGCACAAGTGCAGGCTAGGCATAAGGCAGGGGCACAAGTGCAGGCTAGGCATAAGGCAGGGGCACAAGTGATGGCTACACATAAGGCATACGGCTAACTCTTTGCACTCTTTGCATAAAGGGATAGGCACCCTTAGGGGTGAAGAGCTAGCTTTCACCCCTCTACTCTGTACTTTGTTGTACAGTGCGGAGCCACTCCATAACCCCCATGCTCCAAGCGACCAGGCATATCTTGTCTGTCCTCCGTAAATGGGTAATGCCTTCGTCCCCAATTACAGTCGTGCATGTGCATTCAGACGGGACAAGAGCGAAGAGCGTAAAGCCTGCCCTGTGTGCATAACCAACATGAAGCTAAAGACAAAAAAACAATAATGCAAGGGGCTCAAAAGTGCTGGCTAGGCATAAGGCAGGGGCTCAAAAGTGCTGGCTAGGCATAAGGCAGGGGCTCAAAAGTGCTGGCTAGGCATAAGGCAGGGGCACAAGTGCTGGCTAGGCATAAGGCAGGGGCACAAGTGCTGGCTAGGCATAAGGCAGGGGCACAAGTGCTGGCTAGGCATAAGGCAGGGGCACAAGTGCTGGCTAGGCATAAGGCAGGGGCACAAGTGCTGGCTAGGCATAAGGCAGGGGCACAAGTGCGGGCTAGGCATAAGGCAGGAGCACAAGTGCGGGCTAGGCATAAGGCAGGGGAACAAGTGCAGGCTAGGCATAAGGCAGGGGAACAAGTGCAGGCTAGGCATAAGGCAGGGGCACAAGTGCAGGCTAGGCATAAGGCAGGGGCACAAGTGCTGGCTAGGCATAAGGCAGGGGCACAAGTGCTGGCTAGGCATAAGGCAGGGGCACGAGTGCTGGCTAGGCATAAGGCAGGGGCACGAGTGCTGGCTAGGCATGAGGCAGGGGCACGAGTGCTGGCTAGGCATGAGGCAGGGGCACGAGTGCTGGCTAGGCATAAGGCAGGGGCACGAGTGCTGGCTAGGCATAAGGCAGGGGCACGAGTGCAGGCTAGGCATAAGGCAGGGGCACGAGTGCAGGCTAGGCATAAGGCATGGGCACGAGTGCAGGCTAGGCATAAGGCATGGGCACGAGTGCAGGCTAGGCATAAGGCAGGGGCACGAGTGCAGGCTAGGCATAAGGCAGGGGCACGAGTGCAGGCTAGGCATAAGGCAGGGGCACGAGTGCTGGCTAGGCATAAGGCAGGGGCACGAGTGCTGGCTAGGCATAAGGCAGGGGCACAAGTGCTGGCTAGGCATAAGGCAGGGGCACAAGCGCTGGCTAGGCATAAGGCAGGGGCACAAGTGCTGGCTAGGCATAAGGCAGGGGCACAAGTGCGGGCTAGGCATAAGGCAGGGGCACAAGTGCAGGCTAGGCATAAGGCAGGGGCACAAGTGCTGGCTAGGCATAAGGCAGGGGCACAAGTGCTGGCTAGGCATAAGGCAGGGGCACAAGTGCGGTCTAGGCATAAGGCAGGGGCACAAGTGCTGACTAGGCATAAGGCAGGGGCACAAGTGCAGACTAGGCATAAGGCAGGGGGCACAAGTGCAGGCTAGGTATAAGGCAGGGGCACAAGTGCAGGCTAGGCATAAGGCAGGGGAACAAGTGCAGGCTAGGCATAAGGCAGGGGCACAAGTACTGGCTAGGCATAAGGCAGGGTCACAAGTGCTGGCTAGGCATAAGGCAGGGGCACAAGTGCTGGCTAGGCATAAGGCAGGGGCACAAGTGCTGGCTAGGCATAAGGCAGGGGCACGAGTGCTGGCTAGGCATAAGGCAGGGACACGAGTGCTGGCTAGGCATAAAGCAGGGGCACGAGTGCTGGCTAGGCATAAGGCAGGGGCACGAGTGCTGGCTAGGCATAAGGCAGGGGCACGAGTGCAGGCTAGGCATAAGGCAGGGGCACGAGTGCAGGCTAGGCATAAGGCAGGGGCACGAGTGCAGGCTAGGCATAAGGCATGGGCACGAGTGCAGGCTAGGCATAAGGCATGGGCACGAGTGCAGGCTAGGCATAAGGCAGGGGCACGAGTGCAGGCTAGGCATAAGGCATGGGCACGAGTGCAGGCTAGGCATAAGGCAGGGGCACAAGTGCTGGCTAGGCATAAGGCAGGGGCACAAGTGCTGGCTAGGCATAAGGCAGGGGCACAAGTGCTGGCTAGGCATAAGGCAGGGGCACAAGTGCTGGCTAGGCATAAGGCAGGGGCACAAGTGCTGGCTAGGCATAAAGCAGGGGCACAAGTGCTGGCTAGGCATAAGGCAGGGGCACAAGTGCTGGCTAGGCATAAGGCAGGGGCACAAGTGCTGGCTAGGCATAAGGCAGGGGCACAAGTGCTGGCTAGGCATAAGGCAGGGGCACAAGTGCTGGCTAGGCATAAGGCAGGGGCACAAGTGCTGGCTAGGCATAAGGCAGGGGCACAAGTGCTGGCTAGGCATAAGGCAGGGGCACAAGTGCTGGCTAGGCATAAGGCAGGGGCACAAGTGCTGGCTAGGCATAAGGCAGGGGCACAAGTGCTGGCTAGGCATAAGGCAGGGGCACAAGTGCTGGCTAGGCATAAGGCAGGGGCACAAGTGCTGGCTAGGCATAAGGCAGGGGCTCAAGTGCTGGTTAGGCATAAGGCAGGGGCACAAGTGCTGGCTAGGCATAAGGCAGGGGCACAAGTGCAGGCTAGGCATAAGGCAGGGGCACAAGTGCAGGCTAGGCATAAGGCAGGGGCACAAGTGCAGGCTAGGCATAAGGCAGGGGCACAAGTGCAGGCTAGGCATAAGGCAGGGGGCACAAGTGCAGGCTAGGCATAAGGCAGGGGGCACAAGTGCAGGCTAGGCATAAGGCAGGGGCACAAGTGCAGGCTAGGCATAAGGCAGGGGCACAAGTGATGGCTACACATAAGGCATACGGCTAACTCTTTGCACTCTTTGCATAAAGGGATAGGCACCCTTAGGGGTGAAGAGCTAGCTTTCACCCCTCTACTCTGTACTTTGTTGTACAGTGCGGAGCCACTCCATAACCCCCATGCTCCAAGCGACCAGGCATATCTTGTCTGTCCTCCGTAAATGGGTAATGCCTTCGTCCCCAATTACAGTCGTGCATGTGCATTCAGACGGGACAAGAGCGAAGAGCGTTAAGCCTGCCCTGTGTGCATAACCAACATGAAGCTAAAGACAAAAAAACAATAATGCAAGGGGCTCAAAAGTGCTGGCTAGGCATAAGGCAGGGGCACAAGTGCTGGCTAGGCATAAGGCAGGGGCACAAGTGCTGGCTAGGCATAAGGCAGGGGCACAAGTGCTGGCTAGGCATAAGGCAGGGGCACAAGTGCTGGCTAGGCATAAGGCAGGGGCACAAGTGCTGGCTAGGCATAAGGCAGGGGCACAAGTGCTGGCTAGGCATAAGGCAGGGAGACAAGTGCTGGCTAGGCATAAGGCAGGGGCACAAGTGCTGGCTAGGCATAAGGCAGGGGCACAAGTGCTGGCTAGGCATAAGGCAGGGGCACAAGTGCTGGCTAGGCATAAGGCAGGGGCACAAGTGCTGGCTAGGCATAAGGCAGGGGCACAAGTGCTGGCTAGGCATAAGGCAGGGGCACAAGTGCTGGCTAGGCATAAGGCAGGGGCACAAGTGCTGGCTAGGCATAAGGCAGGGGCACAAGTGCGGGCTAGGCATAAGGCAGGGGCACAAGTGCGGGCTAGGCATAAGGCAGGGGCACAAGTGCTGGCTAGGCATAAGGCAGGGGCACAAGTGCTGGCTAGGCATAAGGCAGGGGCACAAGTGCGGTCTAGGCATAAGGCAGGGGCACAAGTGCTGACTAGGCATAAGGCAGGGGCACAAGTGCAGACTAGGCATAAGGCAGGGGGCACAAGTGCAGGCTAGGCATAAGGCAGGGGCACAAGTGCAGGCTAGGCATAAGGCAGGGGCACAAGTGCTGGCTAGGCATAAGGCAGGGTCACAAGTGCTGGCTAGGCATAAGGCAGGGGCACAAGTGCTGGCTAGGCATAAGGCAGGGGCACAAGTGCTGGCTAGGCATAAGGCAGGGGCACGAGTGCTGGCTAGGCATAAGGCAGGGGCACGAGTGCTGGCTAGGCATAAGGCAGGGGCACGAGTGCTGGCTAGGCATAAGGCAGGGGCACGAGTGCTGGCTAGGCATAAGGCAGGGGCACGAGTGCAGGCTAGGCATAAGGCAGGGGCACGAGTGCAGGCTAGGCATAAGGCATGGGCACGAGTGCAGGCTAGGCATAAGGCAGGGGCACGAGTGCAGGCTAGGCATAAGGCATGGGCACGAGTGCAGGCTAGGCATAAGGCAGGGGCACAAGTGCTGGCTAGGCATAAGGCAGGGGCACAAGTGCTGGCTAGGCATAAGGCAGGGGCACAAGTGCGGGCTAGGCATAAGACAGGGGCACAAGTGCAGGCTAGGCATAAGGCAGGGGCACAAGTGAGGGCTAGGCATAAGGCAGGGGCACAAGTGCGGGCTAGGCATAAGGCTGGGGCACAAGTGCGGGCTAGGCATAAGGCAGGGGCACGAGTACAGGCTAGGCATAAGGCAGGGGCACGAGTGCAGGCTAGGCATAAGGCAGGGGCACGAGTGCAGGCTAGGCATAAGGCAGGGGCACGAGTGCAGGCTAGGCATAAGGCAGGGGCACGAGTGCAGGCTAGGCATAAGGCAGGGGCACGAGTGCAGGCTAGGCATAAGGCAGGGGCACGAGTGCAGGCTAGGCATAAGGCAGGGGCACGAGTGCAGGCTAGGCATAAGGCAGGGGCACGAGTGCAGGCTAGGCATAAGGCAGGGGCAGGAGTGCAGGCTAGGCATAAGGCAGGGTCACAAGTGCGGGCTAGTCTTTAGGCAGGGGCACAAGTGCAAACTAACCATAAGGCAGAGGCACAAGTGAAGGCTAGGCATAAGGCAGGGGCACAAGTGCAGGCTAGGCATAAGGCAGGGGCACAAGTGCAGGCTAGGCATAAGGCAGGGGCACAAGTGCAGGCTAGGCATAAGGCAGGGGCACAAGTGCGGGCTAGGCATAAGGCAGGGGCACAAGTGCGGGCTAGGCATAAGGCAGGGGCACAAGTGCGGGCTAGGCATAAGGCAGGGGCACAAGTGCGGGCTAGGCATAAGGCAGGGGCACAAGTGCGGGCTAGGCATAAGGCAGGGGCACAAGTGCGGGCTAGGCATAAGGCAGGGGCACAAGTGCGGGCTAGGCATAAGGCAGGGGCACAAGTGGGGGCTAGGCATAAGGCAGGGGCACAAGTGCGGGCTAGGCATAAGGCAGGGGCACAAGTGCGGGCTAGGCATAAGGCAGGGGCACAAGTGCGGGCTAGGCTTTAGGCAGGGGCACAAGTGCAAACTAAGCATAAGGCAGAGGAACAAGTGCAGGCTAGGCATAAGGCAGGGGCACATGTGCTGGCTAGGCATAAGGCAGGGGCACGAGTGCTGGCTAGGCATAAGGCAGGGGCACAAGTGCAGGCTAGGCATAAGGCAGGGGCACGAGTGCAGGCTAGGCATAAGGCAGGGGCACGAGTGCTGGATAGGCATAAGGCAGGGGCACAAGTGCTGGCTAGGCATAAGGCATGGGCACGAGTGCTGGCTAGGCATAAGGCAGGGGCACGAGTGCTGGCTAGGCATAAGGCAGGGGCACAAGTGCTGGCTAGGCATAAGGCAGGGGCACAAGTGCAGGCTAGGCATAAGGCAGGGGCACAAGTGCAGGCTAGGCATAAGGCAGGGGCACAAGTGCAGGCTAGGCATAAGGCAGGGGCACAAGTGCAGGCTAGGCATAAGGCAGGGGCACAAGTGCAGGCTAGGCATAAGGCAGGGGCACAAGTGCAGGCTAGGCATAAGGCAGGGGCACAAGTGCGGGCTAGGCATAAGGTAGGGGCACAAGTGCGGGCTAGGCATAAGGCAGGGGCACAAGTGCGGGCTAGGCATAAGGCAGGGGCACAAGTGCGGGCTAGGCATAAGGCAGGGGCACAAGTGCGGGCTAGGCATAAGGCAGGGGCACAAGTGCGGGGTAGGCTTTAGGCAGGGGCACAAGTGCAAACTAAGCATAAGGCAGAGGAACAAGTGCAGGCTAGGCATAAGGCAGGGGCACAAGTGCTGGCTAGGCATAAGGCAGGGGCACAAGTGCTGGCTAGGCATAAGGCAGGGGCACAAGTGCTGGCTAGGCATAAGGCAGGGGCACAAGTGCTGGCTAGGCATAAGGCAGGGGCACAAGTGCTGGCTAGGCATAAGGCAGGGGCACAAGTGCTGGCTAGGCATAAGGCAGGGGCACAAGTGCTGGCTAGGCATAAGGCAGGGGCACAAGTGCAGGCTAGGCATAAGGCAGGGGCACAAGTGCGGGCTAGGCATAAGGCAGGGGCACAAGTGCAGGCTAGGCATAAGGCAGGGGCACAAGTGCTGGCCAGGCATAAGGCAGGGGCACAAGTGATGGCTACACATAAGGAATACGGCTAACTCTTTGCACTCTTTGCATAAAGGGATAGGCACCCTTAGGGGTGAAGAGCTAGCTTTCACCCCTCTACTCTGTACTTTGTTGTACAGTGCGGAGCCACTCCATAACCCCCATGCTCCAAGCGACCAGGCACATCTTGTCTGTCCTCCGTAAATGGGTAATGCCTTCGTCCCCAATTACAGTCGTGCATGTGCATTCAGACGGGACAAGAGCGAAGAGCGTAAAGCCTGCCCTGTGTGCATAACCAACATGAAGCTAAAGACAAAAAAAACAATAATGCAAGGGGCTCAAAAGTGCTGGCTAGGCATAAGGCAGGGGCACAAGTGCTGGCTAGGCATAAGGCAGGGGCACAAGTGCTGGCTAGGCATAAGGCAGGGGCACGAGTGATGGCTAGGCATAAGGCAGGGGCACGAGTGCTGGCTAGGCATAAGGCAGGGGCACGAGTGCTGGCTAGGCATAAGGCAGGGGCACGAGTGCTGGCTAGGCATAAGGCAGGGGCACGAGTGCAGGCTAGGCATAAGGCAGGGGCACAAGTGCGGGCTAGTCTTTAGGCAGGGGCACAAGTGCGGGCTAGTCTTTAGGCAGGGGCACAAGTGCAAACTAACCATAAGGCAGAGGCACAAGTGCAGGCTAGGCATAAGGCAGGGGCACAAGTGCAGGCTAGGCATAAGGCAGGGGCACAAGTGCAGGCTAGGCATAAGGCAGGGGCACAAGTGCTGACTAGGCATAAGGCAGGGGCACGAGTGCTGGCTAGGCATAAGGCAGGGGCACGAGTGCTGGCTAGGCATAAGGCAGGGGCACGAGTGCAGGCTAGGCATAAGGCAGGGGCACGAGTGCTGGCTAGGCATAAGGCAGGGGCACGAGTGCTGGCTAGGCATAAGGCAGGGGCACGAGTGCTGGCTAGGCATAAGGCAGGGGCACGAGTGCTGGCTAGGCATAAGGCAGGGGCACGAGTGCTGGCTAGGCATAAGGCAGGGGCACGAGTGCTGGCTAGGCATAAGGCAGGGGCACGAGTGCAGGCTAGGCATAAGGCAGGGGCACAAGTGCAGGCTAGGCATAAGGCAGGGGCACAAGTGCTGGCTAGGCATAAGGCAGGGGCACAAGTGCTGGCTAGGCATAAGGCAGGGGCACGAGTGCTGGCTAGGCATAAGGCAGGGGCACGAGTGCAGGCTAGGCATAAGGCAGGGGCACGAGTGCTGGCTAGGCATAAGGCAGGGGCACGAGTGCTGGCTAGGCATAAGGCAGGGGCACGAGTGCTGGCTAGGCATAAGGCAGGGGCACGAGTGCTGGCTAGGCATAAGGCAGGGGCACGAGTGCTGGCTAGGCATAAGGCAGGGGCACGAGTGCTGGCTAGGCATAAGGCAGGGGCACGAGTGCTGGCTAGGCATAAGGCAGGGGCACGAGTGCTGGCTAGGCATAAGGCAGGGGCACGAGTGCTGGCTAGGCATAAGGCAGGGGCACGAGTGCAGGCTAGGCATAAGGCAGGGGCACGAGTGCAGGCTAGGCATAAGGCAGGGGCACAAGTGCGGGCTAGTCTTTAGGCAGGGGCACAAGTGCGGGCTAGTCTTTAGGCAGGGGCACAAGTGCAAACTAACCATAAGGCAGAGGCACAAGTGCAGGCTAGGCATAAGGCAAGGGCACAAGTGCAGGCTAGGCATAAGGCAGGGGCACAAGTGCAGGCTAGGCATAAGGCAGGAGCACAAGTGCAGGCTAGGCATAAGGCAGGGTCACAAGTGCAGGCTAGGCATAAGGCAGGGGCACGAGTGCAGGCTAGGCATAAGGCAGGGGCACGAGTGCAGGCTAGGCATAAGGCATGGGCACGAGTGCAGGCTAGGCATAAGGCAGGGGCACGAGTGCAGGCTAGGCATAAGGCAGGGGCACAAGTGCTGGCTAGGCATAAGGCAGGGGCACAAGTCCTGGCTAGGCATAAGGCAGGGGCACAAGTGCGGGCTAGGCATAAGGCAGGGGCACAAGTGCGGGCTAGGCATAAGGCAGGGGCACAAGTGCGGGCTAGGCATAAGGCAGGGGCACAAGTGCGGGCTAGGCATAAGGCAGGGGCACAAGTGCGGGCTAGGCATAAGGCAGGGGCACAAGTGCGGGCTAGGCATAAGGCAGGGGCACAAGTGCGGGCTAGGCATAAGGCAGGGGCACAAGTGCGGGCTAGGAATAAGGCAGGGGCACAAGTGCGGGCTAGGCATAAGGCAGGGGCACAAGTGCGGGCTAGGCATAAGGCAGGGGCACAAGTGCGGGCTAGGCATAAGGCAAGGGCACAAGTGCGGGCTAGGCATAAGGCAGGGGCACAAGTGCGGGCTAGGCATAAGGCAGGGGCACAAGTGCGGGCTAGGCTTTAGGCAGGGGCACAAGTGCAAACTAAGCATAAGGCAGAGGAACAAGTGCAGGCTAGGCATAAGGCAGGGGCACAAGTGCTGGCTAGGCATAAGGCAGGGGCACAAGTGCTGGCTAGGCATAAGGCAGGGGCACAAGTGCTGGCTAGGCATAAGGCAGGGGCACAAGTGCTGGCTAGGCATAAGGCAGGGGCACAAGTGCTGGCTAGGCATAAGGCAGGGGCACAAGTGCTGGCTAGGCAGAAGGCAGGGGCACAAGTGCTGGCTAGGCATAAGGCAGGGGCACAAGTGCTGGCTAGGCATAAGGCAGGGGCACAAGTGCAGGCTAGGCATAAGGCAGGGGCACAAGTGCAGGCTAGGCATAAGGCAGGGGCACAAGTGCAGGCTAGGCATAAGGCAGGGGCACAAGTGCAGGCTAGGCATAAGGCAGGGGCACAAGTGCAGGCTAGGCATAAGGCAGGGGCACAAGTGCTGGCTAGGCATAAGGCAGGGGCACAAGTGCTGGCTAGGCATAAGGCAGGGGCACAAATGCAGGCTAGGCATAAGGCAGGGGCACAAGTGCAGGCTAGACATAAGGCAGGGGCACAAGTGCAGGCTAGACATAAGGCAGGGGCACAAGTGCAGGCTAGGCATAAGGCAGAGGCACAAGTGCAGGCTAGGCATAAGGCAGGGGCACAAGTGCAGGCTAGGCATAAGGCAGGGGCACAAGTGCAGGCTAGGCATAAGGCAGGGGCACAAGTGCAGGCTAGGCATAAGGCAGGGGCACAAGTGCTGGCTAGGCATAAGGCAGGGGCACAAGTGCTGGCTAGGCATAAGGCAGGGGCACAAGTGCTGGCTAGGCATAAGGCAGGGGCACAAGTGCTGGCTAGGCATAAGGCAGGGGCACAAGTGCTGGCTAGGCATAAGGCAGGGGCACAAGTGCAGGCTAGGCATAAGGCAGGGGCACAAGTGCAGGCTAGGCATAAGGCAGGGGCACAAGTGCTGGCTAGGCATAAGGCAGGGGCACAAGTGCTGGCTAGGCATAAGGCAGGGGCACAAGTGCTGGCTAGGCATAAGGCAGGGGCACAAATGCAGGCTAGGCATAAGGCAGGGGCACAAGTGCAGGCTAGGCATAAGGCAGGGGCACAAGTGCAGGCTAGGCATAAGGCAGGGGCACAAGTGCAGGCTAGGCATAAGGCAGGGGCACAAGTGCTGGCTAGGCATAAGGCAGGGGCACAAGTGCGGGCTAGGCATAAGGCAGGGGCACAAGTGCGGGCTAGGCATAAGGCAGGGGCACAAGTGCAGGCTAGGCATAAGGCAGGGGCACACGTGCAGGCTAGGCATAAGGCAGGGGCACAAGTGCAGGCTAGGCATAAGGCAGGGGCACACGTGCAGGCTAGGCATATGGCAGGGGCACGAGTGCTGGCTAGGCATAAGGCAGGGGCACAAGTGCAGGCTAGGCATAAGGCAGGGGCACAAGTGCTGGCTAGGCATAAGGCAGGGGCACAAGTGCTGGCTAGGCATAAGGCAGGGGCACAAGTGCTGGCTAGGCATAAGGCAGGGGCACAAGTGCGGGCTAGGCATAAGGCAGGGGCACAAGTGCGGGCTAGGCATAAGGCAGGGGCACAAGTGCGGGCTAGGCATAAGGCAGGGGCACAAGTGCGGGCTAGGCATAAGGCAGGGGCACAAGTGCAGGCTAGGCATAAGGCAGGGGCACACGTGCAGGCTGGGCATAAGGCAGGGGCACAAGTGCAGGCTAGGCATAAGGCAGGGGCACACATGCAGGCTAGGCATATGGCAGGGGCACGAGTGCTGGCTAGGCATAAGGCAGGGGCACGAGTGCTGGCTAGGCATAAAGCAGGGGCACGAGTGCTGGCTAGGCATAAGGCAGGGGCACGAGTGCTGGCTAGGCATAAGGCAGGGGCACGAGTGCTGGCTAGGCATAAGGCAGGGGCACAAGTGCTGGCTAGGCATGAGGCAGGGGCACAAGTCCTGGCTAGGCGTAAGGCAGGGGCACAAGTGCTGGCTAGGCGTAAGGCAGGGGCACAAGTGCTGGCTAGGCGTAAGGCAGGGGCACAAGTGCAGGCTAGTCTTTAGGCAGGGGCACAAGTGCAAACTAAGCATAAGGCAGAGGAACAAGTGCAGGCTAGGCATAAGGCAGGGGCACAAGTGCAGGCTAGGCATAAGGCATGGGCACAAGTGCAGGCTAGGCATAAGGCAGGGGCACGAGTGCTGGCTAGGCATAAGGCAGGGGCACGAGTGCTGGCTAGGCATAAGGCAGGGGCACGAGTGCTGGCTAGGCATAAGGCAAGGGCACGAGTGCTGGATAGGCATAAGGCAGGGGCACGAGTGCAGGCTAGGCATAAGGCAGGGGCACGAGTGCAGGCTAGGCATAAGGCAGGGGCACGAGTGCAGGCTAGGCATAAGGCAGGGGCACGAGTGCAGGCTAGGCATAAGGCAGGGGCACGAGTGCAGGCTAGGCATAAGGCAGGGGCACGAGTGCAGGCTAGGCATAAGGCAGGGGCACGAGTGCAGGCTAGGCATAAGGCAGGGGCACGAGTGCAGGCTAGGCATAAGGCAGGGGCACGAGTACAGGCTAGGCATAAGGCAGGGGCACGAGTGCAGGCTAGGCATAAGGCAGGGGCACAAGTGCTGGCTAGGCATAAGGCAGGGGCACAAGTCCTGGCTAGGCATAAGGCAGGGGCACAAGTGCGGGCTAGGCATAAGGCAGGGGCACAAGTGCGGGCTAGGCATAAGGCAGGGGCACAAGTGCGGGCTAGGCATAAGGCAGGGGCACAAGTGCGGGCTAGGCATAAGGCAGGGGCACAAGTGCGGGCTAGGCATAAGGCAGGGGCACAAGTGCGGGCTAGGCATAAGGCAGGGGCACAAGTGCGGGCTAGGCATAAGGCAGGGGCACAAGTGCGGGCTAGGAATAAGGCAGGGGCACAAGTGCGGGCTAGGCATAAGGCAGGGGCACAAGTGCGGGCTAGGCATAAGGCAGGGGCACAAGTGCGGGCTAGGCATAAGGCAGGGGCACAAGTGCGGGCTAGGCATAAGGCAGGGGCACAAGTGCGGGCTAGGCATAAGGCAGGGGCACAAGTGCGGGCTAGGCTTTAGGCAGGGGCACAAGTGCAAACTAAGCATAAGGCAGAGGAACAAGTGCAGGCTAGGCATAAGGCAGGGGCACAAGTGCTGGCTAGGCATAAGGCAGGGGCACAAGTGCTGGCTAGGCATAAGGCAGGGGCACAAGTGCTGGCTAGGCATAAGGCAGGGGCACAAGTGCTGGCTAGGCATAAGGCAGGGGCACAAGTGCTGGCTAGGCATAAGGCAGGGGCACAAGTGCTGGCTAGGCATAAGGCAGGGGCACAAGTGCTGGCTAGGCAGAAGGCAGGGGCACAAGTGCTGGCTAGGCATAAGGCAGGGGCACAAGTGCTGGCTAGGCATAAGGCAGGGGCACAAGTGCAGGCTAGGCATAAGGCAGGGGCACAAGTGCAGGCTAGGCATAAGGCAGGGGCACAAGTGCAGGCTAGGCATAAGGCAGGGGCACAAGTGCAGGCTAGGCATAAGGCAGGGGCACAAGTGCAGGCTAGGCATAAGGCAGGGGCACAAGTGCTGGCTAGGCATAAGGCAGGGGCACAAGTGCTGGCTAGGCATAAGGCAGGGGCACAAATGCAGGCTAGGCATAAGGCAGGGGCACAAGTGCAGGCTAGACATAAGGCAGGGGCACAAGTGCAGGCTAGACATAAGGCAGGGGCACAAGTGCAGGCTAGGCATAAGGCAGAGGCACAAGTGCAGGCTAGGCATAAGGCAGGGGCACAAGTGCAGGCTAGGCATAAGGCAGGGGCACAAGTGCAGGCTAGGCATAAGGCAGGGGCACAAGTGCAGGCTAGGCATAAGGCAGGGGCACAAGTGCTGGCTAGGCATAAGGCAGGGGCACAAGTGCTGGCTAGGCATAAGGCAGGGGCACAAGTGCTGGCTAGGCATAAGGCAGGGGCACAAGTGCTGGCTAGGCATAAGGCAGGGGCACAAGTGCTGGCTAGGCATAAGGCAGGGGCACAAGTGCAGGCTAGGCATAAGGCAGGGGCACAAGTGCTGGCTAGGCATAAGGCAGGGGCACAAGTGCTGGCTAGGCATAAGGCAGGGGCACAAGTGCTGGCTAGGCATAAGGCAGGGGCACAAATGCAGGCTAGGCATAAGGCAGGGGCACAAGTGCAGGCTAGGCATAAGGCAGGGGCACAAGTGCAGGCTAGGCATAAGGCAGGGGCACAAGTGCTGGCTAGGCATAAGGCAGGGGCACAAGTGCGGGCTAGGCATAAGGCAGGGGCACAAGTGCGGGCTAGGCATAAGGCAGGGGCACAAGTGCAGGCTAGGCATAAGGCAGGGGCACACGTGCAGGCTAGGCATAAGGCAGGGGCACAAGTGCAGGCTAGGCATAAGGCAGGGGCACACGTGCAGGCTAGGCATATGGCAGGGGCACGAGTGCTGGCTAGGCATAAGGCAGGGGCACAAGTGCAGGCTAGGCATAAGGCAGGGGCACAAGTGCTGGCTAGGCATAAGGCAGGGGCACAAGTGCTGGCTAGGCATAAGGCAGGGGCACAAGTGCGGGCTAGGCATAAGGCAGGGGCACAAGTGCGGGCTAGGCATAAGGCAGGGGCACAAGTGCGGGCTAGGCATAAGGCAGGGGCACAAGTGCAGGCTAGGCATAAGGCAGGGGCACACGTGCAGGCTGGGCATAAGGCAGGGGCACAAGTGCAGGCTAGGCATAAGGCAGGGGCACACATGCAGGCTAGGCATATGGCAGGGGCACGAGTGCTGGCTAGGCATAAGGCAGGGGCACGAGTGCTGGCTAGGCATAAAGCAGGGGCACGAGTGCTGGCTAGGCATAAGGCAGGGGCACGAGTGCTGGCTAGGCATAAGGCAGGGGCACGAGTGCTGGCTAGGCATAAGGCAGGGGCACAAGTGCTGGCTAGGCATGAGGCAGGGGCACAAGTCCTGGCTAGGCGTAAGGCAGGGGCACAAGTGCTGGCTAGGCGTAAGGCAGGGGCACAAGTGCTGGCTAGGCGTAAGGCAGGGGCACAAGTGCAGGCTAGTCTTTAGGCAGGGGCACAAGTGCAAACTAAGCATAAGGCAGAGGAACAAGTGCAGGCTAGGCATAAGGCAGGGGCACAAGTGCAGGCTAGGCATAAGGCATGGGCACAAGTGCAGGCTAGGCATAAGGCAGGGGCACGAGTGCTGGCTAGGCATAAGGCAGGGGCACGAGTGCTGGCTAGGCATAAGGCAGGGGCACGAGTGCTGGCTAGGCATAAGGCAAGGGCACGAGTGCTGGATAGGCATAAGGCAGGGGCACGAGTGCAGGCTAGGCATAAGGCAGGGGCACGAGTGCAGGCTAGGCATAAGGCAGGGGCACGAGTGCAGGCTAGGCATAAGGCAGGGGCACGAGTGCAGGCTAGGCATAAGGCAGGGGCACGAGTGCAGGCTAGGCATAAGGCAGGGGCACGAGTGCAGGCTAGGCATAAGGCAGGGGCACGAGTGCAGGCTAGGCATAAGGCAGGGGCACGAGTGCAGGCTAGGCATAAGGCAGGGGCACGAGTACAGGCTAGGCATAAGGCAGGGGCACGAGTGCAGGCTAGGCATAAGGCAGGGGCACGAGTGCAGGCTAGGCATAAGGCATGGGCACGAGTGCAGGCTAGGCATAAGGCATGGGCAGGAGTGCAGGCTAGGCATAAGGCATGGGCACGAGTGCAGGCTAGGCATAAAGCAGGGGCACGAGTGCAAGCTAGGCATAAGGCAGGGGCACGAGTGCAGGCTAGGCATAAGGCAGGGGCACGAGTGCAGGCTAGGCATAAGGCATGGGCACGAGTGCTGGCTAGGCATAAGGCAGGGGCACAAGTGCGGGCTAGGCATAAGGCAGGGGCACGAGTGCAGGCTAGGCATAAGGCATGGGCACGAGTGCAGGCTAGGCATAAGGCAGGGGCACGAGTGCAGGCTAGGCATAAGGCAGGGGCACAAGTGCGGGCTAGGCATAAGGCAGGGGCACAAGTGCGGGCTAGGCATAAGGCAGGGGCACAAGTGCGGGCTAGGCATAAGGCAGGGGCACAAGTGCGGGCTAGGCATAAGGCAGGGGCACAAGTGCGGGCTAGGCATAAGGCAGGGGCACAAGTGCAAACTAACCATAAGGCAGGGGCACAAGTGCGGGCTAGGCATGAGGCATGGGCACGAGTGCTGGCTAGGCATAAGGCAGGGGCACAAGTGCGGGCTAGGCATAAGGCAGGGGCACGAGTGCAGGCTAGGCATAAGGCATGGGCACGAGTGCAGGCTAGGCATAAGGCAGGGGCACGAGTGCAGGCTAGGCATAAGGCAGGGGCACAAGTGCGGGCTAGTCTTTAGGCAGGGGCACAAGTGCAAACTAACCATAAGGCAGAGGCACAAGTGCAGGCTAGGCATAAGGCAGGGGCACAAGTGCAGGCTAGGCATAAGGCAGGGGCACAAGTGCGGGCTAGGCATAAGGCAGGGGCACAAGTGCGGGCTAGGCATAAGGCAGGGGCACAAGTGCGGGCTAGGCATAAGGCAGGGGCACAAGTGCGGGCTAGGCATAAGGCATGGGCACAAGTGCGGGCTAGGCATAAGGCAGGGGCACGAGTGCAGGCTAGGCATAAGGCATGGGCACGAGTGCAGGCTAGGCATAAGGCAGGGGCACAAGTGCTGGCTAGGCATAAGGCAGGGGCACAAGTGCTGGCTAGGCATAAGGCAGGGGCACAAGTGCGGGCTAGGCATAAGACAGGGGCACAAGTGCAGGCTAGGCATAAGGCAGGGGCACAAGTGAGGGCTAGGCATAAGGCAGGGGCACAAGTGCGGGCTAGGCATAAGGCTGGGGCACAAGTGCGGGCTAGGCATAAGGCAGGGGCACGAGTACAGGCTAGGCATAAGGCAGGGGCACGAGTGCAGGCTAGGCATAAGGCAGGGGCACGAGTGCAGGCTAGGCATAAGGCAGGGGCACGAGTGCAGGCTAGGCATAAGGCAGGGGCACGAGTGCAGGCTAGGCATAAGGCAGGGGCACGAGTGCAGGCTAGGCATAAGGCAGGGGCACGAGTGCAGGCTAGGCATAAGGCAGGGGCACGAGTGCAGGCTAGGCATAAGGCAGGGGCACGAGTGCAGGCTAGGCATAAGGCAGGGGCAGGAGTGCAGGCTAGGCATAAGGCAGGGTCACAAGTGCGGGCTAGTCTTTAGGCAGGGGCACAAGTGCAAACTAACCATAAGGCAGAGGCACAAGTGAAGGCTAGGCATAAGGCAGGGGCACAAGTGCAGGCTAGGCATAAGGCAGGGGCACAAGTGCAGGCTAGGCATAAGGCAGGGGCACAAGTGCAGGCTAGGCATAAGGCAGGGGCACAAGTGCGGGCTAGGCATAAGGCAGGGGCACAAGTGCGGGCTAGGCATAAGGCAGGGGCACAAGTGCGGGCTAGGCATAAGGCAGGGGCACAAGTGCGGGCTAGGCATAAGGCAGGGGCACAAGTGCGGGCTAGGCATAAGGCAGGGGCACAAGTGCGGGCTAGGCATAAGGCAGGGGCACAAGTGCGGGCTAGGCATAAGGCAGGGGCACAAGTGGGGGCTAGGCATAAGGCAGGGGCACAAGTGCGGGCTAGGCATAAGGCAGGGGCACAAGTGCGGGCTAGGCATAAGGCAGGGGCACAAGTGCGGGCTAGGCATAAGGCAGGGGCACAAGTGCGGGCTAGGCTTTAGGCAGGGGCACAAGTGCAAACTAAGCATAAGGCAGAGGAACAAGTGCAGGCTAGGCATAAGGCAGGGGCACATGTGCTGGCTAGGCATAAGGCAGGGGCACGAGTGCTGGCTAGGCATAAGGCAGGGGCACAAGTGCAGGCTAGGCATAAGGCAGGGGCACGAGTGCTGGCTAGGCATAAGGCAAGGGCACGAGTGCTGGCTAGGCATAAGGCAGGGGCACGAGTGCAGGCTAGGCATAAGGCAGGGGCACGAGTGCAGGCTAGGCATAAGGCAGGGGCACGAGTGCAGGCTAGGCATAAGGCAGGAGCACGAGTGCAGGCTAGGCATAAGGCAGGGGCACGAGTGCAGGCTAGGCATAAGGCAGGGGCACGAGTGCAGGCTAGGCATAAGGCAGGGGCACGAGTGCAGGCTAGGCATAAGGCAGGGGCACAAGTGCAGGCTAGGCATAAGGCAGGGGCACGAGTGCAGGCTAGGCATAAGGCAGGGGCACGAGTGCAGGCTAGGCATAAGGCAGGGGCACGAGTGCAGGCTAGGCATAAGGCATGGGCACGAGTGCTGGCTAGGCATAAGGCAGGGGCACGAGTGCTGGATAGGCATAAGGCAGGGGCACAAGTGCTGGCTAGGCATAAGGCATGGGCACGAGTGCTGGCTAGGCATAAGGCAGGGGCACGAGTGCTGGCTAGGCATAAGGCAGGGGCACAAGTGCTGGCTAGGCATAAGGCAGGGGCACAAGTGCAGGCTAGGCATAAGGCAGGGGCACAAGTGCAGGCTAGGCATAAGGCAGGGGCACAAGTGCAGGCTAGGCATAAGGCAGGGGCACAAGTGCAGGCTAGGCATAAGGCAGGGGCACAAGTGCAGGCTAGGCATAAGGCAGGGGCACAAGTGCGGGCTAGGCATAAGGTAGGGGCACAAGTGCGGGCTAGGCATAAGGCAGGGGCACAAGTGCGGGCTAGGCATAAGGCAGGGGCACAAGTGCGGGCTAGGCATAAGGCAGGGGCACAAGTGCGGGCTAGGCATAAGGCAGGGGCACAAGTGCGGGGTAGGCTTTAGGCAGGGGCACAAGTGCAAACTAAGCATAAGGCAGAGGAACAAGTGCAGGCTAGGCATAAGGCAGGGGCACAAGTGCTGGCTAGGCATAAGGCAGGGGCACAAGTGCTGGCTAGGCATAAGGCAGGGGCACAAGTGCTGGCTAGGCATAAGGCAGGGGCACAAGTGCTGGCTAGGCATAAGGCAGGGGCACAAGTGCTGGCTAGGCATAAGGCAGGGGCACAAGTGCTGGCTAGGCATAAGGCAGGGGCACAAGTGCTGGCTAGGCATAAGGCAGGGGCACAAGTGCAGGCTAGGCATAAGGCAGGGGCACAAGTGCGGGCTAGGCATAAGGCAGGGGCACAAGTGCAGGCTAGGCATAAGGCAGGGGCACAAGTGCTGGCCAGGCATAAGGCAGGGGCACAAGTGATGGCTACACATAAGGAATACGGCTAACTCTTTGCACTCTTTGCATAAAGGGATAGGCACCCTTAGGGGTGAAGAGCTAGCTTTCACCCCTCTACTCTGTACTTTGTTGTACAGTGCGGAGCCACTCCATAACCCCCATGCTCCAAGCGACCAGGCACATCTTGTCTGTCCTCCGTAAATGGGTAATGCCTTCGTCCCCAATTACAGTCGTGCATGTGCATTCAGACCGGACAAGAGCGAAGAGCGTAAAGCCTGCCCTGTGTGCATAACCAACATGAAGCTAAAGACAAAAAAAACAATAATGCAAGGGGCTCAAAAGTGCTGGCTAGGCATAAGGCAGGGGCACAAGTGCTGGCTAGGCATAAGGCAGGGGCACAAGTGCTGGCTAGGCATAAGGCAGGGGCACGAGTGATGGCTAGGCATAAGGCAGGGGCACGAGTGCTGGCTAGGCATAAGGCAGGGGCACGAGTGCTGGCTAGGCATAAGGCAGGGGCACGAGTGCTGGCTAGGCATAAGGCAGGGGCAGGAGTGCAGGCTAGGCATAAGGCAGGGGCACAAGTGCGGGCTAGTCTTTAGGCAGGGGCACAAGTGCGGGCTAGTCTTTAGGCAGGGGCACAAGTGCAAACTAACCATAAGGCAGAGGCACAAGTGCAGGCTAGGCATAAGGCAGGGGCACAAGTGCAGGCTAGGCATAAGGCAGGGGCACAAGTGCAGGCTAGGCATAAGGCAGGGGCACAAGTGCTGACTAGGCATAAGGCAGGGGCACGAGTGCTGGCTAGGCATAAGGCAGGGGCACGAGTGCAGGCTAGGCATAAGGCAGGGGCACGAGTGCAGGCTAGGCATAAGGCAGGGGCACGAGTGCTGGCTAGGCATAAGGCAGGGGCACGAGTGCTGGCTAGGCATAAGGCAGGGGCACGAGTGCTGGCTAGGCATAAGGCAGGGGCACGAGTGCTGGCTAGGCATAAGGCAGGGGCACGAGTGCTGGCTAGGCATAAGGCAGGGGCACGAGTGCTGGCTAGGCATAAGGCAGGGGCACGAGTGCAGGCTAGGCATAAGGCAGGGGCACAAGTGCAGGCTAGGCATAAGGCAGGGGCACAAGTGCTGGCTAGGCATAAGGCAGGGGCACAAGTGCTGGCTAGGCATAAGGCAGGGGCACGAGTGCTGGCTAGGCATAAGGCAGGGGCACGAGTGCAGGCTAGGCATAAGGCAGGGGCACGAGTGCTGGCTAGGCATAAGGCAGGGGCACGAGTGCTGGCTAGGCATAAGGCAGGGGCACGAGTGCTGGCTAGGCATAAGGCAGGGGCACGAGTGCTGGCTAGGCATAAGGCAGGGGCACGAGTGCTGGCTAGGCATAAGGCAGGGGCACGAGTGCTGGCTAGGCATAAGGCAGGGGCACGAGTGCTGGCTAGGCATAAGGCAGGGGCACGAGTGCTGGCTAGGCATAAGGCAGGGGCACGAGTGCTGGCTAGGCATAAGGCAGGGGCACGAGTGCAGGCTAGGCATAAGGCAGGGGCACGAGTGCAGGCTAGGCATAAGGCAGGGGCACAAGTGCGGGCTAGTCTTTAGGCAGGGGCACAAGTGCGGGCTAGTCTTTAGGCAGGGGCACAAGTGTAAACTAACCATAAGGCAGAGGCACAAGTGCAGGCTAGGCATAAGGCAAGGGCACAAGTGCAGGCTAGGCATAAGGCAGGGGCACAAGTGCAGGCTAGGCATAAGGCAGGAGCACAAGTGCAGGCTAGGCATAAGGCAGGGTCACAAGTGCAGGCTAGGCATAAGGCAGGGGCACGAGTGCAGGCTAGGCATAAGGCAGGGGCACGAGTGCAGGCTAGGCATAAGGCATGGGCACGAGTGCAGGCTAGGCATAAGGCAGGGGCACGAGTGCAGGCTAGGCATAAGGCAGGGGCACAAGTGCTGGCTAGGCATAAGGCAGGGGCACAAGTCCTGGCTAGGCATAAGGCAGGGGCACAAGTGCGGGCTAGGCATAAGGCAGGGGCACAAGTGCGGGCTAGGCATAAGGCAGGGGCACAAGTGCGGGCTAGGCATAAGGCAGGGGCACAAGTGCGGGCTAGGCATAAGGCAGGGGCACAAGTGCGGGCTAGGCATAAGGCAGGGGCACAAGTGCGGGCTAGGCATAAGGCAGGGGCACAAGTGCGGGCTAGGCATAAGGCAGGGGCACAAGTGCGGGCTAGGAATAAGGCAGGGGCACAAGTGCGGGCTAGGCATAAGGCAGGGGCACAAGTGCGGGCTAGGCATAAGGCAGGGGCACAAGTGCGGGCTAGGCATAAGGCAGGGGCACAAGTGCGGGCTAGGCATAAGGCAGGGGCACAAGTGCGGGCTAGGCATAAGGCAGGGGCACAAGTGCGGGCTAGGCATAAGGCAGGGGCACAAGTGCGGGCTAGGCTTTAGGCAGGGGCACAAGTGCAAACTAAGCATAAGGCAGAGGAACAAGTGCAGGCTAGGCATAAGGCAGGGGCACAAGTGCTGGCTAGGCATAAGGCAGGGGCACAAGTGCTGGCTAGGCATAAGGCAGGGGCACAAGTGCTGGCTAGGCATAAGGCAGGGGCACAAGTGCTGGCTAGGCATAAGGCAGGGGCACAAGTGCTGGCTAGGCATAAGGCAGGGGCACAAGTGCTGGCTAGGCAGAAGGCAGGG
Source organism: Ranitomeya imitator (assembly GCF_032444005.1). Taxonomy (NCBI): domain Eukaryota; kingdom Metazoa; phylum Chordata; class Amphibia; order Anura; family Dendrobatidae; genus Ranitomeya; species Ranitomeya imitator. The sequence goes on from NC_091283.1 coordinate 663,126,265, forward strand.
GCACAAGTGCTGGCTAGGCATAAGGCAGGGGCACAAGTGCTGGCTAGGCATAAGGCAGGGGCACAAGTGCAGGCTAGGCATAAGGCAGGGGCACAAGTGCAGGCTAGGCATAAGGCAGGGGCACAAGTGCAGGCTAGGCATAAGGCAGGGGCACAAGTGCAGGCTAGGCATAAGGCAGGGGCACAAGTGCAGGCTAGGCATAAGGCAGGGGCACAAGTGCTGGCTAGGCATAAGGCAGGGGCACAAGTGCTGGCTAGGCATAAGGCAGGGGCACAAATGCAGGCTAGGCATAAGGCAGGGGCACAAGTGCAGGCTAGACATAAGGCAGGGGCACAAGTGCAGGCTAGACATAAGGCAGGGGCACAAGTGCAGGCTAGGCATAAGGCAGAGGCACAAGTGCAGGCTAGGCATAAGGCAGGGGCACAAGTGCAGGCTAGGCATAAGGCAGGGGCACAAGTGCAGGCTAGGCATAAGGCAGGGGCACAAGTGCAGGCTAGGCATAAGGCAGGGGCACAAGTGCTGGCTAGGCATAAGGCAGGGGCACAAGTGCTGGCTAGGCATAAGGCAGGGGCACAAGTGCTGGCTAGGCATAAGGCAGGGGCACAAGTGCTGGCTAGGCATAAGGCAGGGGCACAAGTGCTGGCTAGGCATAAGGCAGGGGCACAAGTGCAGGCTAGGCATAAGGCAGGGGCACAAGTGCAGGCTAGGCATAAGGCAGGGGCACAAGTGCTGGCTAGGCATAAGGCAGGGGCACAAGTGCTGGCTAGGCATAAGGCAGGGGCACAAGTGCTGGCTAGGCATAAGGCAGGGGCACAAATGCAGGCTAGGCATAAGGCAGGGGCACAAGTGCAGGCTAGGCATAAGGCAGGGGCACAAGTGCAGGCTAGGCATAAGGCAGGGGCACAAGTGCAGGCTAGGCATAAGGCAGGGGCACAAGTGCTGGCTAGGCATAAGGCAGGGGCACAAGTGCGGGCTAGGCATAAGGCAGGGGCACAAGTGCGGGCTAGGCATAAGGCAGGGGCACAAGTGCAGGCTAGGCATAAGGCAGGGGCACACGTGCAGGCTAGGCATAAGGCAGGGGCACAAGTGCAGGCTAGGCATAAGGCAGGGGCACACGTGCAGGCTAGGCATATGGCAGGGGCACGAGTGCTGGCTAGGCATAAGGCAGGGGCACAAGTGCAGGCTAGGCATAAGGCAGGGGCACAAGTGCTGGCTAGGCATAAGGCAGGGGCACAAGTGCTGGCTAGGCATAAGGCAGGGGCACAAGTGCGGGCTAGGCATAAGGCAGGGGCACAAGTGCGGGCTAGGCATAAGGCAGGGGCACAAGTGCGGGCTAGGCATAAGGCAGGGGCACAAGTGCAGGCTAGGCATAAGGCAGGGGCACACGTGCAGGCTGGGCATAAGGCAGGGGCACAAGTGCAGGCTAGGCATAAGGCAGGGGCACACATGCAGGCTAGGCATATGGCAGGGGCACGAGTGCTGGCTAGGCATAAGGCAGGGGCACGAGTGCTGGCTAGGCATAAAGCAGGGGCACGAGTGCTGGCTAGGCATAAGGCAGGGGCACGAGTGCTGGCTAGGCATAAGGCAGGGGCACGAGTGCTGGCTAGGCATAAGGCAGGGGCACAAGTGCTGGCTAGGCATGAGGCAGGGGCACAAGTCCTGGCTAGGCGTAAGGCAGGGGCACAAGTGCTGGCTAGGCGTAAGGCAGGGGCACAAGTGCTGGCTAGGCGTAAGGCAGGGGCACAAGTGCAGGCTAGTCTTTAGGCAGGGGCACAAGTGCAAACTAAGCATAAGGCAGAGGAACAAGTGCAGGCTAGGCATAAGGCAGGGGCACAAGTGCAGGCTAGGCATAAGGCATGGGCACAAGTGCAGGCTAGGCATAAGGCAGGGGCACGAGTGCTGGCTAGGCATAAGGCAGGAGCACGAGTGCAGGCTAGGCATAAGGCAGGGGCACGAGTGCAGGCTAGGCATAAGGCAGGGGCACGAGTGCAGGCTAGGCATAAGGCAGGGGCACGAGTGCAGGCTAGGCATAAGGCAGGGGCACAAGTGCAGGCTAGGCATAAGGCAGGGGCACGAGTGCAGGCTAGGCATAAGGCAGGGGCACGAGTGCAGGCTAGGCATAAGGCAGGGGCACGAGTGCAGGCTAGGCATAAGGCATGGGCACGAGTGCTGGCTAGGCATAAGGCAGGGGCACGAGTGCTGGATAGGCATAAGGCAGGGGCACAAGTGCTGGCTAGGCATAAGGCATGGGCACGAGTGCTGGCTAGGCATAAGGCAGGGGCACGAGTGCTGGCTAGGCATAAGGCAGGGGCACAAGTGCTGGCTAGGCATAAGGCAGGGGCACAAGTGCAGGCTAGGCATAAGGCAGGGGCACAAGTGCAGGCTAGGCATAAGGCAGGGGCACAAGTGCAGGCTAGGCATAAGGCAGGGGCACAAGTGCAGGCTAGGCATAAGGCAGGGGCACAAGTGCAGGCTAGGCATAAGGCAGGGGCACAAGTGCGGGCTAGGCATAAGGTAGGGGCACAAGTGCGGGCTAGGCATAAGGCAGGGGCACAAGTGCGGGCTAGGCATAAGGCAGGGGCACAAGTGCGGGCTAGGCATAAGGCAGGGGCACAAGTGCGGGCTAGGCATAAGGCAGGGGCACAAGTGCGGGGTAGGCTTTAGGCAGGGGCACAAGTGCAAACTAAGCATAAGGCAGAGGAACAAGTGCAGGCTAGGCATAAGGCAGGGGCACAAGTGCTGGCTAGGCATAAGGCAGGGGCACAAGTGCTGGCTAGGCATAAGGCAGGGGCACAAGTGCTGGCTAGGCATAAGGCAGGGGCACAAGTGCTGGCTAGGCATAAGGCAGGGGCACAAGTGCTGGCTAGGCATAAGGCAGGGGCACAAGTGCTGGCTAGGCATAAGGCAGGGGCACAAGTGCTGGCTAGGCATAAGGCAGGGGCACAAGTGCAGGCTAGGCATAAGGCAGGGGCACAAGTGCGGGCTAGGCATAAGGCAGGGGCACAAGTGCAGGCTAGGCATAAGGCAGGGGCACAAGTGCTGGCCAGGCATAAGGCAGGGGCACAAGTGATGGCTACACATAAGGAATACGGCTAACTCTTTGCACTCTTTGCATAAAGGGATAGGCACCCTTAGGGGTGAAGAGCTAGCTTTCACCCCTCTACTCTGTACTTTGTTGTACAGTGCGGAGCCACTCCATAACCCCCATGCTCCAAGCGACCAGGCACATCTTGTCTGTCCTCCGTAAATGGGTAATGCCTTCGTCCCCAATTACAGTCGTGCATGTGCATTCAGACCGGACAAGAGCGAAGAGCGTAAAGCCTGCCCTGTGTGCATAACCAACATGAAGCTAAAGACAAAAAAAACAATAATGCAAGGGGCTCAAAAGTGCTGGCTAGGCATAAGGCAGGGGCACAAGTGCTGGCTAGGCATAAGGCAGGGGCACAAGTGCTGGCTAGGCATAAGGCAGGGGCACGAGTGATGGCTAGGCATAAGGCAGGGGCACGAGTGCTGGCTAGGCATAAGGCAGGGGCACGAGTGCTGGCTAGGCATAAGGCAGGGGCACGAGTGCTGGCTAGGCATAAGGCAGGGGCAGGAGTGCAGGCTAGGCATAAGGCAGGGGCACAAGTGCGGGCTAGTCTTTAGGCAGGGGCACAAGTGCGGGCTAGTCTTTAGGCAGGGGCACAAGTGCAAACTAACCATAAGGCAGAGGCACAAGTGCAGGCTAGGCATAAGGCAGGGGCACAAGTGCAGGCTAGGCATAAGGCAGGGGCACAAGTGCAGGCTAGGCATAAGGCAGGGGCACAAGTGCTGACTAGGCATAAGGCAGGGGCACGAGTGCTGGCTAGGCATAAGGCAGGGGCACGAGTGCAGGCTAGGCATAAGGCAGGGGCACGAGTGCAGGCTAGGCATAAGGCAGGGGCACGAGTGCTGGCTAGGCATAAGGCAGGGGCACGAGTGCTGGCTAGGCATAAGGCAGGGGCACGAGTGCTGGCTAGGCATAAGGCAGGGGCACGAGTGCTGGCTAGGCATAAGGCAGGGGCACGAGTGCTGGCTAGGCATAAGGCAGGGGCACGAGTGCTGGCTAGGCATAAGGCAGGGGCACGAGTGCAGGCTAGGCATAAGGCAGGGGCACAAGTGCAGGCTAGGCATAAGGCAGGGGCACAAGTGCTGGCTAGGCATAAGGCAGGGGCACAAGTGCTGGCTAGGCATAAGGCAGGGGCACGAGTGCTGGCTAGGCATAAGGCAGGGGCACGAGTGCAGGCTAGGCATAAGGCAGGGGCACGAGTGCTGGCTAGGCATAAGGCAGGGGCACGAGTGCTGGCTAGGCATAAGGCAGGGGCACGAGTGCTGGCTAGGCATAAGGCAGGGGCACGAGTGCTGGCTAGGCATAAGGCAGGGGCACGAGTGCTGGCTAGGCATAAGGCAGGGGCACGAGTGCTGGCTAGGCATAAGGCAGGGGCACGAGTGCTGGCTAGGCATAAGGCAGGGGCACGAGTGCTGGCTAGGCATAAGGCAGGGGCACGAGTGCTGGCTAGGCATAAGGCAGGGGCACGAGTGCAGGCTAGGCATAAGGCAGGGGCACGAGTGCAGGCTAGGCATAAGGCAGGGGCACAAGTGCGGGCTAGTCTTTAGGCAGGGGCACAAGTGCGGGCTAGTCTTTAGGCAGGGGCACAAGTGCAAACTAACCATAAGGCAGAGGCACAAGTGCAGGCTAGGCATAAGGCAAGGGCACAAGTGCAGGCTAGGCATAAGGCAGGGGCACAAGTGCAGGCTAGGCATAAGGCAGGAGCACAAGTGCAGGCTAGGCATAAGGCAGGGTCACAAGTGCAGGCTAGGCATAAGGCAGGGGCACGAGTGCAGGCTAGGCATAAGGCAGGGGCACGAGTGCAGGCTAGGCATAAGGCATGGGCACGAGTGCAGGCTAGGCATAAGGCAGGGGCACGAGTGCAGGCTAGGCATAAGGCAGGGGCACAAGTGCTGGCTAGGCATAAGGCAGGGGCACAAGTCCTGGCTAGGCATAAGGCAGGGGCACAAGTGCGGGCTAGGCATAAGGCAGGGGCACAAGTGCGGGCTAGGCATAAGGCAGGGGCACAAGTGCGGGCTAGGCATAAGGCAGGGGCACAAGTGCGGGCTAGGCATAAGGCAGGGGCACAAGTGCGGGCTAGGCATAAGGCAGGGGCACAAGTGCGGGCTAGGCATAAGGCAGGGGCACAAGTGCGGGCTAGGCATAAGGCAGGGGCACAAGTGCGGGCTAGGAATAAGGCAGGGGCACAAGTGCGGGCTAGGCATAAGGCAGGGGCACAAGTGCGGGCTAGGCATAAGGCAGGGGCACAAGTGCGGGCTAGGCATAAGGCAGGGGCACAAGTGCGGGCTAGGCATAAGGCAGGGGCACAAGTGCGGGCTAGGCATAAGGCAGGGGCACAAGTGCGGGCTAGGCATAAGGCAGGGGCACAAGTGCGGGCTAGGCTTTAGGCAGGGGCACAAGTGCAAACTAAGCATAAGGCAGAGGAACAAGTGCAGGCTAGGCATAAGGCAGGGGCACAAGTGCTGGCTAGGCATAAGGCAGGGGCACAAGTGCTGGCTAGGCATAAGGCAGGGGCACAAGTGCTGGCTAGGCATAAGGCAGGGGCACAAGTGCTGGCTAGGCATAAGGCAGGGGCACAAGTGCTGGCTAGGCATAAGGCAGGGGCACAAGTGCTGGCTAGGCAGAAGGCAGGGGCACAAGTGCTGGCTAGGCATAAGGCAGGGGCACAAGTGCTGGCTAGGCATAAGGCAGGGGCACAAGTGCAGGCTAGGCATAAGGCAGGGGCACAAGTGCAGGCTAGGCATAAGGCAGGGGCACAAGTGCAGGCTAGGCATAAGGCAGGGGCACAAGTGCAGGCTAGGCATAAGGCAGGGGCACAAGTGCAGGCTAGGCATAAGGCAGGGGCACAAGTGCTGGCTAGGCATAAGGCAGGGGCACAAGTGCTGGCTAGGCATAAGGCAGGGGCACAAATGCAGGCTAGGCATAAGGCAGGGGCACAAGTGCAGGCTAGACATAAGGCAGGGGCACAAGTGCAGGCTAGACATAAGGCAGGGGCACAAGTGCAGGCTAGGCATAAGGCAGAGGCACAAGTGCAGGCTAGGCATAAGGCAGGGGCACAAGTGCAGGCTAGGCATAAGGCAGGGGCACAAGTGCAGGCTAGGCATAAGGCAGGGGCACAAGTGCAGGCTAGGCATAAGGCAGGGGCACAAGTGCTGGCTAGGCATAAGGCAGGGGCACAAGTGCTGGCTAGGCATAAGGCAGGGGCACAAGTGCTGGCTAGGCATAAGGCAGGGGCACAAGTGCTGGCTAGGCATAAGGCAGGGGCACAAGTGCTGGCTAGGCATAAGGCAGGGGCACAAGTGCAGGCTAGGCATAAGGCAGGGGCACAAGTGCAGGCTAGGCATAAGGCAGGGGCACAAGTGCTGGCTAGGCATAAGGCAGGGGCACAAGTGCTGGCTAGGCATAAGGCAGGGGCACAAGTGCTGGCTAGGCATAAGGCAGGGGCACAAATGCAGGCTAGGCATAAGGCAGGGGCACAAGTGCAGGCTAGGCATAAGGCAGGGGCACAAGTGCAGGCTAGGCATAAGGCAGGGGCACAAGTGCAGGCTAGGCATAAGGCAGGGGCACAAGTGCTGGCTAGGCATAAGGCAGGGGCACAAGTGCGGGCTAGGCATAAGGCAGGGGCACAAGTGCGGGCTAGGCATAAGGCAGGGGCACAAGTGCAGGCTAGGCATAAGGCAGGGGCACACGTGCAGGCTAGGCATAAGGCAGGGGCACAAGTGCAGGCTAGGCATAAGGCAGGGGCACACGTGCAGGCTAGGCATATGGCAGGGGCACGAGTGCTGGCTAGGCATAAGGCAGGGGCACAAGTGCAGGCTAGGCATAAGGCAGGGGCACAAGTGCTGGCTAGGCATAAGGCAGGGGCACAAGTGCTGGCTAGGCATAAGGCAGGGGCACAAGTGCGGGCTAGGCATAAGGCAGGGGCACAAGTGCGGGCTAGGCATAAGGCAGGGGCACAAGTGCGGGCTAGGCATAAGGCAGGGGCACAAGTGCAGGCTAGGCATAAGGCAGGGGCACACGTGCAGGCTGGGCATAAGGCAGGGGCACAAGTGCAGGCTAGGCATAAGGCAGGGGCACACATGCAGGCTAGGCATATGGCAGGGGCACGAGTGCTGGCTAGGCATAAGGCAGGGGCACGAGTGCTGGCTAGGCATAAAGCAGGGGCACGAGTGCTGGCTAGGCATAAGGCAGGGGCACGAGTGCTGGCTAGGCATAAGGCAGGGGCACGAGTGCTGGCTAGGCATAAGGCAGGGGCACAAGTGCTGGCTAGGCATGAGGCAGGGGCACAAGTCCTGGCTAGGCGTAAGGCAGGGGCACAAGTGCTGGCTAGGCGTAAGGCAGGGGCACAAGTGCTGGCTAGGCGTAAGGCAGGGGCACAAGTGCAGGCTAGTCTTTAGGCAGGGGCACAAGTGCAAACTAAGCATAAGGCAGAGGAACAAGTGCAGGCTAGGCATAAGGCAGGGGCACAAGTGCAGGCTAGGCATAAGGCATGGGCACAAGTGCAGGCTAGGCATAAGGCAGGGGCACGAGTGCTGGCTAGGCATAAGGCAGGGGCACGAGTGCTGGCTAGGCATAAGGCAGGGGCACGAGTGCTGGCTAGGCATAAGGCAAGGGCACGAGTGCTGGATAGGCATAAGGCAGGGGCACGAGTGCAGGCTAGGCATAAGGCAGGGGCACGAGTGCAGGCTAGGCATAAGGCAGGGGCACGAGTGCAGGCTAGGCATAAGGCAGGGGCACGAGTGCAGGCTAGGCATAAGGCAGGGGCACGAGTGCAGGCTAGGCATAAGGCAGGGGCACGAGTGCAGGCTAGGCATAAGGCAGGGGCACGAGTGCAGGCTAGGCATAAGGCAGGGGCACGAGTGCAGGCTAGGCATAAGGCAGGGGCACGAGTGCAGGCTAGGCATAAGGCAGGGGCACGAGTACAGGCTAGGCATAAGGCAGGGGCACGAGTGCAGGCTAGGCATAAGGCAGGGGCACGAGTGCAGGCTAGGCATAAGGCATGGGCACGAGTGCAGGCTAGGCATAAGGCATGGGCACGAGTGCAGGCTAGGCATAAGGCATGGGCACGAGTGCAGGCTAGGCATAAAGCAGGGGCACGAGTGCAAGCTAGGCATAAGGCAGGGGCACGAGTGCAGGCTAGGCATAAGGCAGGGGCACGAGTGCAGGCTAGGCATAAGGCATGGGCACGAGTGCTGGCTAGGCATAAGGCAGGGGCACAAGTGCGGGCTAGGCATAAGGCAGGGGCACGAGTGCAGGCTAGGCATAAGGCATGGGCACGAGTGCAGGCTAGGCATAAGGCAGGGGCACGAGTGCAGGCTAGGCATAAGGCAGGGGCACAAGTGCGGGCTAGGCATAAGGCAGGGGCACAAGTGCGGGCTAGGCATAAGGCAGGGGCACAAGTGCGGGCTAGGCATAAGGCAGGGGCACAAGTGCGGGCTAGGCATAAGGCAGGGGCACAAGTGCGGGCTAGGCATAAGGCAGGGGCACAAGTGCAAACTAACCATAAGGCAGGGGCACAAGTGCGGGCTAGGCATAAGGCATGGGCACGAGTGCTGGCTAGGCATAAGGCAGGGGCACAAGTGCGGGCTAGGCATAAGGCAGGGGCACGAGTGCAGGCTAGGCATAAGGCATGGGCACGAGTGCAGGCTAGGCATAAGGCAGGGGCACGAGTGCAGGCTAGGCATAAGGCAGGGGCACAAGTGCGGGCTAGTCTTTAGGCAGGGGCACAAGTGCAAACTAACCATAAGGCAGAGGCACAAGTGCAGGCTAGGCATAAGGCAGGGGCACAAGTGCAGGCTAGGCATAAGGCAGGGGCACAAGTGCGGGCTAGGCATAAGGCAGGGGCACAAGTGCGGGCTAGGCATAAGGCAGGGGCACAAGTGCGGGCTAGGCATAAGGCAGGGGCACAAGTGCGGGCTAGGCATAAGGCAGGGGCACAAGTGCGGGCTAGGCATAAGGCAGGGGCACAAGTGCGGGCTAGGCATAAGGCAGGGGCACAAGTGCGGGCTAGGCATAAGGCAGGGGCACAAGTGCGGGCTAGTCATAAGGCAGGGGCACAAGTGCGGGCTAGGCATAAGGCAGGGGCACAAGTGCGGGCTAGGCATAAGGCAGGGGCACAAGTGCGGGCTAGGCATAAGGCAGGGGCACAAGTGCGTGCTAGGCTTTAGGCAGGGGCACAAGTGCTGGCTAGGCTTTAGGCAGGGGCACAAGTGCAAACTAAGCATAAGGCAGAGGAACAAGTGCTGGCTAGGCATAAGGCAGGGGCACAAGTGCTGGCTAGGCATAAGGCAGGGGCACAAGTGCTGGCTAGGCATAAGGCAGGGGCACAAGAGCTGGCTAGGCATAAGGCAGGGGAACAAGTGCTGGCTAGGCATAAGGCAGGGGCACAAGTGCTGGCTAGGCATAAGGCAGGGGCACAAGTGCTGGCTAGGCATAAGGCAGGGGCACAAGTGCTGGCTAGGCATAAGGCAGGGGCACAAGTGCTGGCTAGGCATAAGGCAGGGGCATAAGGCAGGGGCACAAGTGCTGGCTAGGCATAAGGCAGGGGCACAAGTGCAGGCTAGGCATAAGGCAGGGGCACAACTGCAGGCTAGGCATAAGGCAGGGGCACAAGTGCAGGCTAGGCATAAGGCAGGGGCACAAGTGCAGGCTAGGCATAAGGCAGGGGCACAAGTGCTGGCTAGGCATAAGGCAGGGGCACAAGTGCGGGCTAGGCATAAGGCAGGGGCACAAGTGCGGGCTAGGCATAAGGCAGGGGCACAAGAGCGGGCTAGGCATAAGGCAGGGGCACAAGCGCGGGCTAGGCATAAGGCAGGGGCACAAGCGCGGGCTAGGCATAAGGCAGGGGCACAAGTGCGGGCTAGGCTTTAGGCAGGGGCACAAGTGCAAACTAAGCATAAGGCAGAGGAACAAGTGCAGGCTAGGCATAAGGCAGGGGCACAAGTGCTGGCTAGGCATAAGGCAGGGGCACAAGTGCTGGCTAGGCATAAGGCAGGGGCACAAGTACTGGCTAGGCATAAGGCAGGGGCACAAGTGCTGGCTAGGCATAAGGCAGGGGCACAAGTGCTGGCTAGGCATAAGGCAGGGGCACAAGTGCTGGCTAGGCATAAGGCAGGGGCACAAGTGCTGGCTAGGCATAAGGCAGGGGCACAAGTGCTGGCTAGGCATAAGGCAGGGGCACAAGTGCTGGCTAGGCATAAGGCAGGGGCACAAGTGCTGGCTAGGCATAAGGCAGGGGCACAAGTGCTGGCTAGGCATAAGGCAGGGGCACAAGTGCTGGCTAGGTATAAGGCAGGGGCACAAGTGCTGGCTAGGCATAAGACAGGGGCACAAGTGCAGGCTAGGCATAAGGCAGGGGCACAAGTGCAGGCTAGGCATAAGGCAGGGGTACAAGTGCAGGCTAGGCATAAGGCAGGGGTACAAGTGCAGGCTAGGCATAAGGCAGGAGCACAAGTGCAGGCTAGGCATAAGGCAGGGGCACAAGTGCAGGCTAGGCATAAGGCAGGGGCACAAGTGCAGGCTAGGCATAAGGCAGGGGCACAAGTGCAGGCTAGGCATAAGGCAGGGGCACAAGTGCAGGCTAGGCATAAGGCAGGGGCACAAGTGATGGCTACACATAAGGAATACGGCTAACTCTTTGCATTCTTTGCATAAAGGGATAGGCACCCTTAGGGGTGAAGAGCTAGCTTTCACCCCTCTACTCTGTACTTTGTTGTACAGTGCGGAGCCACTCCATAACCCCCATGCTCCAAGCGACCAGGCACATCTTGTCTGTCCTCCGTAAATGGGTAATGCCTTCGTCCCCAATTACAGTCGTGCATGTGCATTCAGACGGGACAAGAGTGAAGAGCGTAAAGCCTGCCCTGTGTGCATAACCAACATGAAGCTAAAGACAAAAAAAACAATAATGCAAGGGGCTCAAAAGTGCTGGCTAGGCATAAGACAGGGGCACAAGTGCTGGCTAGGCATAAGGCAGGGGCACGAGTGCTGGCTAGGCATAAGGCAGGGGCACGAGTGCTGGCTAGGCATAAGGCAGGGGCACGAGTGCTGGCTAGGCATAAGGCAGGGGGACAAGTGCGGGCTAGGCATAAGGCAGGGGGACAAGTGCGGGCTAGGCATAAGGCAGGGGCACAAGTGCGGGCTAGGCATAAGGCAGGGGCACAAGTGCAGGCTAGGCATAAGGCAGGGGGCACAAGTGCAGGCTAGGCATAAGGCAGGGGCACAAGTGCAGGCTAGGCATAAGGCAGGGGAACAAGTGCAGGCTAGGCATAAGGCAGGGGCACAAGTGCAGGCTAGGCATAAGGCAGGGGCACAAGTGCTGGCTAGGCATAAGGCAGGGTCACAAGTGCTGGCTAGGCATAAGGCAGGGGCACAAGTGCTGGCTAGGCATAAGGCAGGGGCACAAGTGCTGGCTAGGCATAAGGCAGGGGCACAAGTGCTGGCTAGGCATAAGGCAAGGGCACGAGTGCTGGCTAGGCATAAGGCAGGGGCACGAGTGCTGGCTAGGCATAAGGCAGGGGCACGAGTGCTGGCTAGGCATAAGGCAGGGGCACGAGTGCAGGCTAGGCATAAGGCAGGGGCACGAGTGCAGGCTAGGCATAAGGCATGGGCACGAGTGCAGGCTAGGCATAAGGCAGGGGCACGAGTGCAGGCTAGGCATAAGGCAGGGGCACGAGTGCAGGCTAGGCATAAGGCAGGGGCACGAGTGCTGGCTAGGCATAAGGCAGGGGCACGAGTGCTGGCTAGGCATAAGGCAGGGGCACGAGTGCTGGCTAGGCATAAGGCAGGGGCACGAGTGCTGGCTAGGCATAAGGCAGTGGCACGAGTGCTGGCTAGGCATAAGGCAGGGGCACGAGTGCTGGCTAGGCATAAGGCAGGGGCACAAGTGCGGGCTAGGCATAAGGCAGGGGCACAAGTGAGGGCTAGGCATAAGGCAGGGGCACAAGTGAGGACTAGGCATAAGGCAGGGGCACAAGTGCGGGCTAGGCATAAGGCTGGGGCAAAAGTGCGGGCTAGGCATAAGGCAGGGGCACGAGTGCGGGCTAGGCATAAGGCAGGGGCACGAGTGCGGGCTAGGCATAAGGCAGGGGCACGAGTGCGGGCTAGGCATAAGGCAGGGGCACGAGTGCGGGCTAGGCATAAGGCAGGGGCACGAGTGCGGGCTAGGCATAAGGCAGGGGCACGAGTGCGGGCTTGGCATAAGGCAGGGGCACGAGTGCGGGCTAGGCATAAGGCAGGGGCACGAGTGCGGGCTTGGCATAAGGCAGGGGCACGAGTGCAGGCTAGGCATAAGGCAGGGGCACGAGTGCAGGCTTGGCATAAGGCAGGGGCAGGAGTGCAGGCTAGGCATAAGGCAGGGTCACAAGTGCGTGCTAGTCTTTAGGCAGGGGCACAAGTGCAAACTAACCATAAGGCAGAGGCACAAGTGCAGGCTAGGCATAAGGCAGGGGCACAAGTGCAGGCTAGGCATAAGGCAGGGGCACAAGTGCAGGCTAGGCATAAGGCAGGGGCACAAGTGCAGGCTAGGCATAAGGCAGGGGCACAAGTGCGGGCTAGGCATAAGGCAGGGGCACAAGTGCGGGCTAGGCATAAGGCAGGGGCACAAGTGCGGGCTAGGCATAAGGCAGGGGCACAAGTGCGGGCTAGGCATAAGGCAGGGGCACAAGTGCGGGCTAGGCATAAGGCAGGGGCACAAGTGCGGGCTAGGCATAAGGCAGGGGCACAAGTGCGGGCTAGGCATAAGGCAGGGGCACAAGTGCGGGCTAGGCATAAGGCAGGGGCACAAGTGCGGGCTAGGCATAAGGCAGGGGCACAAGTGCGGGCTAGGCATAAGGCAGGGGCACAAGTGCGGGCTAGGCTTTAGGCAGGGGCACAAGTGCAAACTAAGCATAAGGCAGAGGAACAAGTGCAGGCTAGGCATAAGGCAGAGGAACAAGTGCAGGCTAGGCATAAGGCAGGGGCACAAGTGCAGGCTAGGCATAAGGCAGGGGCACAAGTGCTGGCTAGGCATAAGGCAGGGGCACGAGTGCTGGCTAGGCATAAGGCAGGGGCACGAGTGCTGGCTAGGCATAAGGCAGGGGCACGAGTGCTGGCTAGGCATAAGGCAAGGGCACGAGTGCTGGCTAGGCATAAGGCAGGGGCACGAGTGCAGGCTAGGCATAAGGCAGGGGCACGAGTGCAGGCTAGGCATAAGGCAGGGGCACGAGTGCAGGCTAGGCATAAGGCAGGGGCACGAGTGCAGGCCAGGCATAAGGCAGGGGCACGAGTGCAGGCCAGGCATAAGGCAGGGGCACGAGTGCAGGCTAGGCATAAGGCAGGGGCACGAGTGCAGGCTAGGCATAAGGCAGGGGCACGAGTGCTGGCTAGGCATAAGGCAGGGGCACGAGTGCAGGCTAGGCATAAGGCAGGGGCACGAGTGCAGGCTAGGCATAAGGCAGGGGCACGAGTGCAGGCTAGGCATAAGGCAGGGGCACGAGTGCAGGCTAGGCATAAGGCAGGGGCACGAGTGCAGGCTAGGCATAAGGCAGGGGCACGAGTGCAGGCTAGGCATAAGGCAGGGGCACGAGTGCAGGCTAGGCATAAGGCAGGGGCACGAGTGCAGGCTAGGCATAAGGCAGGGGCACGAGTGCAGGCTAGGCATAAGGCAGGGGCACGAGTGCGGGCTAGGCATAAGGCAGGGGCACAAGTGCGGGCTAGGCATAAGGCAGGGGCACAAGTGCGGGCTAGGCATAAGGCAGGGGCACAAGTGCGGGCTAGGCATAAGGCAGGGGCACAAGTGCGGGCTAGGCATAAGGCAGGGGCACAAGTGCGGGCTAGGCATAAGGCAGGGGCACAAGTGCGGGCTAGGCTTTAGGCAGGGGCACAAGTGCAAACTAAGCATAAGGCAGAGGAACAAGTGCAGGCTAGGCATAAGGCAGAGGAACAAGTGCAGGCTAGGCATAAGGCAGGGGCACAAGTGCTGGCTAGGCATAAGGCAGGGGCACGAGTGCTGGCTAGGCATAAGGCAGGGGCACGAGTGCTGGCTAGGCATAAGGCAGGGGCACGAGTGCTGGCTAGGCATAAGGCAAGGGCACGAGTGCTGGCTAGGCATAAGGCAGGGGCACGAGTGCAGGCTAGGCATAAGGCAGGGGCACGAGTGCAGGCTAGGCATAAGGCAGGGGCACGAGTGCAGGCTTGGCATAAGGCAGGGGCAGGAGTGCAGGCTAGGCATAAGGCAGGGTCACAAGTGCGTGCTAGTCTTTAGGCAGGGGCACAAGTGCAAACTAACCATAAGGCAGAGGCACAAGTGCAGGCTAGGCATAAGGCAGGGGCACAAGTGCAGGCTAGGCATAAGGCAGGGGCACAAGTGCAGGCTAGGCATAAGGCAGGGGCACGAGTGCAGGCTAGGCATAAGGCAGGGGCACGAGTGCAGGCTAGGCATAAGGCAGGGGCACGAGTGCAGGCTAGGCATAAGGCAGGGGCACGAGTGCAGGCTAGGCATAAGGCAGGGGCACGAGTGCAGGCTAGGCATAAGGCAGGGGCACGAGTGCAGGCTAGGCATAAGGCAGGGGCACGAGTGCAGGCTAGGCATAAGGCAGGGGCACGAGTGCAGGCTAGGCATAAGGCAGGGGCACGAGTGCAGGCTAGGCATAAGGCAGGGGCACGAGTGCAGGCTAGGCATAAGGCAGGGGCACGAGTGCAGGCTAGGCATAAGGCAGGGGCACGAGTGCAGGCTAGGCATAAGGCAGGGGCACGAGTGCAGGCTAGGCATAAGGCATGGGCACGAGTGCAGGCTAGGCATAAAGCAGGGGCACGAGTGCAAGCTAGGCATAAGGCAGGGGCACGAGTGCAGGCTAGGCATAAGGCAGGGGCACGAGTGCAGGCTAGGCATAAGGCAGGGGCACAAGTGCGGGCTAGTCTTTAGGCAGGGGCACAAGTGCAAACTAACCATAAGGCAGAGGCACAAGTGCAGGCTAGGCATAAGGCAGGGGCACAAGTGCAGGCTAGGCATAAGGCAGGGGCACAAGTGCAGGCTAGGCATAAGGCAGGGGCACAAGTGCAGGCTAGGCATAAGGCAGGGGCACAAGTGCAGGCTAGGCATAAGGCAGGGGCACAAGTGCAGGCTAGGCATAAGGCAGGGGCACAAGTGCAGGCTAGGCATAAGGCAGGGGCACAAGTGCAGGCTAGGCATAAGGCAGGGGCACAAGTGCTGGCTAGGCATAAGGCAGGGGCACAAGTGCTGGCTAGGCATAAGGCAGGGGCACAAGTGCTGGCTAGGCATAAGGCAGGGGCACAAGTGCGGGCTAGGCATAAGGCAGGGGCACAAGTGAGGGCTAGGCATAAGGCAGGGGCACAAGTGCAGGCTAGGCATAAGGCTGGGGCACAAGTGCGGGCTAGCATAAGGCAGGGGCACAATTGCGGGCTAGGCATAAGGCAGGGGCACAAGTGCGGGCTAGGCATAAGGCATGGGCACAAGTGCAGGCTAGGCATAAGGCAGGGGCACGAGTGCAGGCTAGGCATAAGGCAGGGGCACGAGTGCAGGCTAGGCATAAGGCAGGGGCACAAGTGCGGGCTAGTCTTTAGGCAGGGGCACAAGTGCAAACTAAGCATAAGGCAGAGGCACAAGTGCAGGCTAGGCATAAGGCAGGGGCACAAGTGCAAACTAACCATAAGGCAGAGGCACAAGTGCAGGCTAGGCATAAGGCAGGGGCACAAGTGCAGGCTAGGCATAAGGCAGGGGCACAAGTGCAGGCTAGGCATAAGGCAGGGGCACAAGTGCAGGCTAGGCATAAGGCAGGGGCACAAGTGCGGGCTAGGCATAAGGCAGGGGCACAAGTGCGGGCTAGGCATAAGGCAGGGGCACAAGTGCGGGCTAGGCATAAGGCAGGGGCACAAGTGCGGGCTAGGCATAAGGCAGGGGCACAAGTGCGGGCTAGGCATAAGGCAGGGGCACAAGTGCGGGCTAGGCATAAGGCAGGGGCACAAGTGCGGGCTAGGCATAAGGCAGGGGCACAAGTGCGGGCTAGGCATAAGGCAGGGGCACAAGTGCGGGCTAGGCATAAGGCAGGGGCACAAGTGCGGGCTAGGCATAAGGCAGGGGCACAAGTGCGGGCTAGGCTTTAGGCAGGGGCACAAGTGCAAACTAAGCATAAGGCAGAGGAACAAGTGCAGGCTAGGCATAAGGCAGAGGAACAAGTGCAGGCTAGGCATAAGGCAGGGGCACAAGTGCTGGCTAGGCATAAGGCAGGGGCACGAGTGCTGGCTAGGCATAAGGCAGGGGCACGAGTGCTGGCTAGGCATAAGGCAGGGGCACGAGTGCTGGCTAGGCATAAGGCAAGGGCACGAGTGCTGGCTAGGCATAAGGCAGGGGCACGAGTGCAGGCTAGGCATAAGGCAGGGGCACGAGTGCAGGCTAGGCATAAGGCAGGGGCACGAGTGCAGGCTAGGCATAAGGCAGGGGCACGAGTGCAGGCCAGGCATAAGGCAGGGGCACGAGTGCAGGCTAGGCATAAGGCAGGGGCACGAGTGCAGGCTAGGCATAAGGCAGGGGCACGAGTGCTGGCTAGGCATAAGGCAGGGGCACGAGTGCAGGCTAGGCATAAGGCAGGGGCACGAGTGCAGGCTAGGCATAAGGCAGGGGCACGAGTGCAGGCTAGGCATAAGGCAGGGGCACGAGTGCAGGCTAGGCATAAGGCAGGGGCACGAGTGCAGGCTAGGCATAAGGCAGGGGCACGAGTGCAGGCTAGGCATAAGGCAGGGGCACGAGTGCAGGCTAGGCATAAGGCAGGGGCACGAGTGCAGGCTAGGCATAAGGCAGGGGCACGAGTGCAGGCTAGGCATAAGGCAGGGGCACGAGTGCGGGCTAGGCATAAGGCAGGGGCACAAGTGCGGGCTAGGCATAAGGCAGGGGCACAAGTGCGGGCTAGGCATAAGGCAGGGGCACAAGTGCGGGCTAGGCATAAGGCAGGGGCACAAGTGCGGGCTAGGCATAAGGCAGGGGCACAAGTGCGGGCTAGGCATAAGGCAGGGGCACAAGTGCGGGCTAGGCTTTAGGCAGGGGCACAAGTGCAAACTAAGCATAAGGCAGAGGAACAAGTGCAGGCTAGGCATAAGGCAGAGGAACAAGTGCAGGCTAGGCATAAGGCAGGGGCACAAGTGCTGGCTAGGCATAAGGCAGGGGCACGAGTGCTGGCTAGGCATAAGGCAGGGGCACGAGTGCTGGCTAGGCATAAGGCAGGGGCACGAGTGCTGGCTAGGCATAAGGCAAGGGCACGAGTGCTGGCTAGGCATAAGGCAGGGGCACGAGTGCAGGCTAGGCATAAGGCAGGGGCACGAGTGCAGGCTAGGCATAAGGCAGGGGCACGAGTGCAGGCTTGGCATAAGGCAGGGGCAGGAGTGCAGGCTAGGCATAAGGCAGGGTCACAAGTGCGTGCTAGTCTTTAGGCAGGGGCACAAGTGCAAACTAACCATAAGGCAGAGGCACAAGTGCAGGCTAGGCATAAGGCAGGGGCACAAGTGCAGGCTAGGCATAAGGCAGGGGCACAAGTGCAGGCTAGGCATAAGGCAGGGGCACGAGTGCAGGCTAGGCATAAGGCAGGGGCACGAGTGCAGGCTAGGCATAAGGCAGGGGCACGAGTGCAGGCTAGGCATAAGGCAGGGGCACGAGTGCAGGCTAGGCATAAGGCAGGGGCACGAGTGCAGGCTAGGCATAAGGCAGGGGCACGAGTGCAGGCTAGGCATAAGGCAGGGGCACGAGTGCAGGCTAGGCATAAGGCAGGGGCACGAGTGCAGGCTAGGCATAAGGCAGGGGCACGAGTGCAGGCTAGGCATAAGGCAGGGGCACGAGTGCAGGCTAGGCATAAGGCAGGGGCACGAGTGCAGGCTAGGCATAAGGCAGGGGCACGAGTGCAGGCTAGGCATAAGGCAGGGGCACGAGTGCAGGCTAGGCATAAGGCATGGGCACGAGTGCAGGCTAGGCATAAAGCAGGGGCACGAGTGCAAGCTAGGCATAAGGCAGGGGCACGAGTGCAGGCTAGGCATAAGGCAGGGGCACGAGTGCAGGCTAGGCATAAGGCAGGGGCACAAGTGCGGGCTAGTCTTTAGGCAGGGGCACAAGTGCAAACTAACCATAAGGCAGAGGCACAAGTGCAGGCTAGGCATAAGGCAGGGGCACAAGTGCAGGCTAGGCATAAGGCAGGGGCACAAGTGCAGGCTAGGCATAAGGCAGGGGCACAAGTGCAGGCTAGGCATAAGGCAGGGGCACAAGTGCAGGCTAGGCATAAGGCAGGGGCACAAGTGCAGGCTAGGCATAAGGCAGGGGCACAAGTGCAGGCTAGGCATAAGGCAGGGGCACAAGTGCAGGCTAGGCATAAGGCAGGGGCACAAGTGCAGGCTAGGCATAAGGCAGGGGCACAAGTGCTGGCTAGGCATAAGGCAGGGGCACAAGTGCTGGCTAGGCATAAGGCAGGGGCACAAGTGCTGGCTAGGCATAAGGCAGGGGCACAAGTGCGGGCTAGGCATAAGGCAGGGGCACAAGTGAGGGCTAGGCATAAGGCAGGGGCACAAGTGCAGGCTAGGCATAAGGCTGGGGCACAAGTGCGGGCTAGCATAAGGCAGGGGCACAATTGCGGGCTAGGCATAAGGCAGGGGCACAAGTGCGGGCTAGGCATAAGGCATGGGCACAAGTGCAGGCTAGGCATAAGGCAGGGGCACGAGTGCAGGCTAGGCATAAGGCAGGGGCACGAGTGCAGGCTAGGCATAAGGCAGGGGCACAAGTGCGGGCTAGTCTTTAGGCAGGGGCACAAGTGCAAACTAAGCATAAGGCAGAGGAACAAGTGCAGGCTAGGCATAAGGCAGAGGAACAAGTGCAGGCTAGGCATAAGGCAGGGGCACAAGTGCGGGCTAGGCATAAGGCAGGGGCA
This sequence comes from Ranitomeya imitator, assembly GCF_032444005.1. Classification (NCBI taxonomy): domain Eukaryota; kingdom Metazoa; phylum Chordata; class Amphibia; order Anura; family Dendrobatidae; genus Ranitomeya; species Ranitomeya imitator. The sequence continues at coordinate 663,145,252 of NC_091283.1, forward strand.
CAAGTGAGGGCTAGGCATAAGGCAGGGGCACAAGTGCAGGCTAGGCATAAGGCTGGGGCACAAGTGCGGGCTAGCATAAGGCAGGGGCACAATTGCGGGCTAGGCATAAGGCAGGGGCACAAGTGCGGGCTAGGCATAAGGCATGGGCACAAGTGCGGGCTGGGCATAAGGCAGGGGCACAAGTGCGGGCTAGGCTTTAGGCAGGGGCACAAGTGCAAACTAAGCATAAGGCAGAGGAACAAGTGCAGGCTAGGCATAAGGCAGGGGCACAAGTGCAAACTAAGCATAAGGCAGAGGAACAAGTGCAGGCTAGGCATAAGGCAGGGGCACAAGTGCTGGCTAGGCATAAGGCAGGGGCACAAGTGCTGGCTAGGCATAAGGCAGGGGCACAAGTGCTGGCTATGCATAAGGCAGGGGCACAAGTGCTGGCTAGGCATAAGGCAGGGGCACAAGTGCTGGCTAGGCATAAGGCAGGGGCACAAGTGCAGGCTAGGCATAAGGAAGGGGCACAAGTGATGGCTACACAAGGCATACGGCTAACTTTTTGCACTCTTTGCATAAAGGGATAGGCACCCTTAGGGGTGAAGAGCTAGCTTTCACCCCTCTACTCTGTACTTTGTTGTACAGTGCGGAGCCACTCCATAACCCCCATGCTCCAAGCGACCAGGCACATCTTGTCTGTCCTCCGTAAATGGGTAATGCCTTCGTCCCCAATTACAGTCGTGCATGTGCATTCAGACGGGACAAGAGCGAAGAGCGTAAAGCCTGCCCTGTGTGCATAACCAACATGAAGCTAAAGACAAAAAAACAATAATGCAAGGGGCTCAAAAGTGCTGGCTAGGCATAAGGCAGGGGCACAAGTGCTGGCTAGGCATAAGGCAGGGGCACAAGTGCTGGCTAGGCATAAGGCAGGGGCACAAGTGCTGGCTAGGCATAAGGCAGGGGCACAAGTGCTGGCTAGGCATAAGGCAGGGGCACAAGTGCTGGCTAGGCATAAGGCAGGGGCACAAGTGCTGGCTAGGCATAAGGCAGGGGCACAAGTGCTGGCTAGGCATAAGGCAGGGGCACAAGTGCTGGCTAGGCATAAGGCAGGGGCACAAGTGCGGGCTAGGCTTTAGGCAGGGGCACAAGTGCAAACTAAGCATAAGGCAGAGGAACAATTGCAGGCTAGGCATAAGGCAGGGGCACAAGTGCTGGCTAGGCATAAGGCAGGGGCACAAGTGCTGGCTAGGCATAAGGCAGGGGCACAAGTGCTGGCTAGGCATAAGGCAGGGGCACAAGTGCTGGCTAGGCATAAGGCAAGGGCACAAGTGCTGGCTAGGCATAAGGCAGGGGCACAAGTGCTGGCTAGGCATAAGGCAGGGGCACAAGTGCTGGCTAGGCATAAGGCAGGGGCACAAGTGCTGGCTAGGCATAAGGCAGGGGCACAAGTGCTGGCTAGGCATAAGGCAGGGGCACAAGTGCTGGCTAGGCATAAGGCAGGGGCACAAGTGCGGGCTAGGCATAAGGCAGGGGCACAAGTGCGGGCTAGGCATAAGGCAGGGGCACAAGTGCGGGCTAGGCATAAGGCAGGGGCACAAGTGCGGGCTAGGCATAAGGCAGGGGCACAAGTGCGGGCTAGGCATAAGGCAGGGGCACAAGTGCGGGCTAGGCATAAGGCAGGGGCACAAGTGCTGGCTAGGCATAAGGCAGGGGGACAAGTGCGGGCTAGGCATAAGGCAGGGGCACAAGTGCAGGCTAGGCATAAGGCAGGGGCACAAGTGCAGACTAGGCATAAGGCAGGGGGCACAAGTGCAGGCTAGGCATAAGGCAGGGGAACAAGTGCAGGCTAGGCATAAGGCAGGGGCACAAGTGCACGCTAGGCATAAGCCAGGGGCACAAGTGCTGGCTAGGCATAAGGCAGGGGCACAAATGCTGGCTAGGCATAAGGCAGGGGCACAAGTGCTGGCTAGGCATAAGGCAGGGGCACAAGTGCTGGCTAGGCATAAGGCAGGGGCACAAGTGCTGGCTAGGCATAAGGCAGGGGCACGAGTGCTGGCTAGGCATAAGGCAGGGGCACGAGTGCTGGCTAGGCATAAGGCAGGGGCACGAGTGCAGGCTAGGCATAAGGCAGGGGCACGAGTGCAGGCTAGGCATAAGGCAGGGGCACGAGTGCAGGCTAGGCATAAGGCATGGGCACGAGTGCAGGCTAGGCATAAGGCAGGGGCACGAGTGCAGGCTAGGCATAAGGCAGGGGCACGAGTGCAGGCTAGGCATAAGGCAGGGGCACGAGTGCAGGCTAGGCATAAGGCAGGGGCACGAGTGCTGGCTAGGCATAAGGCAGGGGCACAAGTGCTGGCTAGGCATAAGGCAGGGGCACAAGTGCGGGCTAGGCATAAGGCAGGGGCACAAGTGAGGGCTAGGCATAAGGCAGGGGCACAAGTGCGGGCTAGGCATAAGGCTGGGGCACAAGTGCGGGCTAGGCATAAGGCAGGGGCACAAGTGCGGGCTAGGCATAAGGCAGGGGCACGAGTGCGGGCTAGGCATAAGGCAGGGGCACGAGTGCGGGCTAGGCATAAGGCAGGGGCACGAGTGCAGGCTTGGCATAAGGCAGGGGCACGAGTGCAGGCTAGGCATAAGGCAGGGGCACGAGTGCAGGCTTGGCATAAGGCAGGGGCAGGAGTGCAGGCTAGGCATAAGGCAGGGTCACAAGTGCGGGCTAGTCTTTAGGCAGGGGCACAAGTGCAAACTAACCATAAGGCAGAGGCACAAGTGCAGGCTAGGCATAAGGCAGGGGCACAAGTGCAGGCTAGGCATAAGGCAGGGGCACGAGTGCAGGCTTGGCATAAGGCAGGGGCACGAGTGCAGGCTAGGCATAAGGCAGGGGCACAAGTGCAGGCTAGGCATAAGGCAGGGGCACAAGTGCAGGCTAGGCATAAGGCAGGGGCACAAGTGCGGGCTAGGCATAAGGCAGGGGCACAAGTGCGGGATAGGCATAAGGCAGGGGCACAAGTGCGGGCTAGGCATAAGGCAGGGGCAAAAGTGCGGGCTAGGCATAAGGCAGGGGCAAAAGTGCGGGCTAGGCATAAGGCAGGGGCACAAGTGCGGGCTAGGCATAAGGCAGGGGCACAAGTGCGGGCTAGGCATAAGGCAGGGGCACAAGTGCGGGCTAGGCATAAGGCAGGGGCACAAGTGCGGGCTAGGCATAAGGCAGGGGCACAAGTGCGGGCTAGGCATAAGGCAGGGGCACAAGTGCGGGCTAGGTTTTAGGCAGGGGCACAAGTGCAAACTAAGCATAAAGCAGAGGAACAAGTGCAGGCTAGGCATAAGGCAGGGGCACGAGTGCTGGCTAGGCATAAGGCAGGGGCACGAGTGCTGGCTAGGCATAAGGCAGGGGCACGAGTGCTGGCTAGGCATAAGGCAGGGGCACGAGTGCTGGCTAGGCATAAGGCAGGGGCACGAGTGCAGGCTAGGCATAAGGCAGGGCCACGAGTGCAGGCTAGGCATAAGGCAGGGGCACGAGTGCAGGCTAGGCATAAGGCAGGGGCACGAGTGCAGGCTAGGCATAAGGCAGGGGCACGAGTGCAGGCTAGGCATAAGGCAGGGGCACGAGTGCAGGCTAGGCATAAGGCAGGGGCACGAGTGCAGGCTAGGCATAAGGCAGGGGCACGAGTGCAGGCTAGGCATAAGGCAGGGGCACGAGTGCAGGCTAGGCATAAGGCAGGGGCACGAGTGCAGGCTAGGCATAAGGCAGGGGCACGAGTGCAGGCTAGGCATAAGGCAGGGGCACGAGTGCAGGCTAGGCATAAGGCAGGGGCACGAGTGCAGGCTAGGCATAAGGCAGGGGCACGAGTGCAGGCTAGGCATAAGGCAGGGGCACGAGTGCAGGCTAGGCATAAGGCAGGGGCACGAGTGCAGGCTAGGCATAAGGCAGGGGCACGAGTGCGGGCTAGGCATAAGGCAGGGGCACGAGTGCGGGCTAGGCATAAGGCAGGGGCACGAGTGCGGGCTAGGCATAAGGCAGGAGCACGAGTGCGGGCTAGGCATAAGGCAGGGGCACGAGTGCGGGCTAGGCATAAGGCAGGGGCACGAGTGCGGGCTAGGCATAAGGCAGGGGCACGAGTGCGGGCTAGGCATAAGGCAGGGGCACGAGTGCGGGCTAGGCATAAGGCAGGGGCACGAGTGCGGGCTAGGCATAAGGCAGGGGCACGAGTGCGGGCTAGGCATAAGGCAGGGGCACGAGTGCGGGCTAGGCATAAGGCAGGGGCACGAGTGCGGGCTAGGCATAAGGCAGGGGCACAAGTGCGGGCTAGGCATAAGGCAGGGGCACAAGTGCGGGCTAGGCATAAGGCAGGGGCACAAGTGCGGGCTAGGCATAAGGCAGGGGCACAAGTGCGGGCTAGGCATAAGGCAGGGGCACAAGTGCGGGCTAGGCATAAGGCAGGGGCACAAGTGCGGGCTAGGCATAAGGCTGGGGCACAAGTGCGGGCTAGGCATAAGGCAGGGGCACAAGTGCGGGCTAGGCTTTAGGCAGGGGCACAAGTGCAAACTAAGCATAAGGCAGAGGAACAATTGCAGGCTAGGCATAAGGCAGGGGCACGAGTGCGGGCTAGGCATAAGGCAGGGGCACGAGTGCGGGCTAGGCATAAGGCAGGGGCACGAGTGCGGGCTAGGCATAAGGCAGGGGCACGAGTGCGGGCTAGGCATAAGGCAGGGGCACGAGTGCGGGCTAGGCATAAGGCAGGGGCACGAGTGCGGGCTAGGCATAAGGCAGGGGCACGAGTGCGGGCTAGGCATAAGGCAGGGGCACGAGTGCGGGCTAGGCATAAGGCAGGGGCACGAGTGCGGGCTAGGCATAAGGCAGGGGCACGAGTGCGGGCTAGGCATAAGGCAGGGGCACGAGTGCGGGCTAGGCATAAGGCAGGGGCACGAGTGCGGGCTAGGCATAAGGCAGGGGCACAAGTGCGGGCTAGGCATAAGGCAGGGGCACAAGTGCGGGCTAGGCATAAGGCAGGGGCACAAGTGCGGGCTAGGCATAAGGCAGGGGCACAAGTGCGGGCTAGGCATAAGGCAGGGGCACAAGTGCGGGCTAGGCATAAGGCAGGGGCACAAGTGCGGGCTAGGCATAAGGCTGGGGCACAAGTGCGGGCTAGGCATAAGGCAGGGGCACAAGTGCGGGCTAGGCTTTAGGCAGGGGCACAAGTGCAAACTAAGCATAAGGCAGAGGAACAATTGCAGGCTAGGCATAAGGCAGGGGCACGAGTGCTGGCTAGGCATAAGGCAGGGGCACGAGTGCTGGCTAGGCATAAGGCAGGGGCACGAGTGCTGGCTAGGCATAAGGCAGGGGCACGAGTGCTGGCTAGGCATAAGGCAGGGGCACGAGTGCTGGCTAGGCATAAGGCAAGGGCACGAGTGCTGGCTAGGCATAAGGCAGGGGCACGAGTGCAGGCTAGGCATAAGGCAGGAGCACGAGTGCAGGCTAGGCATAAGGCAGGAGCACGAGTGCAGGCTAGGCATAAGGCAGGGGCACGAGTGCAGGCTAGGCATAAGGCAGGGGCACGAGTGCAGGCTAGGCATAAGGCAGGGGCACGAGTGCAGGCTAGGCATAAGGCAGGGGCACGAGTGCAGGCTAGGCATAAGGCAGGGGCACGAGTGCAGGCTAGGCATAAGGCAGGGGCACGAGTGCAGGCTAGGCATAAGGCAGGGGCACGAGTGCAGGCTAGGCATAAGGCAGGGGCACGAGTGCAGGCTAGGCATAAGGCAGGGGCACGAGTGCAGGCTAGGCATAAGGCAGGGGCACGAGTGCAGGCTAGGCATAAGGCAGGGGCACGAGTGCAGGCTAGGCATAAGGCAGGGGCACGAGTGCAGGCTAGGCATAAGGCAGGGGCACGAGTGCAGGCTAGGCATAAGGCAGGGGCACGAGTGCAGGCTAGGCATAAGGCAGGGGCACGAGTGCAGGCTAGGCATAAGGCAGGGGCACGAGTGCAGGCTAGGCATAAGGCAGGGGCACGAGTGCAGGCTAGGCATAAGGCAGGGGCACGAGTGCAAGCTAGGCATAAGGCAGGGGCACGAGTGCAGGCTAGGCATAAGGCAGGGGCACGAGTGCAGGCTAGGCATAAGGCAGGGGCACAAGTGCGGGCTAGTCTTTAGGCAGGTGCACAAGTGCAAACTAACCATAAGGCAGAGGCACAAGTGCAGGCTAGGCATAAGGCAGGGGCACAAGTGCAGGCTAGGCATAAGGCAGGGGCACAAGTGCAGGCTAGGCATAAGGCAGGGGCACAAGTGCAGGCTAGGCATAAGGCAGGGGCACAAGTGCAGGCTAGGCATAAGGCAGGGGCACAAGTGCTGGCTAGGCATAAGGCAGGGGCACAAGTGCTGGCTAGGCATAAGGCAGGGGCACAAGTGCTGGCTAGGCATAAGGCAGGGGCACAAGTGCTGGCTAGGCATAAGGCAGGGGCACAAGTGCTGGCTAGGCATAAGGCAGGGGCACAAGTGCGGGCTAGGCATAAGGCAGGGGCACAAGTGAGGGCTAGGCATAAGGCAGGGGCACAAGTGAGGGCTAGGCATAAAGGCAGGGGCACAAGTGCGGGCTAGGCATAAGGCAGGGGCACAAGTGCGGGCTAGCATAAGGCAGGGGCACAAGTGCGGGCTAGGCATAAGGCAGGGGCACAAGTGCGGGCTAGGCATAAGGCATGGGCACGAGTGCAGGCTAGGCATAAGGCAGGGGCACGAGTGCAGGCTAGGCATAAGGCAGGGGCACGAGTGCAGGCTAGGCATAAGGCAGGGGCACGAGTGCAGGCTAGGCATAAGGCAGGGGCACAAGTGCGGGCTAGTCTTTAGGCAGGGGCACAAGTGCAAACTAACCATAAGGCAGAGGCACAAGTGCAGGCTAGGCATAAGGCAGGGGCACAAGTGCAGGCTAGGCATAAGGCAGGGGCACAAGTGCGGGCTAGGCATAAGGCAGGGGCACAAGTGCGGGCTAGGCATAAGGCAGGGGCACAAGTGCGGGCTAGGCATAAGGCAGGGGCACAAGTGCGGGCTAGGCATAAGGCAGGGGCACAAGTGCGGGCTAGGCTTTAGGCAGGGGCACAAGTGCACACTAAGCATAAGGCAGAGGAACAAGTGCAGGCTAGGCATAAGGCAGGGGCACAAGTGCTGGCTAGGCATAAGGCAGGGGCACAAGTGCTGGCTAGGCATAAGGCAGGGGCACAAGTGCTGGCTAGGCATAAGGCAGGGGCACAAGTGCTGGCTAGGCATAAGGCAGGGGCACAAGTGCTGGCTAGGCATAAGGCAGGGGCACAAGTGCTGGCTAGGCATAAGGCAGGGGCACAAGTGCTGGCTAGGCATAAGGCAGGGGCACAAGTGCTGGCTAGGCATAAGGCAGGGGCACAAGTGCTGGCTAGGCATAAGGCAGGGGCACAAGTGCTGGCTAGGCATAAGGCAGGGGCACAAGTGCTGGCTAGGCATAAGGCAGGGGCACAAGTGCTGGCTAGGCATAAGGCAGGGGCACAAGTGCTGGCTAGGCATAAGGCAGGGGCACAAGTGCTGGCTAGGCATAAGGCAGGGGCACAAGTGCTGGCTAGGCATAAGGCAGGGGCACAAGTGCTGGCTAGGCATAAGGCAGGGGCACAAGTGCTGGCTAGGCATAAGGCAGGGGCACAAGTGCTGGCTAGGCATAAGGCAGGGGAACAAGTGCTGGCTAGGCATAAGGCAGGGGCACAAGTGCTGGCTAGGCATAAGGCAGGGGCACAAGTGCTGGCTAGGCATAAGGCAGGGGCACAAGTGCAGGCTAGGCATAAGGCAGGGGCACAAGTGCAGGCTAGGCATAAGGCAGGGGCACAAGTGCAGGCTAGGCATAAGGCAGGGGCACAAGTGCAGGCTAGGCATAAGGCAGGGGCACAAGTGCAGGCTAGGCAGAAGGCAGGGGCACAAGTGCGGGCTAGGCATAAGGCAGGGGCACAAGTGCGGGCTAGGCATAAGGCAGGGGCACAAGTGCGGGCTAGGCATAAGGCAGGGGCACAAGTGCGGGCTAGGCATAAGGCAGGGGCACAAGTGCGGGCTAGGCATAAGGCAGGGGCACAAGTGCGGGCTAGGCATAAGGCAGGGGCACAAGTGCGGGCTAGGCATAAGGCAGGGGCACAAGTGCGGGCTAGGCTTTAGGCAGGGGCACAAGTGCGGGCTAGGCTTTAGGCAGGGGCACAAGTGCAAACTAAGCATAAGGCAGGGGCACAAGTGCAAACTAAGCATAAGGCAGAGGAACAAGTGCAGGCTAGGCATAAGGTAGGGGCACAAGTGCTGGCTAGGCATAAGGCAGGGGCACAAGTGCTGGCTAGGCATAAGGCAGGGGCACAAGTGCTGGCTAGGCATAAGGCAGGGGCACAAGTGCTGGCTAGGCATAAGGCAAGGGCACAAGTGCTGGCTAGGCATAAGGCAGGGGCACAAGTGCTGGCTAGGCATAAGGCAGGGGCACAAGTGCTGGCTAGGCATAAGGCAGGGGCACAAGTGCTGGCTAGGCATAAGGCAGGGGCACAAGTGCTGGCTAGGCATAAGGCAGGGGCACAAGTGCTGGCTAGGCATAAGGCAGGGGCACAAGTGCTGGCTAGGCATAAGGCAGGGGCACAATTGCAGGCTAGGCATAAGGCAGGGGCACAAGTGCAGGCTAGGCATAATGCAGGGGCACAAGTGCAGGCTAGGCATAAGGCAGGGGCACAAGTGCAGGCTAGGCATAAGGCAGGGGCACACGTGCAGGCTAGGCATAAGGCAGGGGCACAAGTGATGGCTACACATAAGGAATACGGCTAACTCTTTGCACTCTTTGCATAAAGGGATAGGCACCCTTAGGGGTGAAGAGCTAGCTTTCACCCCTCTACTCTGTACTTTGTTGTACAGTGCGGAGCCACTCCATAACCCCCATGCTCCAAGCGACCAGGCACATCTTGTCTGTCCTCCGTAAATGGGTAATGCCTTCGTCCCCAATTACAGTCGTGCATGTGCATTCAGACGGGACAAGAGCGAAGAGCGTAAAGCCTGCCCTGTGTGCATAACCAACATGAAGCTAAAGACAAAAAAAACAATAATGCAAGGGGCTCAAAAGTGCTGGCTAGGCATAAGGCAGGGGCACGAGTGCTGGCTAGGCATAAGGCAGGGGCACGAGTGCTGGCTAGGCATAAGGCAGGGGCACGAGTGCAGGCTAGGCATAAGGCAGGGGCACGAGTGCAGGCTAGGCATAAGGCAGGGGCACGAGTGCAGGCTAGGCATAAGGCAGGGGCACGAGTGCAGGCTAGGCATAAGGCAGGGGCACGAGTGCTGGCTAGGCATAAGGCAGGGGCACAAATGCTGGCTAGGCATAAGGCAGGGGCACGAGTGCTGGCTAGGCATAAGGCAGGGGCACGAGTGCTGGCTAGGCATAAGGCAGGGGCACGAGTGCTGGCTAGGCATAAGGCAGGGGCACGAGTGCTGGCTAGGAATAAGGCAGGGGCACGAGTGCTGGCTAGGCATAAGGCAGGGGCACGAGTGCTGGCTAGGCATAAGGCAGGGGCACGAGTGCTGGCTAGGCATAAGGCAGGGGCACGAGTGCAGGCTAGGCATAAGGCAGGGGCACGAGTGCAGGCTAGGCATAAGGCAGGGGCACGAGTGCTGGCTAGGCATAAGGCAGGGGCACAAATGCTGGCTAGGCATAAGGCAGGGGCACGAGTGCTGGCTAGGCATAAGGCAGGGGCACGAGTGCTGGCTAGGCATAAGGCAGGGGCACGAGTGCTGGCTAGGCATAAGGCAGGGGCACGAGTGCTGGCTAGGAATAAGGCAGGGGCACGAGTGCTGGCTAGGCATAAGGCAGGGGCACGAGTGCTGGCTAGGCATAAGGCAGGGGCACGAGTGCTGGCTAGGCATAAGGCAGGGGCACGAGTGCTGGCTAGGCATAAGGCAGGGGCACGAGTGCTGGCTAGGCATAAGGCAGGGGCACGAGTGCTGGCTAGGCATAAGGCAGGGGCACGAGTGCTGGCTAGGCATAAGGCAGGGGCACGAGTGCTGGCTAGGCATAAGGCAGGGGCACGAGTGCTGGCTAGGCATAAGGCAGGGGCACGAGTGCTGGCTAGGCATAAGGCAGGGGCACGAGTGCTGGCTAGGCATAAGGCAGGGGCACGAGTGCTGGCTAGGCATAAGGCAGGGGCACGAGTGCTGGCTAGGCATAAGGCAGGGGCACGAGTGCTGGCTAGGCATAAGGCAGGGGCACGAGTGCTGGCTAGGCATAAGGCAGGGGCACGAGTGCAGGCTAGGCATAAGGCAGGGGCACGAGTGCGGGCTAGTCTTTAGGCAGGGGCACAAGTGCAAACTAACCATAAGGCAGAGGCACAAGTGCAGGCTAGGCATAAGGCAGGGGCACAAGTGCAGGCTAGGCATAAGGCAGGGGCACAAGTGCAGGCTAGGCATAAGGCAGGGGCACAAGTGCTGGCTAGGCATAAGGCAGGGGCACAAGTGCTGGCTAGGCATAAGGCAGGGGCACAAGTGCTGGCTAGGCATAAGGCAGGGGCACAAGTGCTGGCTAGGCATAAGGCAGGGGCACAAGTGCTGGCTAGGCATAAGGCAGGGGCACAAGTGCTGGCTAGGCATAAGGCAGGGGCACAAGTGCTGGCTAGGCATAAGGCAGGGGCACAAGTGCTGGCTAGGCATAAGGCAGGGGCACAAGTGCTGGCTAGGCATAAGGCAGGGGCACAAGTGCTGGCTAGGCATAAGGCAGGGGCACAAGTGCTGGCTAGGCATAAGGCAGGGGCACAAGTGCTGGCTAGGCATAAGGCAGGGGCACAAGTGCTGGCTAGGCATAAGGCAGGGGCACAAGTGCTGGCTAGGCATAAGGCAAGGGCACAAGTGCTGGCTAGGCATAAGGCAGGGGCACAAGTGCTGGCTAGGCATAAGGCAGGGGCACAAGTGCTGGCTAGGCATAAGGCAGGGGCACAAGTGCTGGCTAGGCATAAGGCAGGGGCACAAGTGCTGGCTAGGCATAAGGCAGGGGCACAAGTGCTGGCTAGGCATAAGGCAGGGGCACAAGTGCGGGCTAGGCATAAGGCAGGGGCACAAGTGCGGGCTAGGCATAAGGCAGGGGCACAAGTGCGGGCTAGGCATAAGGCAGGGGCACAAGTGCGGGCTAGGCATAAGGCAGGGGCACAAGTGCGGGCTAGGCATAAGGCAGGGGCACAAGTGCGGGCTAGGCATAAGGCAGGGGCACAAGTGCGGGCTAGGCATAAGGCAGGGGCACAAGTGCTGGCTAGGCATAAGGCAGGGGGACAAGTGCGGGCTAGGCATAAGGCAGGGGCACAAGTGCAGGCTAGGCATAAGGCAGGGGCACAAGTGCAGACTAGGCATAAGGCAGGGGGCACAAGTGCAGGCTAGGCATAAGGCAGGGGAACAAGTGCAGGCTAGGCATAAGGCAGGGGCACAAGTGCACGCTAGGCATAAGCCAGGGGCACAAGTGCTGGCTAGGCATAAGGCAGGGGCACAAATGCTGGCTAGGCATAAGGCAGGGGCACAAGTGCTGGCTAGGCATAAGGCAGGGGCACAAGTGCTGGCTAGGCATAAGGCAGGGGCACAAGTGCTGGCTAGGCATAAGGCAGGGGCACGAGTGCTGGCTAGGCATAAGGCAGGGGCACGAGTGCTGGCTAGGCATAAGGCAGGGGCACGAGTGCAGGCTAGGCATAAGGCAGGGGCACGAGTGCAGGCTAGGCATAAGGCATGGGCACGAGTGCAGGCTAGGCATAAGGCAGGGGCACGAGTGCAGGCTAGGCATAAGGCAGGGGCACGAGTGCAGGCTAGGCATAAGGCAGGGGCACGAGTGCAGGCTAGGCATAAGGCAGGGGCACGAGTGCTGGCTAGGCATAAGGCAGGGGCACAAGTGCTGGCTAGGCATAAGGCAGGGGCACAAGTGCGGGCTAGGCATAAGGCAGGGGCACAAGTGAGGGCTAGGCATAAGGCAGGGGCACAAGTGCGGGCTAGGCATAAGGCTGGGGCACAAGTGCGGGCTAGGCATAAGGCAGGGGCACAAGTGCGGGCTAGGCATAAGGCAGGGGCACGAGTGCGGGCTAGGCATAAGGCAGGGGCACGAGTGCAGGCTTGGCATAAGGCAGGGGCACGAGTGCAGGCTAGGCATAAGGCAGGGGCACGAGTGCAGGCTTGGCATAAGGCAGGGGCAGGAGTGCAGGCTAGGCATAAGGCAGGGTCACAAGTGCGGGCTAGTCTTTAGGCAGGGGCACAAGTGCAAACTAACCATAAGGCAGAGGCACAAGTGCAGGCTAGGCATAAGGCAGGGGCACAAGTGCAGGCTAGGCATAAGGCAGGGGCACAAGTGCAGGCTAGGCATAAGGCAGGGGCACGAGTGCAGGCTAGGCATAAGGCAGGGGCACGAGTGCAGGCTAGGCATAAGGCAGGGGCACGAGTGCAGGCTAGGCATAAGGCAGGGGCACGAGTGCAGGCTAGGCATAAGGCAGGGGCACGAGTGCAGGCTAGGCATAAGGCAGGGGCACGAGTGCAGGCTAGGCATAAGGCAGGGGCACGAGTGCAGGCTAGGCATAAGGCAGGGGCACGAGTGCAGGCTAGGCATAAGGCAGGGGCACGAGTGCAGGCTAGGCATAAGGCAGGGGCACGAGTGCAGGCTAGGCATAAGGCAGGGGCACGAGTGCAGGCTAGGCATAAGGCAGGGGCACGAGTGCAGGCTAGGCATAAGGCAGGGGCACGAGTGCGGGCTAGGCATAAGGCAGGGGCACGAGTGCGGGCTAGGCATAAGGCAGGGGCACGAGTGCGGGCTAGGCATAAGGCAGGGGCACGAGTGCGGGCTAGGCATAAGGCAGGGGCACGAGTGCGGGCTAGGCATAAGGCAGGGGCACGAGTGCGGGCTAGGCATAAGGCAGGGGCACGAGTGCGGGCTAGGCATAAGGCAGGGGCACGAGTGCGGGCTAGGCATAAGGCAGGGGCACGAGTGCGGGCTAGGCATAAGGCAGGGGCACGAGTGCGGGCTAGGCATAAGGCAGGGGCACGAGTGCGGGCTAGGCATAAGGCAGGGGCACGAGTGCGGGCTAGGCATAAGGCAGGGGCACGAGTGCGGGCTAGGCATAAGGCAGGGGCACGAGTGCGGGCTAGGCATAAGGCAGGGGCACGAGTGCGGGCTAGGCATAAGGCAGGGGCACGAGTGCGGGCTAGGCATAAGGCAGGGGCACAAGTGCGGGCTAGGCATAAGGCAGGGGCACAAGTGCGGGCTAGGCATAAGGCAGGGGCACAAGTGCGGGCTAGGCATAAGGCAGGGGCACAAGTGCGGGCTAGGCATAAGGCTGGGGCACAAGTGCGGGCTAGGCATAAGGCAGGGGCACAAGTGCGGGCTAGGCTTTAGGCAGGGGCACAAGTGCAAACTAAGCATAAGGCAGAGGAACAATTGCAGGCTAGGCATAAGGCAGGGGCACGAGTGCTGGCTAGGCATAAGGCAGGGGCACGAGTGCTGGCTAGGCATAAGGCAGGGGCACGAGTGCTGGCTAGGCATAAGGCAGGGGCACGAGTGCTGGCTAGGCATAAGGCAAGGGCACGAGTGCTGGCTAGGCATAAGGCAGGGGCACGAGTGCAGGCTAGGCATAAGGCAGGAGCACGAGTGCAGGCTAGGCATAAGGCAGGGGCACGAGTGCAGGCTAGGCATAAGGCAGGGGCACGAGTGCAGGCTAGGCATAAGGCAGGGGCACGAGTGCAGGCTAGGCATAAGGCAGGGGCACGAGTGCAGGCTAGGCATAAGGCAGGGGCACGAGTGCAGGCTAGGCATAAGGCAGGGGCACGAGTGCAGGCTAGGCATAAGGCAGGGGCACGAGTGCAGGCTAGGCATAAGGCAGGGGCACGAGTGCAGGCTAGGCATAAGGCAGGGGCACGAGTGCAGGCTAGGCATAAGGCAGGGGCACGAGTGCAGGCTAGGCATAAGGCAGGGGCACGAGTGCAGGCTAGGCATAAGGCAGGGGCACGAGTGCAGGCTAGGCATAAGGCAGGGGCACGAGTGCAGGCTAGGCATAAGGCAGGGGCACGAGTGCAGGCTAGGCATAAGGCAGGGGCACGAGTGCAGGCTAGGCATAAGGCAGGGGCACGAGTGCAGGCTAGGCATAAGGCAGGGGCACGAGTGCAGGCTAGGCATAAGGCATGGGCACGAGTGCAGGCTAGGCATAAAGCAGGGGCACGAGTGCAAGCTAGGCATAAGGCAGGGGCACGAGTGCAGGCTAGGCATAAGGCAGGGGCACGAGTGCAGGCTAGGCATAAGGCAGGGGCACAAGTGCGGGCTAGTCTTTAGGCAGGTGCACAAGTGCAAACTAACCATAAGGCAGAGGCACAAGTGCAGGCTAGGCATAAGGCAGGGGCACAAGTGCAGGCTAGGCATAAGGCAGGGGCACAAGTGCAGGCTAGGCATAAGGCAGGGGCACAAGTGCAGGCTAGGCATAAGGCAGGGGCACAAGTGCAGGCTAGGCATAAGGCAGGGGCACAAGTGCTGGCTAGGCATAAGGCAGGGGCACAAGTGCTGGCTAGGCATAAGGCAGGGGCACAAGTGCTGGCTAGGCATAAGGCAGGGGCACAAGTGCTGGCTAGGCATAAGGCAGGGGCACAAGTGCGGGCTAGGCATAAGGCAGGGGCACAAGTGAGGGCTAGGCATAAGGCAGGGGCACAAGTGAGGGCTAGGCATAAAGGCAGGGGCACAAGTGCGGGCTAGGCATAAGGCTGGGGCACAAGTGCGGGCTAGCATAAGGCAGGGGCACAAGTGCGGGCTAGGCATAAGGCAGGGGCACAAGTGCGGGCTAGGCATAAGGCATGGGCACGAGTGCAGGCTAGGCATAAGGCAGGGGCACGAGTGCAGGCTAGGCATAAGGCAGGGGCACGAGTGCAGGCTAGGCATAAGGCAGGGGCACGAGTGCAGGCTAGGCATAAGGCAGGGGCACGAGTGCAGGCTAGGCATAAGGCAGGGGCACAAGTGCGGGCTAGTCTTTAGGCAGGGGCACAAGTGCAAACTAACCATAAGGCAGAGGCACAAGTGCAGGCTAGGCATAAGGCAGGGGCACAAGTGCAGGCTAGGCATAAGGCAGGGGCACAAGTGCAGGCTAGGCATAAGGCAGGGGCACAAGTGCGGGCTAGGCATAAGGCAGGGGCACAAGTGCGGGCTAGGCATAAGGCAGGGGCACAAGTGCGGGCTAGGCATAAGGCAGGGGCACAAGTGCGGGCTAGGCTTTAGGCAGGGGCACAAGTGCACACTAAGCATAAGGCAGAGGAACAAGTGCAGGCTAGGCATAAGGCAGGGGCACAAGTGCTGGCTAGGCATAAGGCAGGGGCACAAGTGCTGGCTAGGCATAAGGCAGGGGCACAAGTGCTGGCTAGGCATAAGGCAGGGGCACAAGTGCTGGCTAGGCATAAGGCAGGGGCACAAGTGCTGGCTAGGCATAAGGCAGGGGCACAAGTGCTGGCTAGGCATAAGGCAGGGGCACAAGTGCTGGCTAGGCATAAGGCAGGGGCACAAGTGCAGGCTAGGCATAAGGCAGGGGCACAAGTGCAGGCTAGGCATAAGGCAGGGGCACAAGTGCAGGCTAGGCATAAGGCAGGGGCACAAGTGCAGGCTAGGCAGAAGGCAGGGGCACAAGTGCGGGCTAGGCATAAGGCAGGGGCACAAGTGCGGGCTAGGCATAAGGCAGGGGCACAAGTGCGGGCTAGGCATAAGGCAGGGGCACAAGTGCGGGCTAGGCATAAGGCAGGGGCACAAGTGCGGGCTAGGCATAAGGCAGGGGCACAAGTGCGGGCTAGGCATAAGGCAGGGGCACAAGTGCGGGCTAGGCATAAGGCAGGGGCACAAGTGCGGGCTAGGCATAAGGCAGGGGCACAAGTGCGGGCTAGGCTTTAGGCAGGGGCACAAGTGCGGGCTAGGCTTTAGGCAGGGGCACAAGTGCAAACTAAGCATAAGGCAGGGGCACAAGTGCAAACTAAGCATAAGGCAGAGGAACAAGTGCAGGCTAGGCATAAGGTAGGGGCACAAGTGCTGGCTAGGCATAAGGCAGGGGCACAAGTGCTGGCTAGGCATAAGGCAGGGGCACAAGTGCTGGCTAGGCATAAGGCAGGGGCACAAGTGCTGGCTAGGCATAAGGCAAGGGCACAAGTGCTGGCTAGGCATAAGGCAGGGGCACAAGTGCTGGCTAGGCATAAGGCAGGGGCACAAGTGCTGGCTAGGCATAAGGCAGGGGCACAAGTGCTGGCTAGGCATAAGGCAGGGGCACAAGTGCTGGCTAGGCATAAGGCAGGGGCACAAGTGCTGGCTAGGCATAAGGCAGGGGCACAAGTGCTGGCTAGGCATAAGGCAGGGGCACAAGTGCTGGCTAGGCATAAGGCAGGGGCACAATTGCAGGCTAGGCATAAGGCAGGGGCACAAGTGCAGGCTAGGCATAATGCAGGGGCACAAGTGCAGGCTAGGCATAAGGCAGGGGCACAAGTGCAGGCTAGGCATAAGGCAGGGGCACACGTGCAGGCTAGGCATAAGGCAGGGGCACAAGTGATGGCTACACATAAGGAATACGGCTAACTCTTTGCACTCTTTGCATAAAGGGATAGGCACCCTTAGGGGTGAAGAGCTAGCTTTCACCCCTCTACTCTGTACTTTGTTGTACAGTGCGGAGCCACTCCATAACCCCCATGCTCCAAGCGACCAGGCACATCTTGTCTGTCCTCCGTAAATGGGTAATGCCTTCGTCCCCAATTACAGTCGTGCATGTGCATTCAGACGGGACAAGAGCGAAGAGCGTAAAGCCTGCCCTGTGTGCATAACCAACATGAAGCTAAAGACAAAAAAAACAATAATGCAAGGGGCTCAAAAGTGCTGGCTAGGCATAAGGCAGGGGCACGAGTGCTGGCTAGGCATAAGGCAGGGGCACGAGTGCTGGCTAGGCATAAGGCAGGGGCACGAGTGCAGGCTAGGCATAAGGCAGGGGCACGAGTGCAGGCTAGGCATAAGGCAGGGGCACGAGTGCTGGCTAGGCATAAGGCAGGGGCACAAATGCTGGCTAGGCATAAGGCAGGGGCACGAGTGCTGGCTAGGCATAAGGCAGGGGCACGAGTGCTGGCTAGGCATAAGGCAGGGGCACGAGTGCTGGCTAGGCATAAGGCAGGGGCACGAGTGCTGGCTAGGAATAAGGCAGGGGCACGAGTGCTGGCTAGGCATAAGGCAGGGGCACGAGTGCTGGCTAGGCATAAGGCAGGGGCACGAGTGCTGGCTAGGCATAAGGCAGGGGCACGAGTGCTGGCTAGGCATAAGGCAGGGGCACGAGTGCTGGCTAGGCATAAGGCAGGGGCACGAGTGCTGGCTAGGCATAAGGCAGGGGCACGAGTGCTGGCTAGGCATAAGGCAGGGGCACGAGTGCTGGCTAGGCATAAGGCAGGGGCACGAGTGCTGGCTAGGCATAAGGCAGGGGCACGAGTGCTGGCTAGGCATAAGGCAAGGGCACGAGTGCTGGCTAGGCATAAGGCAGGGGCACGAGTGCTGGCTAGGCATAAGGCAGGGGCACGAGTGCTGGCTAGGCATAAGGCAGGGGCACAAGTGCAGGCTAGGCATAAGGCAGGGGCACAAGTGCAGGCTAGGCATAAGGCAGGGGCACAAGTGCAGGCTAGGCATAAGGCAGGGGCACAAGCGCTGGCTAGGCATAAGGCAGGGGCACAAGCGCTGGCTAGGCATAAGGCAGGGGCACAAGCGCTGGCTAGGAATAAGGCAGGGGCACAAGCGCTGGCTAGGCATAAGGCAGGGGCACAAGTGCTGGCTAGGCATAAGGCAGGGGCACAAGTGCTGGCTAGGCATAAGGCAGGGGCACAAGTGCAGGCTAGGCATAAGGCAGGGGCACAAGTGCAGACTAGGCATAAGGCAGGGGGCACAAGTGCAGGCTAGGCATAAGGCAGGGGCACAAGTGCAGGCTAGGCATAAGGCAGGGGCACAAGTGCAGGCTAGGCATAAGGCAGGGCACAAGTGCGGGCTAGGCATAAGGCAGGGGCACAAGTGCTGGTTAGGCATAAGGCAGGGGCACAAGTGCTGGCTAGGCATAAGGCAGGGGCACAAGTGCTGGCTAGGCATAAGGCAGGGGCACAAGTGCAGACTAGGCATAAGGCAGGGGCACAAGTGCAGACTAGGCATAAGGCAGGGGCACAAGTGCAGACTAGGCATAAGGCAGGGGCAGAAGTGCAGACTAGGCATAAGGCAGGGGCACAAGTGCAGGCTAGGCATAAGGCAGGGGGCACAAGTGCAGGCTAGGCATAAGGCAGGGGCACAAGTGCAGGCTAGGCATAAGGCAGGGGCACAAGTGCAGGCTAGGCATAAGGCAGGGCACAAGTGCGAGCTAGGCATAAGGCATGGGCACAAGTGCGGGCTAGGCATAAGGCAGGGGCACAAGTGCGGGCTAGGCATAAGGCAGGGGCACAAGTGCGGGCTAGGCATAAGGCAGGGGCACAAGTGCAGGCTAGGCATAAGGCAGGGGCACAAGTGCGGGCTAGGCATAAGGCAGGGGCAAAAGTGCAGGCTAGGCATAAGGCAGGGCACAAGTGCGGGCTAGGCATAAGGCATAAGCACAAGTGCGGGCTAGGCATAAGGCAGGGGCACAAGTGCGGGCTAGGCATAAGGCAGGGGCACAAGTGCTGGCTAGGCATAAGGCAGGGGCACAAGTGCTGGCTAGGCATAAGGCAGGGGCACAAGTGCTGGCTAGGCATAAGGCAGGGGCACAAGTGCTGGTTAGGCATAAGGCAGGGGCACAAGTGCTGGCTAGGCATAAGGCAGGGGCACAAGTGCAGGCTAGGCATAAGGCAGGGGCACAAGTGCAGGCTAGGCATAAGGCAGGGGCACAAGTGCAGGCTAGGCATAAGGCAGGGGCACAAGTGATGGCTACACATAAGGCATACAGCTAACTCTTTGCACTCTAAGCATAAAGGGATAGGCACCCTTAGGGGTGAAGAGCTAGCTTTCACCCCTCTACTCTGTACTTTGTTGTACAGTGCGGAGCCACTCCATAACCCCCATGCTCCAAGCAACCAGGCACATCTTGTCTGTCCTCCGTAAATGGGTAATGCCTTCGTCCCCAATTACAGTCGTGCATGTGCATTCAGACGGGACAAGAGCGAAGAGCGTAAAGCCTGCCCTGTGTGCATAACCAACATGAAGCTAAAGACAAAAAAACAATCATGCAAGGGGCTCAAAAGTGCTGGCTAGGCATAAGGCAGGGGCACAAGTGCTGGCTAGGCATAAGGCAGGGGCACAAGTGCTGGCTAGGCATAAGGCAGGGGCACAAGTGCTGGCTAGGCATAAGGCAGGGGCACAAGTGCGGGCTAGGCATAAGGCAGGGGCACAAGTGCTGGCTAGGCATAAGGCAGGGGCACAAGTGCTGGCTAGGCATAAGGCAGGGGCACAAGTGGGGGCTAGGCATAAGGCAGGGGCACAAGTGCGGGCTAGGCATAAGGCAGGGGCACAAGTGCTGGCTAGGCATAAGGCAGGGGCACAAGTGCTGGCTAGGCATAAGGCAGGGGCACAAGTGCGGGCTAGGCATAAGGCAGGGGCACAAGTGCGGGCTAGGCATAAGGCAGGGGCACAAGTGCAGACTAGGCATAAGGCAAGGGCACAAGTGCAGGCTAGGCATAAGGCAGGGGGCACAAGTGCAGGCTAGGCATAAGGCAGGGGCACAAGTGCAGGCTAGGCATAAGGCAGGGGAACAAGTGCAGGCTAGGCATAAGGCAGGGGAACAAGTGCAGGCTAGGCATAAGGCAGGGGCACAAGTGCAGGCTAGGCATAAGGCAGGGGCACAAGTGCTGGCTAGGCATAAGGCAGGGTCACAAGTGCTGGCTAGGCATAAGGCAGGGGCAGAAGTGCTGGCTAGGCATAAGGCAGGGGCACAAGTGCTGGCTAGGCATAAGGCAGGGGCACGAGTGCTGGCTAGGCATAAGGCAGGGGCACGAGTGCAGGCTAGGCATAAGGCAGGGGAACAAGTGCAGGCTAGGCATAAGGCAGGGGAACAAGTGCAGGCTAGGCATAAGGCAGGGGCACAAGTGCAGGCTAGGCATAAGGCAGGGGCACAAGTGCTGGCTAGGCATAAGGCAGGGTCACAAGTGCTGGCTAGGCATAAGGCAGGGGCAGAAGTGCTGGCTAGGCATAAGGCAGGGGCACAAGTGCTGGCTAGGCATAAGGCAGGGGCACGAGTGCTGGCTAGGCATAAGGCAGGGGCACGAGTGCAGGCTAGGCATAAGGCATGGGCACGAGTGCAGGCTAGGCATAAGGCAGGGGCACGAGTGCAGGCTAGGCATAAGGCAGGGGCACGAGTGCAGGCTAGGCATAAGGCAGGGGCACGAGTGCAGGCTAGGCATAAGGCAGGGGCACGAGTGCAGGCTAGGCATAAGGCAGGGGCACGAGTGCAGGCTAGGCATAAGGCAGGGGCACGAGTGCAGGCTAGGCATAAGGCAGGGGCACGAGTGCAGGCTAGGCATAAGGCAGGGGCACGAGTGCAGGCTAGGCATAAGGCAGGGGCACGAGTGCAGGCTAGGCATAAGGCAGGGGCACGAGTGCAGGCTAGGCATAAGGCAGGGGCACAAGTGCTGGCTAGGCATAAGGCAGGGGCACAAGTGCTGGCTAGGCATAAGGCAGGGGCACAAGTGAGGGCTAGGCATAAGGCAGGGGCACAAGTGCGGGCTAGGCATAAGGCTGGGGCACAAGTGCGGGCTAGGCATAAGGCTGGGGCACGAGTGCGGGCTAGGCATAAGGCAGGGGCACGAGTGCGGGCTAGGCATAAGGCAGGGGCACGAGTGCGGGCTAGGCATAAGGCAGGGGCACGAGTGCGGGCTAGGCATCAGGCAGGGGCACGAGTGCGGGCTAGGCATCAGGCAGGGGCACGAGTGCGGGCTAGGCATAAGGCAGGGGCACGAGTGCAGGCTAGGCATAAGGCAGGGGCACGAGTGCAGGCTAGGCATAAGGCAGGGGCACGAGTGCAGGCTAGGCATAAGGCAGGGGCACGAGTGCAGGCTTGGCATAAGACAGGGGCAGGAGTGCAGGCTAGGCATAAGGCAGGGTCACAAGTGCGGGCTAGTCTTTAGGCAGGGGCACAAGTGCAAACTAACCATAATGCAGAGGCACAAGTGCAGGCTAGGCATAAGGCAGGGGCACAAGTGCAGGCTAGGCATAAGGCAGGGGCACAAGTGCAGGCTAGGCATAAGGCAGGGGCACAAGTGCGGGCTAGGCATAAGGCAGGGGCACAAGTGCGGGCTAGGCATAAGGCAGGGGCACAAGTGCGGGCTAGGCATAAGGCAGGGGCACAAGTGCGGGCTAGGCATAAGGCAGGGGCACAAGTGCGGGCTAGGCATAAGGCAGGGGCACAAGTGCGGGCTAGGCATAAGGCAGGGGCACAAGTGAGGGCTAGGCATAAGGCAGGGGCACAAGTGCGGGCTAGGCATAAGGCTGGGGCACAAGTGCGGGCTAGGCATAAGGCTGGGGCACAAGTGCGGGCTAGGCATAAGGCAGGGGCACGAGTGCGGGCTAGGCATAAGGCAGGGGCACGAGTGCGGGCTAGGCATAAGGCAGGGGCACGAGTGCGGGCTAGGCATAAGGCAGGGGCACGAGTGCAGGCTAGGCATAAGGCAGGGGCACGAGTGCAGGCTAGGCATAAGGCAGGGGCACGAGTGCAGGCTAGGCATAAGGCAGGGGCACGAGTGCAGGCTTGGCATAAGACAGGGGCAGGAGTGCAGGCTAGGCATAAGGCAGGGTCACAAGTGCGGGCTAGTCTTTAGGCAGGGGCACAAGTGCAAACTAACCATAATGCAGAGGCACAAGTGCAGGCTAGGCATAAGGCAGGGGCACAAGTGCAGGCTAGGCATAAGGCAGGGGCACAAGTGCAGGCTAGGCATAAGGCAGGGGCACAAGTGCGGGCTAGGCATAAGGCAGGGGCACAAGTGCGGGCTAGGCATAAGGCAGGGGCACAAGTGCGGGCTAGGCATAAGGCAGGGGCACAAGTGCGGGCTAGGCATAAGGTAGGGGCACAAGTGCGGGCTAGGCATAAGGCAGGGGCACAAGTGCGGGCTAGGCATAAGGCAGGGGCACAAGTGCGGGCTAGGCTTTAGGCAGGGGCACAAGTGCAAACTAAGCATAAGGCAGAGGAACAAGTGCAGGCTAGGCATAAGGCAGGGGCACAAGTGCTGGCTAGGCATAAGGCAGGGGCACAAGTGCTGGCTAGGCATAAGGCAGGGGCACAAGTGCTGGCTAGGCATAAGGCAGGGGCACAAGTGCTGGCTAGGCATAAGGCAGGGGCACAAGTGCTGGCTAGGCATAAGGCAGGGGCACAAGTGCTGGCTAGGCATAAGGCAGGGGCACAAGTGCAGGCTAGGCATAAGGCAGGGGCACAAGTGCAGGCTAGGCATAAGGCAGGGGCACAAGTGCAGGCTAGGCATAAGGCAGGGGCACAAGTGCGGGCTAGGCATAAGGCAGGGGCACAAGTGCGGGCTAGGCATAAGGCAGGGGCACAAGTGCGGGCTAGGCATAAGGCAGGGGCACAAGTGCGGGCTAGGCATAAGGCAGGGGCACAAGTGCGGGCTAGGCATAAGGCAGGGGCACAAGTGCGGCTAGGCTTTAGGCAGGGGCACAAGTGCAAACTAAGCATAAGGCAGAGGAACAAGTGCAGGCTAGGCATAAGGCAGGGGCACAAGTGCTGGCTAGGCATAAGGCAGGGGCACAAGTGCTGGCTAGGCATAAGGCAGGGGCACAAGTGCTGGCTAGGCATAAGGCAGGGGCACAAGTGCTGGCTAGGCATAAGGCAGGGGCACAAGTGCTGGCTAGGCATAAGGCAGGGGCACAAGTGCTGGCTAGGCATAAGGCAGGGGCACAAGTGCTGGCTAGGCATAAGGCAGGGGCACAAGTGCTGGCTAGGCATAAGGCAGGGGCACAAGTGCTGGCTAGGCATAAGGCAGGGGCACAAGTGCTGGCTAGGCATAAGGCAGGGGCACAAGTGCTGGCTAGGCATAAGGCAGGGGCACAAGTGCTGGCTAGGCATAAGGCAGGGGCACAAGTGCTGGCTAGGCATAAGGCAGGGGCACAAGTGCTGGCTAGGCATAAGGCAGGGGCACAAGTGCTGGCTAGGCATAAGGCAGGGGCACAAGTGCTGGCTAGGCATAAGGCAGGGGCACAAGTGCTGGCTAGGCATAAGGCAGGGGCACAAGTGCTGGCTAGGCATAAGGCAGGGGCACAAGTGCTGGCTAGGCATAAGGCAGGGGCACAAGTGCTGGCTAGGCATAAGGCAGGGGCACAAGTGCTGGCTAGGCATAAGGCAGGGGCACAAATGCAGGCTAGGCATAAGGCAGGGGCACAAGTGCAGGCTAGGCATAAGGCAGGGGCACAAGTGCAGGCTAGGCATAAGGCAGGGGCACAAGTGCAGGCTAGGCATAAGGCAGGGGAACAAGTGCAGGCTAGGCATAAGGCAGGGGCACAAGTGCAGGCTAGGCATAAGGCAGGGGCACAAGTGCTGGCTAGGCATAAGGCAGGGGCACAAATGCAGGCTAGGCATAAGGCAGGGGCACAAGTGCAGGCTAGGCATAAGGCAGGGGCACAAGTGCAGGCTAGGCATAAGGCAGGGGCACAAGTGCAGGCTAGGCATAAGGCAGAGGCACAAGTGCAGGCTAGGCATAAGGCAGGGGCACAAGTGCAGGCTAGGCATAAGGCAGGGGCACAAGTGCAGGCTAGGCATAAGGCAGGGGCACAAGTGATGGCTACACATAAGGCATACGGCTAACTCTTTGCACTCTTTGCATAAAGGGATAGGCACCCTTAGGGGTGAAGAGCTAGCTTTCACCCCTCTACTCTGTACTTTGTTGTACAGTGCGGAGCCACTCCATAACCCCTATGCTCCAAGCGACCAGGCACATCTTGTCTGTCCTCCGTAAATGGGTAATGCCTTCGTCCCCAATTACAGTCGTGCATGTGCATTCAGACGGGACAAGAGCGAAGAGCGTAAAGCCTGCCCTGTGTGCATAACCAACATGAAGCTAAAGACAAAAAAACAATAATGCAAGGGGCTCAAAAGTGCTGGCTAGGCATAAGGCAGGGGCACAAGTGCTGGCTAGGCATAAGGCAGGGGCACAAGTGCTGGCTAGGCATAAGGCAGGGGCACAAGTGCTGGCTAGGCATAAGGCAGGGGCACAAGTGCTGGCTAGGCATAAGGCAGGGGCACAAGTGCTGGCTAGGCATAAGGCAGGGGCACAAGTGCTGGCTAGGCATAAGGCAGGGGCACAAGTGCTGGCTAGGCATAAGGCAGGGGCACAAGTGCTGGCTAGGCATAAGGCAGGGGCACAAGTGCTGGCTAGGCATAAGGCAGGGGCACAAGTGCTGGCTAGGCATAAGGCAGGGGCACAAGTGCTGGCTAGGCATAAGGCAGGGGCACAAGTGCTGGCTAGGCATAAGGCAGGGGCACGAGTGCTGGCTAGGCATAAGGCAGGGGCACGAGTGCAGGCTAGGCATAAGGCAGGGGCACGAGTGCAGGCTAGGCATAAGGCAGGGGCACGAGTGCAGGCTAGGCATAAGGCAGGGGCACGAGTGCAGGCTAGGCATAAGGCAGGGGCACACGTGCAGGCTAGGCATAAGGCAGGGGCACACGTGCAGGCTAGGCATAAGGCAGGGGCACACGTGCAGGCTAGGCATAAGGCAGGGGCACACGTGCAGGCTAGGCATAAGGCAGGGGCACACGTGCAGGCTAGGCATAAGGCAGGGGCACACGTGCAGGCTAGGCATAAGGCAGGGGCACACGTGCAGGCTAGGCATAACGCAGGGGCACAAGTGCAGGCTAGGCATAAGGCAGGGGCACAAGTGCAGGCTAGGCATAAGGCAGGGGCACAAGTGCAGGCTAGGCATAAGGCAGGGGCACAAGTGCAGGCTAGGCATAAGGCAGGGGCACAAATGCAGGCTAGGCATAAGACAGGGGCACAAGTGCAGGCTAGGCATAAGGCAGGGGCACAAGTGCAGGCTAGGCATAACGCAGGGGAACGAGTGCTGGCTAGGCATAAGGCAGGGGCACAAGTGCGGGCTAGGCATAAGGCAGGGGCACAAGTGCGGGCTAGGCATAAGGCAGGGGCACAAGTGCGGGCTAGGCATAAGGCAGGGGCACAAGTGCGGGCTAGGCATAAGGCAGGGGCACAAGTGCAGGCTAGGCATAACGCAGGGGAACGAGTGCTGGCTAGGCATAAGGCAGGGGCACAAGTGCGGGCTAGGCATAAGGCAGGGGCACAAGTGCGGGCTAGGCATAAGGCAGGGGCACAAGTGCGGGCTAGGCATAAGGCAGGGGCACAAGTGCGGGCTAGGCATAAGGCAGGGGCACAAGTGCGGGCTAGGCATAAGGCAGGGGCACAAGTGCCGGCTAGGCATAAGGCAGGGGCACAAGTGCAGGCTAGGCATAAGGCAGGGGCACAAGTGCAGGCTAGGCATAAGGCAGGGGCACAAGTGCAGGCTAGGCATAAGGCAGGGGCACAAGTGCAGGCTAGGAATAAGGCAGGGCACAAGTGCGGGCTAGGCATAAGGCAGGGGCACAAGTGCGGGCTAGGCTTTAGGCAGGGGCACAAGTGCGGGCTAGGCATAAGGCAGGGGCACAAGTGCGGGCTAGGCTTTAGGCATGGGCACGAGTGCTGGCTAGGCATAAGACAGGGGCACGAGTGCGGGCTAGGCATAAGGCAGGGGCACAAGTGCGGGCAAGGCATAAGGCAGGGGCACAAGTGCGGCCTAGGCATAAGGCAGGGGCACAAGTGCAGGCTAGGCATAAGGCAGGGGCACAAGTGCCGGCTAGGCATAAGGCAGGGGCACAAGTGCAGGCTAGGCATAAGGCAGGGGCACAAGTGCAGGCTAGGCATAAGGCAGGGCACAAGTGCTGGCTAGGCATAAGGCAGGGGCACAAGTGCGGGCTAGGCTTTAGGCAGGGGCACAAGTGCAAACTAAGCATAAGGCAGGGGCACAAGTGCAGGCTAGGCATAAGGCAGGGGCACAAGTGCAGGCTAGGCATAAGGCAGGAGCACAAGTGCAGGCTAGGCATAAGACAGGGGCACAAGTGCAGGCTAGGCATAAGGCAGGGGCACAAGTGCTGGCTAGGCATAAGGCAGGGGAACAAGTGCTGGCTAGGCATGAGGCAGGGGCACAAGTGCAGGCTAGGCATAAGGCAGGGGCACAAGTGCAGGCTAGGCATAAGGCAGGGGCACAAGTGCAAGCTAGGCATAAGGCAGGAGCACAAGTGCAGGCTAGGCATAAGACAGGGGCACAAGTGCAGGCTAGGCATAAGGCAGGGGCACAAATGCAGGCTAGGCATAAGGCAGGGGCACAAATGCTGGCTAGGCATAAGGCAGGGGCACAAGTGCTGGCTAGGCATAAGGCAGGGTACAAGTGCTGGCTAGGCATAAGGCAGGGGCACAAGTGCGGGCTAGGCATAAGGCAGGGGCACAAGTGCGGGCTAGGTATAAGGCAGGGGCACAAGTGCGGGCTAGGCATAAGGCAGGGGCACAAGTGCGGGCTAGGCATAAGGCAGGGGCACAAGTGCGGGCTAGGCATAAGGCAGGGGCACAAGTGCGGGCTAGGCATAAGGCAGGGGCACAAGTGCTGGCTAGGCATAAGGCAGGGGCACAAGTGCTGGCTAGGCATAAGGCAGGGGCACAAGTGCTGGCTAGGCATAAGGCAGGGGCACAAGTGCAGGCTAGGCATAAGGCAGGGGCACAAGTGCAGGCTAGGCATAAGGCAGGGGCACAAGTGCAGGCTAGGCATAAGGCAGGGGCACAAGTGCAGGCTAGGCATAAGGCAGGGGCACAAGTGCAGGCTAGGCATAAGGCAGGGGCACAAGTGCAGGCTAGGCATAAGGCAGGGGCACAAGTGCGGGCTAGGCATAAGGCAGGGGCACAAGTGCGGGCTAGGCATAAGGCAGGGGCACAAGTGCCGGCTAGGCATAAGGCAGGGGCACAAGTGCAGGCTAGGCATAAGGCAGGGGCACAAGTGCAGGCTAGGCATAAGGCAGGGGCACAAGTGCAGGCTAGGCATAAGGCAGGGGCACAAGTGCAGGCTAGGCATAAGGCAGGGGCACAAGTGCAGGCTAGGCATAAGGCAGGGGCACAAGTGCAGGCTAGGCATAAGGCAGGGCACAAGTGCGGGCTAGGCATAAGGCAGGGGCACAAGTGCGGGCTAGGCTTTAGGCAGGGGCACAAGTGCGGGCTAGGCATAAGGCAGGGGCACAAGTGCGGGCTAGGCATAAGGCAGGGGCACAAGTGGGGGCTAGGCATAAGGCAGGGGCACAAGTGCGGGCTAGGCATAAGGCAGGGGCACAAGTGCGGGCTAGGCATAAGGCAGGGGCACAAGTGCGGGCTAGGCTTTAGGCAGGGGCACAAGTGCAAACTAAGCATAAGGCAGAGGAACAAGTGCAGGCTAGGCATAAGGCAGGGGCACATGTGCTGGCTAGGCATAAGGCAGGGGCACGAGTGCTGGCTAGGCATAAGGCAGGGGCACGAGTGCAGGCTAGGCATAAGGCAGGGGCACGAGTGCTGGCTAGGCATAAGGCAAGGGCACGAGTGCTGGCTAGGCATAAGGCAGGGGCACGAGTGCAGGCTAGGCATAAGGCAGGGGCACGAGTGCAGGCTAGGCATAAGGCAGGGGCACGAGTGCAGGCTAGGCATAAGGCAGGAGCACGAGTGCAGGCTAGGCATAAGGCAGGGGCACGAGTGCAGGCTAGGCATAAGGCAGGGGCACGAGTGCAGGCTAGGCATAAGGCAGGGGCACGAGTGCAGGCTAGGCATAAGGCAGGGGCACGAGTGCAGGCTAGGCATAAGGCAGGGGCACGAGTGCAGGCTAGGCATAAGGCAGGGGCACGAGTGCAGGCTAGGCATAAGGCAGGGGCACGAGTGCAGGCTAGGCATAAGGCAGGGGCACGAGTGCAGGCTAGGCATAAGGCAGGGGCACGAGTGCAGGCTAGGCATAAGGCATGGGCACGAGTGCTGGCTAGGCATAAGGCAGGGGCACGAGTGCTGGCTAGGCATAAGGCATGGGCACGAGTGCTGGCTAGGCATAAGGCAGGGGCACGAGTGCTGGCTAGGCATAAGGCAGGGGCACAAGTGCTGGCTAGGCATAAGGCAGGGGCACAAGTGCAGGCTAGGCATAAGGCAGGGGCACAAGTGCAGGCTAGGCATAAGGCAGGGGCACAAGTGCAGGCTAGGCATAAGGCAGGGGCACAAGTGCAGGCTAGGCATAAGGCAGGGGCACAAGTGCGGGCTAGGCATAAGGTAGGGGCACAAGTGCGGGCTAGGCATAAGGCAGGGGCACAAGTGCGGGCTAGGCATAAGGCAGGGGCACAAGTGCGGGCTAGGCATAAGGCAGGGGCACAAGTGCGGGCTAGGCATAAGGCAGGGGCACAAGTGCGGGCTAGGCTTTAGGCAGGGGCACAAGTGCAAACTAAGCATAAGGCAGAGGAACAAGTGCAGGCTAGGCATAAGGCAGGGGCACAAGTGCTGGCTAGGCATAAGGCAGGGGCACAAGTGCTGGCTAGGCATAAGGCAGGGGCACAAGTGCTGGCTAGGCATAAGGCAGGGGCACAAGTGCTGGCTAGGCATAAGGCAGGGGCACAACTGCTGGCTAGGCATAAGGCAGGGGCACAACTGCTGGCTAGGCATAAGGCAGGGGCACAAGTGCTGGCTAGGCATAAGGCAGGGGCACAAGTGCAGGCTAGGCATAAGGCAGGGGCACAAGTGCGGGCTAGGCATAAGGCAGGGGCACAAGTGCAGGCTAGGCATAAGGCAGGGGCACAAGTGCTGGCTAGGCATAAGGCAGGGGCACAAGTGATGGCTACACATAAGGAATACGGCTAACTCTTTGCACTCTTTGCATAAAGGGATAGGCACCCTTAGGGGTGAAGAGCTAGCTTTCACCCCTCTACTCTGTACTTTGTTGTACAGTGCGGAGCCACTCCATAACCCCCATGCTCCAAGCGACCAGGCACATCTTGTCTGTCCTCCGTAAATGGGTAATGCCTTCGTCCCCAATTACAGTCGTGCATGTGCATTCAGACGGGACAAGAGCGAAGAGCGTAAAGCCTGCCCTGTGTGCATAACCAACATGAAGCTAAAGACAAAAAAAACAATAATGCAAGGGGCTCAAAAGTGCTGGCTAGGCATAAGGCAGGGGCACAAGTGCTGGCTAGGCATAAGGCAGGGGCACAAGTGCTGGCTAGGCATAAGGCAGGGGCACGAGTGATGGCTAGGCATAAGGCAGGGGCACGAGTGCTGGCTAGGCATAAGCAGGGGCACGAGTGCTGGCTAGGCATAAGGCAGGGGCACGAGTGCTGGCTAGGCATAAGGCAGGGGCACGAGTGCAGGCTAGGCATAAGGCAGGGGCACAAGTGCGGGCTAGTCTTTAGGCAGGGGCACAAGTGCGGGCTAGTCTTTAGGCAGGGGCACAAGTGCAAACTAACCATAAGGCAGAGGCACAAGTGCAGGCTAGGCATAAGGCAGGGGCACAAGTGCAGGCTAGGCATAAGGCAGGGGCACAAGTGCAGGCTAGGCATAAGGCAGGGGCACAAGTGCTGGCTAGGCATAAGGCAGGGGCACAAGTGCTGGCTAGGCATAAGGCAGGGGCACGAGTGCTGGCTAGGCATAAGGCAGGGGCACGAGTGCAGGCTAGGCATAAGGCAGGGGCACGAGTGCTGGCTAGGCATAAGGCAGGGGCACGAGTGCTGGCTAGGCATAAGGCAGGGGCACGAGTGCTGGCTAGGCATAAGGCAGGGGCACGAGTGCTGGCTAGGCATAAGGCAGGAGCACAAGTGCAGGCTAGGCATAAGGCAGGGGCACGAGTGCAGGCTAGGCATAAGGCAGGGGCACGAGTGCAGGCTAGGCATAAGGCAGGGGCACGAGTGCAGGCTAGGCATAAGGCATGGGCACGAGTGCAGGCTAGGCATAAGGCAGGGGCACGAGTGCAGGCTAGGCATAAGGCAGGGGCACAAGTGCTGGCTAGGCATAAGGCAGGGTCACAAGTGCTGGCTAGGCATAAGGCAGGGGCACAAGTGCGGGCTAGGCATAAGGCAGGGGCACAAGTGCGGGCTAGGCATAAGGCAGGGGCACAAGTGCGGGCTAGGCATAAGGCAGGGGCACAAGTGCGGGCTAGGCATAAGGCAGGGGCACAAGTGCGGGCTAGGCATAAGGCAGGGGCACAAGTGCGGGCTAGGCATAAGGCAGGGGCACAAGTGCGGGCTAGGCATAAGGCAGGGGCACAAGTGCGGGCTAGGCATAAGGCAGGGGCACAAGTGCGGGCTAGGCATAAGGCAGGGGCACAAGTGCGGGCTAGGCATAAGGCAGGGGCACAAGTGCGGGCTAGGAATAAGGCAGGGGCACAAGTGCGGGCTAGGCATAAGGCAGGGGCACAAGTGCGGGCTAGGCATAAGGCAGGGGCACAAGTGCGGGCTAGGCATAAAGCAGGGGCACAAGTGCGGGCTAGGCATAAGGCAGGGGCACAAGTGCGGGCTAGGCATAAGGCAGGGGCACAAGTGCGGGCTAGGCTTTAGGCAGGGGCACAAGTGCAAACTAAGCATAAGGCAGAGGAACAAGTGCAGGCTAGGCATAAGGCAGGGGCACAAGTGCTGGCTAGGCATAAGGCAGGGGCACAAGTGCTGGCTAGGCATAAGGCAGGGGCACAAGTGCTGGCTAGGCATAAGGCAGGGGCACAAGTGCTGGCTAGGCATAAGGCAGGGGCACAAGTGCTGGCTAGGCATAAGGCAGGGGCACAAGTGCTGGCTAGGCAGAAGGCAGGGGCACAAGTGCTGGCTAGGCATAAGGCAGGGGCACAAGTGCTGGCTAGGCATAAGGCAGGGGCACAAGTGCAGGCTAGGCATAAGGCAGGGGCACAAGTGCAGGCTAGGCATAAGGCAGGGGCACAAGTGCAGGCTAGGCATAAGGCAGGGGCACAAGTGCAGGCTAGGCATAAGGCAGGGGCACAAGTGCAGGCTAGGCATAAGGCAGGGGCACAAGTGCAGGCTAGGCATAAGGCAGGGGCACAAGTGCTGGCTAGGCATAAGGCAGGGGCACAAGTGCTGGCTAGGCATAAGGCAGGGGCACAAATGCAGGCTAGGCATAAGGCAGGGGCACAAGTGCAGGCTAGACATAAGGCAGGGGCACAAGTGCAGGCTAGGCATAAGGCAGAGGCACAAGTGCAGGCTAGGCATAAGGCAGGGGCACAAGTGCAGGCTAGGCATAAGGCAGGGGCACAAGTGCAGGCTAGGCATAAGGCATACGGCTAACTCTTTGCACTCTTTGCATAAAGGGATAGGCACCCTTAGGGGTGAAGAGCTAGCTTTCACCCCTCTACTCTGTACTTTGTTGTACAGTGCGGAGCCACTCCATAACCCCCATGCTCCAAGCGACCAGGCACATCTTGTCTGTCCTCCGTAAATGGGTAATGCCTTCGTCCCCAATTACAGTCGTGCATGTGCATTCAGACAGGACAAGAGCGAAGAGCGTAAAGCCTGCCCTGTGTGCATAACCAACATGAAGCTAAAGACAAAAAAACAATAATGCAAGGGGCTCAAAAGTGCTGGCTAGGCATAAGGCAGGGGCACAAGTGCTGGCTAGGCATAAGGCAGGGGCACAAGTGCTGGCTAGGCATAAGGCAGGGGCACAAGTGCTGGCTAGGCATAAGGCAGGGGCACAAGTGCGGGCTAGGCATAAGACAGGGGCACAAGTGCGGGCTAGGCATAAGGCAGGGGCACAAGTGCAGACTAGGCATAAGGCAGGGGCACATGTGCAGCCTAGGCATAAGGCAGGGGCACAAGTGCAGGCTAGGCATAAGGCAGGGGGCACAAGTGCAGGCTAGGCATAAGGCAGGGGCACAAGTGCAGGCTAGGCATAAGGCAGGGGCACAAGTGCAGGCTAGGCATAAGGCAGGGGCACAAGTGCGGGCTAGGCATAAGGCATGGGCACAAGTGCGGGCTAGGCATAAGGCAGGGGCACAAGTGCGGGGCTAGGCATAAGGCAGGGGCACAAGTGCGGGGCTAGGCATAAGGCAGGGGCACAAGTGCGGGCTAGGCATAAGGCAGGGGCACAAGTGCGGGCTAGGCATAAGGCAGGGGCACAAGTGCGGGCTAGGCATAAGGCAGGGGCACAAGTGCAGGCTAGGCATAAGGCGGGGCTCAAGTGCGGGCTAGGCATAAGGCGGGGCACAAGTGCGGGCTAGGCATAAGGCAGGGGCACAAGTGCAGGCTACGCATAAGGCAGGGGCACAAGTGCGGGCTAGGCATAAGGCAGGGGCACAAGTGTGGGCTAGGCATAAGGCAGGGGCACAAGTGCGGGCTAGGCATAAGGCAGGGGAAAAAGTGCGGGCTAGGCTTTAGGCAGGGGCACAAGTGCAAACTAAGCATAAGGCAGAGGAACAAGTGCAGGCTAGGCATAAGGCAGGGGCACAAGTGCGGGCTAGGCATAAGACAGGGGCACAAGTGCGGGCTAGGCATAAGGCAGGGGCACAAGTGCGGGCTAGGCATAAGGCAGGGGCACAAGTGCGGGCTAGGCATAAGGCAGGGGCACAAGTGCGGGCTAGGCATAAGGCAGGGGCACAAGTGCTGGCTAGGCATAAGGCAGGGGCACAAGTGCTGGCTAGGCATAAGGCAGGGGCACAAGTGCTGGCTAGGCATAAGGCAGGGGCACATGTGCTGGTTAGGCATAAGGCAGGGGCACAAGTGCTGGCTAGGCATAAGGCAGGGGCACAAGTGCGGGCTAGGCATAAGGCAGGGGAAAAAGTGCGGGCTAGGCTTTAGGCAGGGGCACAAGTGCAAACTAAGCATAAGGCAGAGGAACAAGTGCAGGCTAGGCATAAGGCAGGGGCACAAGTGTTGGCTAGGCATAAGGCAGGGGCACAAGTGCTGGCTAGGCATAAGGCAGGGGCACAAGTGCTGGCTAGGCATAAGGCAGGGGCACAAGTGCTGGCTAGGCATAAGGCAGGGGCACAAGTGCTGGCTAGGCATAAGGCAGGGGCACAAGTGCTGGCTAGGCATAAGGCAGGGGCACAAGTGCAGGCTAGGCATAAGGCAGGGGCACAAGTGCAGGCTAGGCATAAGGCAGGGGCACAAGTGCTGGCTAGGCATAAGGCAGGGGCACAAGTGCTGGCTAGGCATAAGGCAGGGGCACAAGTGCTGGCTAGGCATAAGGCAGGGGCACAAATGCAGGCTAGGCATAAGGCAGGGGCACAAGTGCAGGCTAGGCATAAGGCAGGGGCACAAGTGCAGGCTAGGCATAAGGCAGGGGCACAAGTGCAGGCTAGGCATAAGGCAGGGGCACAAGTGCGGGCTAGGCATAAGGCAGGGGCACAAGTGCAGGCTAGGCATAAGGCAGGGGCACACGTGCAGGCTAGGCATAAGGCAGGGGCACAAGTGCAGGCTAGGCATAAGGCAGGGGCACACGTGCAGGCTAGGCATATGGCAGGGGCACGAGTGCTGGCTAGGCATAAGGCAGGGGCACAAGTGCAGGCTAGGCATAAGGCAGGGGCACAAGTGCTGGCTAGGCATAAGGCAGGGGCACAAGTGCTGGCTAGGCATAAGGCAGGGGCACAAGTGCGGGCTAGGCATAAGGCAGGGGCACAAGTGCGGGCTAGGCATAAGGCAGGGGCACAAGTGCGGGCTAGGCATAAGGCAGGGGCACACGTGCAGGCTAGGCATAAGGCAGGGGCACAAGTGCAGGCTAGGCATAAGGCAGGGGCACACATGCAGGCTAGGCATATGGCAGGGGCACGAGTGCTGGCTAGGCATAAGGCAGGGGCACGAGTGCTGGCTAGGCATAAAGCAGGGGCACGAGTGCTGGCTAGGCATAAGGCAGGGGCACGAGTGCTGGCTAGGCATAAGGCAGGGGCACGAGTGCTGGCTAGGCATAAGGCAGGGGCACAAGTGCTGGCTAGGCATGAGGCAGGGGCACAAGTCCTGGCTAGGCGTAAGGCAGGGGCACAAGTGCTGGCTAGGCGTAAGGCAGGGGCACAAGTGCTGGCTAGGCGTAAGGCAGGGGCACAAGTGCAGGCTAGTCTTTAGGCAGGGGCACAAGTGCAAACTAAGCATAAGGCAGAGGAACAAGTGCAGGCTAGGCATAAGGCAGGGGCACAAGTGCAGGCTAGGCATAAGGCATGGGCACAAGTGCAGGCTAGGCATAAGGCAGGGGCACGAGTGCTGGCTAGGCATAAGGCAGGGGCACGAGTGCTGGCTAGGCATAAGGCAAGGGCACGAGTGCTGGATAGGCATAAGGCAGGGGCACGAGTGCAGGCTAGGCATAAGGCAGGGGCACGAGTGCAGGCTAGGCATAAGGCAGGGGCACGAGTGCAGGCTAGGCATAAGGCAGGGGCACGAGTGCAGGCTAGGCATAAGGCAGGGGCACGAGTGCAGGCTAGGCATAAGGCAGGGGCACGAGTGCAGGCTAGGCATAAGGCAGGGGCACGAGTACAGGCTAGGCATAAGGCAGGGGCACGAGTGCAGGCTAGGCATAAGGCAGGGGCACGAGTGCAGGCTAGGCATAAGGCATGGGCACGAGTGCAGGCTAGGCATAAGGCATGGGCACGAGTGCAGGCTAGGCATAAAGCAGGGGCACGAGTGCAAGCTAGGCATAAGGCAGGGGCACGAGTGCAGGCTAGGCATAAGGCAGGGGCACGAGTGCAGGCTAGGCATAAGGCATGGGCACGAGTGCTGGCTAGGCATAAGGCAGGGGCACGAGTGCTGGCTAGGCATAAGGCAGGGGCACGAGTGCGGGCTAGGCATAAGGCAGGGGCACGAGTGCAGGCTAGGCATAAGGCATGGGCACGAGTGCAGGCTAGGCATAAGGCAGGGGCACGAGTGCAGGCTAGGCATAAGGCAGGGGCACAAGTGTGGGCTAGGCATAAGGCAGGGGCACAAGTGCGGGCTAGGCATAAGGCAGGGGCACAAGTGCAAACTAACCATAAGGCAGGGGCACAAGTGCGGGCTAGGCATAAGGCATGGGCACGAGTGCTGGCTAGGCATAAGGCAGGGGCACAAGTGCGGGCTAGGCATAAGGCAGGGGCACGAGTGCAGGCTAGGCATAAGGCATGGGCACGAGTGCAGGCTAGGCATAAGGCAGGGGCACGAGTGCAGGCTAGGCATAAGGCAGGGGCACAAGTGCGGGCTAGTCTTTAGGCAGGGGCACAAGTGCAAACTAACCATAAGGCAGAGGCACAAGTGCAGGCTAGGCATAAGGCAGGGGCACAAGTGCAGGCTAGGCATAAGGCAGGGGCACAAGTGCGGGCTAGGCATAAGGCAGGGGCACAAGTGCGGGCTAGGCATAAGGCAGGGGCACAAGTGCGGGCTAGGCATAAGGCAGGGGCACAAGTGCGGGCTAGGCATAAGGCAGGGGCACAAGTGCGGGCTAGGCATAAGGCAGGGGCACAAGTGCGGGCTAGGCATAAGGCAGGGGCACAAGTGCGGGCTAGGCATAAGGCAGGGGCACAAGTGCGGGCTAGTCATAAGGCAGGGGCACAAGTGCGGGCTAGGCATAAGGCAGGGGCACAAGTGCGGGCTAGGCATAAGGCAGGGGCACAAGTGCGTGCTAGGCTTTAGGCAGGGGCACAAGTGCTGGCTAGGCTTTAGGCAGGGGCACAAGTGCAAACTAAGCATAAGGCAGAGGAACAAGTGCTGGCTAGGCATAAGGCAGGGGCACAAGTGCTGGCTAGGCATAAGGCAGGGGCACAAGTGCTGGCTAGGCATAAGGCAGGGGCACAAGAGCTGGCTAGGCATAAGGCAGGGGAACAAGTGCTGGCTAGGCATAAGGCAGGGGCACAAGTGCTGGCTAGGCATAAGGCAGGGGCACAAGTGCTGGCTAGGCATAAGGCAGGGGCACAAGTGCTGGCTAGGCATAAGGCAGGGGCACAAGTGCTGGCTAGGCATAAGGCAGGGGCATAAGGCAGGGGCACAAGTGCTGGCTAGGCATAAGGCAGGGGCACAAGTGCAGGCTAGGCATAAGGCAGGGGCACAACTGCAGGCTAGGCATAAGGCAGGGGCACAAGTGCAGGCTAGGCATAAGGCAGGGGCACAAGTGCAGGCTAGGCATAAGGCAGGGGCACAAGTGCAGGCTAGGCATAAGGCAGGGGCACAAGTGCGGGCTAGGCATAAGGCAGGGGCACAAGAGCGGGCTAGGCATAAGGCAGGGGCACAAGCGCGGGCTAGGCATAAGGCAGGGGCACAAGCGCGGGCTAGGCATAAGGCAGGGGCACAAGTGCGGGCTAGGCTTTAGGCAGGGGCACAAGTGCAAACTAAGCATAAGGCAGAGGAACAAGTGCAGGCTAGGCATAAGGCAGGGGCACAAGTGCTGGCTAGGCATAAGGCAGGGGCACAAGTGCTGGCTAGGCATAAGGCAGGGGCACAAGTACTGGCTAGGCATAAGGCAGGGGCACAAGTGCTGGCTAGGCATAAGGCAGGGGCACAAGTGCTGGCTAGGCATAAGGCAGGGGCACAAGTGCTGGCTAGGCATAAGGTAGGGGCACAAGTGCTGGCTAGGCATAAGGCAGGGGCACAAGTGCTGGCTAGGCATAAGGCAGGGGCACAAGTGCTGGCTAGGCATAAGGCAGGGGCACAAGTGCTGGCTAGGCATAAGGCAGGGGCACAAGTGCTGGCTAGGCATAAGGCAGGGGCACAAGTGCTGGCTAGGTATAAGGCAGGGGCACAAGTGCTGGCTAGGCATAAGACAGGGGCACAAGTGCAGGCTAGGCATAAGGCAGGGGCACACGTGCAGGCTAGGCATAAGGCAGGGGTACAAGTGCAGGCTAGGCATAAGGCAGGGGTACAAGTGCAGGCTAGGCATAAGGCAGGGGTACAAGTGCAGGCTAGGCATAAGGCAGGGGCACAAGTGCAGGCTAGGCATAAGGCAGGGGCACAAGTGCAGGCTAGGCATAAGGCAGGGGCACACGTGCAGGCTAGGCATAAGGCAGGGGCACAAGTGCAGGCTAGGCATAAGGCAGGGGCACAAGTGATGGCTACACATAAGGAATACGGCTAACTCTTTGCATTCTTTGCATAAAGGGATAGGCACCCTTAGGGGTGAAGAGCTAGCTTTCACCCCTCTACTCTGTACTTTGTTGTACAGTGCGGAGCCACTCCATAACCCCCATGCTCCAAGCGACCAGGCACATCTTGTCTGTCCTCCGTAAATGGGTAATGCCTTCGTCCCCAATTACAGTCGTGCATGTGCATTCAGACGGGACAAGAGCGAAGAGCGTAAAGCCTGCCCTGTGTGCATAACCAACATGAAGCTAAAGACAAAAAAAACAATAATGCAAGGGGCTCAAAAGTGCTGGCTAGGCATAAGACAGGGGCACAAGTGCTGGCTAGGCATAAGGCAGGGGCACGAGTGCTGGCTAGGCATAAGGCAGGGGCACGAGTGCTGGCTAGGCATAAGGCAGGGGCACGAGTGCTGGCTAGGCATAAGGCAGGGGCACGAGTGCTGGCTAGGCATAAGGCAGGGGCACGAGTGCTGGCTAGGCATAAGGCAGGGGCACGAGTGCTGGCTAGGCATAAGGCAGGGGCACGAGTGCTGGTAGGCATAAGGCAGGGGCACGAGTGCTGGCTAGGCATAAGGCAGGGGCACGAGTGCTGGCTAGGCATAAGGCAGGGGCACGAGTGCTGGCTAGGCATAAGGCAGGGGCACGAGTGCTGGCTAGGCATAAGGCAGGGGCACGAGTGCTGGCTAGGCATAAGGCAGGGGCACGAGTGCTGGCTAGGCATAAGGCAGGGGCACGAGTGCTGGCTAGGCATAAGGCAGGGGCACGAGTGCTGGCTAGGCATAAGGCAGGGGCACGAGTGCTGGCTAGGCATAAGGCAGGGGCACGAGTGCTGGCTAGGCATAAGGCAGGGGCACGAGTGCTGGCTAGGCATAAGGCAGGGGCACGAGTGCTGGCTAGGCATAAGGCAGGGGCACGAGTGCTGGCTAGGCATAAGGCAGGGGCACGAGTGCTGGCTAGGCATAAGGCAGGGGCACGAGTGCTGGCTAGGCATAAGGCAGGGGCACGAGTGCTGGCTAGGCATAAGGCAGGGGCACGAGTGCTGGCTAGGCATAAGGCAGGGGCACGAGTGCTGGCTAGGCATAAGGCAGGGGCACGAGTGCAGGCTAGGCATAAGGCAGGGGCACGAGTGCAGGCTAGGCATAAGGCATGGGCACGAGTGCAGGCTAGGCATAAGGCAGGGGCACGAGTGCAGGCTAGGCATAAGGCAGGGGCACGAGTGCAGGCTAGGCATAAGGCAGGGGCACGAGTGCAGGCTAGGCATAAGGCAGGGGCACGAGTGCAGGCTAGGCATAAGGCAGGGGCACGAGTGCAGGCTAGTCTTTAGGCAGGGGCACAAATGCAAACTAACCATAAGGCAGAGGCACAAGTGCAGGCTAGGCATAAGGCAGGGGCACAAGTGCAGGCTAGGCATAAGGCAGGGGCACAAGTGCAGGCTAGGCATAAGGCAGGGGCACAAGTGCAGGCTAGGCATAAGGCAGGGGCACAAGTGCTGGCTAGGCATAAGGCAGGGGCACAAGTGCTGGCTAGGCATAAGGCAGGGGCACAAGTGCGGGCTAGGCATAAGGCAGGGGCACAAGTGCGGGCTAGGCATAAGGCAGGGGCACAAGTGCGGGCTAGGCATAAGGCAGGGGCAAAATTGCGGGCTAGGCATAAGGCAGGGGCAAAAGTGCGGGCTAGGCATAAGGCAGGGGCAAAAGTGCGGGCTAGGCATAAGGCAGGGGCACAAATGCGGGCTAGGCATAAGGCAGGGGCACAAGTGCGGGCTAGGCATAAGGCAGGGGCACAAGTGCGGGCTAGGCATAAGGCAGGGGCACAAGAGCGGGCTAGGCATAAGGCAGGGGCACAAGAGCGGGCTAGGCATAAGGCAGGGGCACAAGAGCGGGCTAGGCATAAGGCAGGGGCACAAGTGCAGGCTAGGCATAAGGCAGGGGCACAAGTGCAGGCTAGGCATAAGGCAGGGGCACAAGTGCGGGCTAGGCATAAGGCAGGGGCACAAGTGATGGCTACACATAAGGCATACGGCTAACTCTTTGCACTCTTTGCATAAAGGGATAGGCACCCTTAGGGGTGAAGAGCTAGCTTTCACCCCTCTACTCTGTACTTTGTTGTACAGTGCGGAGCCACTCCATAACCCCCATGCTCCAAGCGACCAGGCACATCTTGTCTGTCCTCCGTAAATGGGTAATGCCTTCGTCCCCAATTACAGTCGTGCATGTGCATTCAGACGGGACAAGAGCGAAGAGCGTAAAGCCTGCCCTGTGTGCATAACCAACATGAAGCTAAAGACAAAAAAACAATAATGCAAGGGGCTCAAAAGTGCTGGCTAGGCATAAGGCAGGGGCACAAGTGCTGGCTAGGCATAAGGCAGGGGCACAAGTGCTGGCTAGGCATAAGGCAGGGGCACAAGTGCTGGCTAGGCATAAGGCAGGGGCACAAGTGCTGGCTAGGCATAAGGCAGGGGCACAAGTGCAGGCTAGGCATAAGGCAGGGGCACAAGTGCAGGCTAGGCATAAGGCAGGGGCACAAGTGCTGGCTAGGCATAAGGCAGGGGCACAAGTGCTGGCTAGGCATAAGGCAGGGGCACAAGTGCTGGCTAGGCATAAGGCAGGGGCACAAGTGCTGGCTAGGCATAAGGCAGGGGCACAAGTGCTGGCTAGGCATAAGGCAGGAGCACAAGTGCTGGCTAGGCATAAGGCAGGGGCACAAGTGCTGGCTAGGCATAAGGCAGGGGCACAAGTGCTGGCTAGGCATAAGGCAGGGGCACAAGTGCTGGCTAGGCATAAGGCAGGGGCACAAGTGCGGGCTAGGCATAAGGCAGGGGCACAAGTGCTGGCTAGGCATAAGGCAGGGCACAAGTGCTGGCTAGGCATAAGGCAGGGGCACAAGTGCGGGCTAGGCATAAGGCAGGGGCACAAGTGCAGACTAGGCATAAGGCAGGGGCACAAGTGCAGACTAGGCATAAGGCAGGGGGCACAAGTGCAGGCTAGGCATAAGGCAGGGGCACAAGTGCAGGCTAGGCATAAGGCATGGGCACAAGTGCGGGGTAGGCATAAGGCATGGGCACAAGTGCGGGGTAGGCATAAGGCAGGGGCACAAGTGCGGGCTAGGCATAAGGCAGGGGCACAAGTGCGGGCTAGGCATAAGGCAGGGGCACAAGTGCGGGCTAGGCATAAGGCAGGGGCACAAGTGCGGGCTAGGCATAAGGCAGGGGCACAAGTGCGGGCTAGGCATAAGGCATGGGCACAAGTGCGGGCTAGGCATAAGGCAGGGGCACAAGTGCGGGCTAGGCATAAGGCAGGGGCACAAGTGCGGGCTAGGCTTTAGGCAGGGGCACAAGTGCAAACTAAGCATAAGGCAGAGGCACAAGTGCAGGCTAGGCATAAGGCAGGGGCACAAGTGCTGGCTAGGCATAAGGCAGGGGCACAAGTGCTGGCTAGGCATAAGGCAGGGGCACAAGTGCTGGCTAGGCATAAGGCAGGGGCACAAGTGCTGGCTAGGCATAAGGCAGGGGCACAAGTGCTGGCTAGGCATAAGGCAGGGGCACAAGTGCTGGCTAGGCGTAAGGCAGGGGCACAAGTGCTGGCTAGGCGTAAGGCAGGGGCACAAGTGCTGGCTAGGCATAAGGCAGGGGCACAAGTGCTGGCTAGGCGTAAGGCAGGGGCACAAGTGCTGGCTAGGCGTAAGGCAGGGGCACAAGTGCTGGCTAGGCATAAGGCAGGGGCACAAGTGCTGGCTAGGCATAAGGCAGGGGCACAAGTGCAGGCTAGGCATAAGGCAGGGGCACAAGTGCAGGCTAGGCATAAGGCAGGGGCACAAGTGCAGGCTAGGCATAAGGCAGGGGCACAAGTGATGGCTACACATAAGGCATACGGCTAACTTTTTGCACTCTTTGCATAAAGGGATAGGCACCCTTAGGGGTGAAGAGCTAGCTTTCACCCCTCTACTCTGTACTTTGTTGTACAGTGCGGAGCCACTCCATAACCCCCATGCTCCAAGCGACCAGGCACATCTTGTCTGTCCTCCGTAAATGGGTAATGCCTTCGTCCCCAATTACAGTCGTGCATGTGCATTCAGACGGGACAAGAGCGAAGAGCGTAAAGCCTGCCCTGTGTGCATAACCAACATGAAGCTAAAGACAAAAAAACAATAATGCAAGGGGCTCAAAAGTGCTGGCTAGGCATAAAGCAGGGGCACAAGTGCTGGCTAGGCATAAGGCAGGGGCACAAGTGCTGGCTAGGCATAAGGCAGGGGCACAAGTGCTGGCTAGGCATAAGGCAGGGGCACAAGTGCTGGCTAGGCATAAGGCAGGGGCACAAGTGCTGGCTAGGCATAAGGCAGGGGCACAAGTGCTGGCTAGGCATAAGGCAGGGGCACAAGTGCTGGCTAGGCATAAGGCAGGGGCACAAGTGCTGGCTAGGCATAAGGCAGGGGCACAAGTGCTGGCTAGGCATAAGGCAGGGGCACAAGTGCTGGCTAGGCATAAGGCAGGGGCACAAGTGCTGGCTAGGCATAAGGCAGGGGCACAAGTGCGGGCTAGGCATAAGGCAGGGGCACAAGTGCGGGCTAGGCATAAGGCAGGGGCACAAGTGCGGGCTAGGCATAAGGCAGGGGCACAAGTGCGGGCTAGGCATAAGGCAGGGGCACAAGTGCTGGCTAGGCATAAGGCAGGGGGACAAGTGCGGGCTAGGCATAAGGCAGGGGGACAAGTGCGGGCTAGGCATAAGGCAGGGGCACAAGTGCGGGCTAGGCATAAGGCAGGGGCACAAGTGCAGGCTAGGCATAAGGCAGGGGGCACAAGTGCAGGCTAGGCATAAGGCAGGGGCACAAGTGCAGGCTAGGCATAAGGCAGGGGAACAAGTGCAGGCTAGGCATAAGGCAGGGGCACAAGTGCAGGCTAGGCATAAGGCAGGGGCACAAGTGCTGGCTAGGCATAAGGCAGGGTCACAAGTGCTGGCTAGGCATAAGGCAGGGGCACAAGTGCTGGCTAGGCATAAGGCAGGGGCACAAGTGCTGGCTAGGCATAAGGCAGGGGCACAAGTGCTGGCTAGGCATAAGGCAGGGGCACAAGTGCTGGCTAGGCATAAGGCAGGGGCACAAGTGCTGGCTAGGCATAAGGCAGGGGCACAAGTGCTGGCTAGGCATAAGGCAGGGGCACGAGTGCTGGCTAGGCATAAGGCAGGGGCACGAGTGCAGGCTAGGCATAAGGCATGGGCACGAGTGCAGGCTAGGCATAAGGCAGGGGCACGAGTGCAGGCTAGGCATAAGGCAGGGGCACGAGTGCAGGCTAGGCATAAGGCAGGGGCACGAGTGCTGGCTAGGCATAAGGCAGGGGCACGAGTGCTGGCTAGGCATAAGGCAGGGGCACGAGTGCTGGCTAGGCATAAGGCAGGGGCACGAGTGCTGGCTAGGCATAAGGCAGGGGCACGAGTGCGGGCTAGGCATAAGGCAGGGGCACAAGTGAGGGCTAGGCATAAGGCAGGGGCACAAGTGAGGGCTAGGCATAAGGCAGGGGCACAAGTGCGGGCTAGGCATAAGGCTGGGGCACAAGTGCGGGCTAGGCATAAGGCAGGGGCACGAGTGCGGGCTAGGCATAAGGCAGGGGCACGAGTGCGGGCTAGGCATAAGGCAGGGGCACGAGTGCGGGCTAGGCATAAGGCAGGGGCACGAGTGCGGGCTAGGCATAAGGCAGGGGCACGAGTGCGGGCTAGGCATAAGGCAGGGGCACGAGTGCGGGCTAGGCATAAGGCAGGGGCACGAGTGCGGGCTAGGCATAAGGCAGGGGCACGAGTGCGGGCTTGCCATAAGGCAGGGGCACGAGTGCGGGCTAGGCATAAGGCAGGGGCACGAGTGCGGGCTTGGCATAAGGCAGGGGCACGAGTGCAGGCTAGGCATAAGGCAGGGGCACGAGTGCAGGCTTGGCATAAGGCAGGGGCAGGAGTGCAGGCTAGGCATAAGGCAGGGTCACAAGTGCGTGCTAGTCTTTAGGCAGGGGCACAAGTGCAAACTAACCATAAGGCAGAGGCACAAGTGCAGGCTAGGCATAAGGCAGGGGCACAAGTGCAGGCTAGGCATAAGGCAGGGGCACAAGTGCAGGCTAGGCATAAGGCAGGGGCACAAGTGCGGGCTAGGCATAAGGCAGGGGCACAAGTGCGGGCTAGGCATAAGGCAGGGGCACAAGTGCGGGCTAGGCATAAGGCAGGGGCACAAGTGCGGGCTAGGCATAAGGCAGGGGCACAAGTGCGGGCTAGGCATAAGGCAGGGGCACAAGTGCGGGCTAGGCATAAGGCAGGGGCACAAGTGCGGGCTAGGCATAAGGCAGGGGCACAAGTGCGGGCTAGGCATAAGGCAGGGGCACAAGTGCGGGCTAGGCATAAGGCAGGGGCACAAGTGCGGGCTAGGCATAAGGCAGGGGCACAAGTGCGGGCTAGGCATAAGGCAGGGGCACAAGTGCGGGCTAGGCATAAGGCAGGGGCACAAGTGCGGGCTAGGCATAAGGCAGGGGCACAAGTGCGGGCTAGGCATAAGGCAGGGGCACAAGTGCGGGCTAGGCTTTAGGCAGGGGCACAAGTGCAAACTAAGCATAAGGCAGAGGAACAAGTGCAGGCTAGGCATAAGGCAGAGGAACAAGTGCAGGCTAGGCATAAGGCAGGGGCACAAGTGCTGGCTAGGCATAAGGCAGGGGCACGAGTGCTGGCTAGGCATAAGGCAGGGGCACGAGTGCTGGCTAGGCATAAGGCAGGGGCACGAGTGCTGGCTAGGCATAAGGCAAGGGCACGAGTGCTGGCTAGGCATAAGGCAGGGGCACGAGTGCAGGCTAGGCATAAGGCAGGGGCACGAGTGCAGGCTAGGCATAAGGCAGGGGCACGAGTGCAGGCTAGGCATAAGGCAGGGGCACGAGTGCTGGCTAGGCATAAGGCAGGGGCACGAGTGCAGGCTAGGCATAAGGCAGGGGCACGAGTGCAGGCTAGGCATAAGGCAGGGGCACGAGTGCAGGCTAGGCATAAGGCAGGGGCACGAGTGCAGGCTAGGCATAAGGCAGGGGCACGAGTGCAGGCTAGGCATAAGGCAGGGGCACGAGTGCAGGCTAGGCATAAGGCAGGGGCACGAGTGCAGGCTAGGCATAAGGCAGGGGCACGAGTGCAGGCTAGGCATAAGGCAGGGGCACGAGTGCAGGCTAGGCATAAGGCAGGGGCACGAGTGCAGGCTAGGCATAAGGCAGGGGCACGAGTGCAGACTAGGCATAAGGCAGGGGGCACAAGTGCAGGCTAGGCATAAGGCAGGGGGCACAAGTGCAGGCTAGGCATAAGGCAGGGGCACAAGTGCAGGCTAGGCATAAGGCAGGGGCACGAGTG
This sequence comes from Ranitomeya imitator, assembly GCF_032444005.1. Classification (NCBI taxonomy): domain Eukaryota; kingdom Metazoa; phylum Chordata; class Amphibia; order Anura; family Dendrobatidae; genus Ranitomeya; species Ranitomeya imitator. The sequence continues at coordinate 663,189,601 of NC_091283.1, forward strand.
CAGGCTAGGCATAAGGCAGGGGCACGAGTGCAGGCTAGGCATAAGGCAGGGGCACGAGTGCAGGCTAGGCATAAGGCAGGGGCACGAGTGCAGGCTAGGCATAAGGCAGGGGCACGAGTGCAGGCTAGGCATAAGGCAGGGGCACGAGTGCAGGCTAGGCATAAGGCAGGGGCACGAGTGCAGGCTAGGCATAAGGCAGGGGCACGAGTGCAGGCTAGGCATAAGGCAGGGGCACGAGTGCAGGCTAGGCATAAGGCAGGGGCACGAGTGCAGGCTAGGCATAAGGCAGGGGCACGAGTGCAGGCTAGGCATAAGGCAGGGGCACGAGTGCAGGCTAGGCATAAGGCAGGGGCACGAGTGCAGGCTAGGCATAAGGCATGGGCACGAGTGCAGGCTAGGCATAAAGCAGGGGCACGAGTGCAAGCTAGGCATAAGGCAGGGGCACGAGTGCAGGCTAGGCATAAGGCAGGGGCACGAGTGCAGGCTAGGCATAAGGCAGGGGCACAAGTGCGGGCTAGTCTTTAGGCAGGGGCACAAGTGCAAACTAACCATAAGGCAGAGGCACAAGTGCAGGCTAGGCATAAGGCAGGGGCACAAGTGCAGGCTAGGCATAAGGCAGGGGCACAAGTGCAGGCTAGGCATAAGGCAGGGGCACAAGTGCAGGCTAGGCATAAGGCAGGGGCACAAGTGCAGGCTAGGCATAAGGCAGGGGCACAAGTGCAGGCTAGGCATAAGGCAGGGGCACAAGTGCAGGCTAGGCATAAGGCAGGGGCACAAGTGCTGGCTAGGCATAAGGCAGGGGCACAAGTGCTGGCTAGGCATAAGGCAGGGGCACAAGTGCTGGCTAGGCATAAGGCAGGGGCACAAGTGCGGGCTAGGCATAAGGCAGGGGCACAAGTGAGGGCTAGGCATAAGGCAGGGGCACAAGTGCAGGCTAGGCATAAGGCTGGGGCACAAGTGCGGGCTAGCATAAGGCAGGGGCACAATTGCGGGCTAGGCATAAGGCAGGGGCACAAGTGCGGGCTAGGCATAAGGCATGGGCACAAGTGCAGGCTAGGCATAAGGCAGGGGCATGAGTGCAGGCTAGGCATAAGGCAGGGGCACGAGTGCAGGCTAGGCATAAGGCAGGGGCACAAGTGCGGGCTAGTCTTTAGGCAGGGGCACAAGTGCAAACTAAGCATAAGGCAGAGGAACAAGTGCAGGCTAGGCATAAGGCAGAGGAACAAGTGCAGGCTAGGCATAAGGCAGGGGCACAAGTGCGGGCTAGGCATAAGGCAGGGGCACAAGTGCTGGCTAGGCATAAGGCAGGGGCATAAGTGCTGGCTAGGCATAAGGCAGGGGCACAAGTGCTGGCTAGGCATAAGGCAGGGGCACAAGTGCTGGCTAGGCATAAGGCAGGGGCACAAGTGCAGACTAGGCATAAGGCAGGGGCACAAGTGCAGGCTAGGCATAAGGAAGGGGCACAAGTGATGGCTACACAAGGCATACGGCTAACTTTTTGCACTCTTTGCATAAAGGGATAGGCACCCTTAGGGGTGAAGAGCTAGCTTTCACCCCTCTACTCTGTACTTTGTTGTACAGTGCGGAGCCACTCCATAACCCCCATGCTCCAAGCGACCAGGCACATCTTGTCTGTCCTCCGTAAATGGGTAATGCCTTCGTCCCCAATTACAGTCGTGCATGTGCATTCAGACGGGACAAGAGCGAAGAGCGTAAAGCCTGCCCTGTGTGCATAACCAACATGAAGCTAAAGACAAAAAAACAATAATGCAAGGGGCTCAAAAGTGCTGGCTAGGCATAAGGCAGGGGCACAAGTGCTGGCTAGGCATAAGGCAGGGGCACAAGTGCTGGCTAGGCATAAGGCAGGGGCACAAGTGCTGGCTAGGCATAAGGCAGGGGCACAAGTGCAGGCTAGGCATAAGGCAGGGGCACAAGTGCGGGCTAGGCATAAGGCAGGGGCACAAGTGCGGGCTAGGCATAAGGCAGGGGCACAAGTGCGGGCTAGGCATAAGGCAGGGGCACAAGTGCGGGCTAGGCATAAGGCAGGGGCACAAGTGCGGGCTAGGCATAAGGCAGGGGCAAAAGTGCGGGCTAGGCATAAGGCAGGGGCACAAGTGCGGGCTAGGCATAAGGCAGGGGCACAAGTGCGGGCTAGGCATAAGGCAGGGGCACAAGTGCGGGCTAGGCATAAGGCAGGGGCACAAGTGCGGGCTAGGCATAAGGCAGGGGCACAAGTGCGGGCTAGGCATAAGGCAGGGGCACAAGTGCGGGCTAGGCATAAGGCAGGGGCACAAGTGCGGGCTAGGCATAAGGCAGGGGCACAAGTGCGGGCTAGGTTTTAGGCAGGGGCACAAGTGCAAACTAAGCATAAGGCAGAGGAACAAGTGCAGGCTAGGCATAAGGCAGGGGCACAAGTGCTGGCTAGGCATAAGGCAAGGGCACAAGTGCTGGCTAGGCATAAGGCAGGGGCACAAGTGCTGGCTAGGCATAAGGCAGGGGCACAAGTGCTGGCTAGGCATAAGGCAGGGGCACAAGTGCTGGCTAGGCATAAGGCAGGGGCACAAGTGCTGGCTAGGCATAAGGCAGGGGCACAAGTGCTGGCTAGGCATAAGGCAGGGGCACAAGTGCTGGCTAGGCATAAGGCAGGGGCACAATTGCAGGCTAGGCATAAGGCAGGGGCACAAGTGCAGGCTAGGCATAAGGCAGGGGCACAAGTGCAGGCTAGGCATAAGGCAGGGGCACACGTGCAGGCTAGGCATAAGGCAGGGGCACAAGTGCTGGCTAGGCATAAGGCAGGGGCACAAGTGCTGGCTAGGCATAAGGCAGGGGCACAAGTGCTGGCTAGGCATAAGGCAAGTGCACAAGTGCTGGCTAGGCATAAGGCAGGGGCACAAGTGCTGGCTAGGCATAAGGCAGGGGCACAAGTGCTGGCTAGGCATAAGGCAGGGGCACAAGTGCTGGCTAGGCATAAGGCAGGGGCACAAGTGCTGGCTAGGCATAAGGCAGGGGCACAAGTGCTGGCTAGGCATAAGGCAGGGGCACAAGTGCTGGCTAGGCATAAGGCAGGGGCACAATTGCAGGCTAGGCATAAGGCAGGGGCACAAGTGCAGGCTAGGCATAAGGCAGGGGCACAAGTGCAGGCTAGGCATAAGGCAGGGGCACAAGTGCAGGCTAGGCATAAGGCAGGGGCACACGTGCAGGCTAGGCATAAGGCAGGGGCACAAGTGATGGCTACACATAAGGAATACGGCTAACTCTTTGCACTCTTTGCATAAAGGGATAGGCACCCTTAGGGGTGAAGAGCTAGCTTTCACCCCTCTACTCTGTACTTTGTTGTACAGTGCGGAGCCACTCCATAACCCCCATGCTCCAAGCGACCAGGCACATCTTGTCTGTCCTCCGTAAATGGGTAATGCCTTCGTCCCCAATTACAGTCGTGCATGTGCATTCAGACGGGACAAGAGCGAAGAGCGTAAAGCCTGCCCTGTGTGCATAACCAACATGAAGCTAAAGACAAAAAAAACAATAATGCAAGGGGCTCAAAAGTGCTGGCTAGGCATAAGGCAGGGGCACAAGTGCTGGCTAGGCATAAGGCAGGGGCACGAGTGCTGGCTAGGCATAAGGCAGGGGCACGAGTGCTGGCTAGGCATAAGGCAGGGGCACGAGTGCAGGCTAGGCATAAGGCAGGGGCACGAGTGCTGGCTAGGCATAAGGCAGGGGCACGAGTGCTGGCTAGGCATAAGGCAGGGGCACAAATGCTGGCTAGGCATAAGGCAGGGGCACGAGTGCTGGCTAGGCATAAGGCAGGGGCACGAGTGCTGGCTAGGCATAAGGCAGGGGCACGAGTGCTGGCTAGGCATAAGGCAGGGGCACGAGTGCTGGCTAGGCATAAGGCAGGGGCACGAGTGCTGGCTAGGCATAAGGCAGGGGCACGAGTGCTGGCTAGGCATAAGGCAGGGGCACGAGTGCTGGCTAGGCATAAGGCAGGGGCACGAGTGCTGGCTAGGCATAAGGCAGGGGCACGAGTGCTGGCTAGGCATAAGGCAGGGGCACAAGTGCTGGCTAGGCATAAGGCAGGGGCACAAGTGCTGGCTAGGCATAAGGCAAGGGCACAAGTGCTGGCTAGGCATAAGGCAGGGGCACAAGTGCTGGCTAGGCATAAGGCAGGGGCACAAGTGCTGGCTAGGCATAAGGCAGGGGCACAAGTGCAGGCTAGGCATAAGGCAGGGGCACAAGTGCGGGCTAGGCATAAGGCAGGGGCACAAGTGCGGGCTAGGCTTTAGGCAGGGGCACAAGTGCAAACTAAGCATAAGGCAGAGGAACAAGTGCAGGCTAGGCATAAGGCAGGGGCACAAGTGCTGGCTAGGCATAAGGCAGGGGCACAAGTGCTGGCTAGGCATAAGGCAGGGGCACAAGTGCTGGCTAGGCATAAGGCAGGGGCACAAATGCTGGCTAGGCATAAGGCAGGGGCACAAGTGCAGGCTAGGCATAAGGCAGGGGCACAAGTGCAGGCTAGGCATAAGGCAGGGGCACAAGTGCGGGCTAGGCATAAGGCAGGGGCACAAGTGCGGGCTAGGCATAAGGCAGGGGCACAAGTGCGGGCTAGGCATAAGGCAGGGGCACAAGTGCGGGCTAGGCTTTAGGCAGGGGCACAAGTGCAAACTAAGCATAAGGCAGAGGAACAAGTGCAGGCTAGGCATAAGGCAGGGGCACAAGTGCTGGCTAGGCATAAGGCAGGGGCACAAGTGCTGGCTAGGCATAAGGCAGGGGCACAAGTGCTGGCTAGGCATAAGGCAAGGGCACAAGTGCTGGCTAGGCATAAGGCAGGGGCACAAGTGCTGGCTAGGCATAAGGCAGGGGCACAAGTGCTGGCTAGGCATAAGGCAGGGGCACAAGTGCAGGCTAGGCATAAGGCAGGGGCACAAGTGCGGGCTAGGCATAAGGCAGGGGCACAAGTGCGGGCTAGGCTTTAGGCAGGGGCACAAGTGCAAACTAAGCATAAGGCAGAGGAACAAGTGCAGGCTAGGCATAAGGCAGGGGCACAAGTGCTGGCTAGGCATAAGGCAGGGGCACAAGTGCTGGCTAGGCATAAGGCAGGGGCACAAGTGCTGGCTAGGCATAAGGCAGGGGCACAAATGCTGGCTAGGCATAAGGCAGGGGCACAAGTGCTGGCTAGGCATAAGGCAGGGGCACAAGTGCTGGCTAGGCATAAGGCAGGGGCACAAATGCTGGCTAGGCATAAGGCAGGGGCACAAGTGCGGGCTAGGCATAAGGCAGGGGCACAAGTGCTGGCTAGGCATAAGGCAGGGGCACAAGTGCTGGCTAGGCATAAGGCAGGGGCACAAGTGCTGGCTAGGCATAAGGCAGGGGCACAAGTGCTGGCTAGGCATAAGGCAGGGGCACAAGTGCTGGCTAGGCATAAGGCAGGGGCACAAGTGCAGGCTAGGCATAAGGCAGGGGCACAAGTGCAGGCTAGGCATAAGGCAGGGGCACAAGTGCGGGCTAGGCATAAGGCAGGGGCACAAGTGCGGGCTAGGCATAAGGTAGGGGCACAAGTGCGGGCTAGGCATAAGGCAGGGGCACAAGTGCGGGCTAGGCATAAGGCAGGGGCACAAGTGCGGGCTAGGCATAAGGCAGGGGCACAAGTGCGGGCTAGGCATAAGGCAGGGGCACAAGTGCGGCTAGGCTTTAGGCAGGGGCACAAGTGCAAACTAAGCATAAGGCAGAGGAACAAGTGCAGGCTAGGCATAAGGCAGGGGCACAAGTGCTGGCTAGGCATAAGGCAGGGGCACAAGTGCTGGCTAGGCATAAGGCAGGGGCACAAGTGCTGGCTAGGCATAAGGCAAGGGCACAAGTGCTGGCTAGGCATAAGGCAGGGGCACAAGTGCTGGCTAGGCATAAGGCAGGGGCACAAGTGCTGGCTAGGCATAAGGCAGGGGCACAAGTGCAGGCTAGGCATAAGGCAGGGGCACAAGTGCGGGCTAGGCATAAGGCAGGGGCACAAGTGCGGGCTAGGCTTTAGGCAGGGGCACAAGTGCAAACTAAGCATAAGGCAGAGGAACAAGTGCAGGCTAGGCATAAGGCAGGGGCACAAGTGCTGGCTAGGCATAAGGCAGGGGCACAAGTGCTGGCTAGGCATAAGGCAGGGGCACAAGTGCTGGCTAGGCATAAGGCAGGGGCACAAATGCTGGCTAGGCATAAGGCAGGGGCACAAGTGCTGGCTAGGCATAAGGCAGGGGCACAAGTGCTGGCTAGGCATAAGGCAGGGGCACAAGTGCAGGCTAGGCATAAGGCAGGGGCACAAGTGCAGGCTAGGCATAAGGCAGGGGCACAAGTGCAGGCTAGGCATAAGGCAGGGGCACAAGTGCAGGCTAGGCATAAGGCAGGGGCACAAGTGCAGGCTAGGCATAAGGCAGGGGCACAAGTGCTGGCTAGGCATAAGGCAGGGGCACAAGTGCTGGCTAGGCATAAGGCAGGGGCACAAGTGCTGGCTAGGCATAAGGCAGGGGCACAAGTGCTGGCTAGGCATAAGGCAGGGGCACAAGTGCTGGCTAGGCATAAGGCAGGGGCACAAGTGCTGGCTAGGCATAAGGCAGGGGCACAAGTGCGGGCTAGGCATAAGGCAGGGGCACAAGTGCGGGCTAGGCATAAGGCAGGGGCACAAGTGCTGGCTAGGCATAAGGCAGGGGCACAAGTGCTGGCTAGGCATAAGGCAGGGGCACAAGTGCTGGCTAGGCATAAGGCAGGGGCAACAGTGCTGGCTAGGCATAAGGCAGGGGCACAAGTGCTGGCTAGGCATAAGGCAGGGGCACAAGTGCTGGCTAGGCATAAGGCAGGGGCACAAGTGCTGGCTAGGCATAAGGCAGGGGCACAAGTGCTGGCTAGGCATAAGGCAGGGGCACAAGTGCTGGCTAGGCATAAGGCAGGGGCACAAGTGCTGGCTAGGCATAAGGCAGGGGCACAAGTGCTGGCTAGGCATAAGGCAGGGGCACAAGTGCTGGCTAGGCATAAGGCAGGGGCACAAGTGCTGGCTAGGCATAAGGCAGGGGCACAAGTGCTGGCTAGGCATAAGGCAGGGGCACAAGTGCTGGCTAGGCATAAGGCAGGGGCACAAGTGCTGGCTAGGCATAAGGCAGGGGCACAAGTGCTGGCTAGGCATAAGGCAGGGGCACAAGTGCTGGCTAGGCATAAGGCAGGGGCACAAGTGCTGGCTAGGCATAAGGCAGGGGCACAAGTGCGGGCTAGGCATAAGGCAGGGGCACAAGTGCGGGCTAGGCATAAGGCAGGGGCACAAGTGCGGGCTAGGCATAAGGCAGGGGCACAAGTGCGGGCTAGGCATAAGGCAGGGGCACAAGTGCGGGCTAGGCATAAGGCAGGGGCACAAGTGCGGGCTAGGCATAAGGCAGGGGCACAAGTGCGGGCTAGGCATAAGGCAGGGGCACAAGTGCTGGCTAGGCATAAGGCAGGGGCACAAGTGCTGGCTAGGCATAAGGCAGGGGCACAAGTGCAGGCTAGGCATAAGGCAGGGGCACAAGTGCTGGCTAAGCATAAGGCAGGGGCACGAGTGCTGGCTAGGCATAAGGCAGGGGCACGAGTGCTGGCTAGGCATAAGGCAGGGGCACGAGTGCTGGCTAGGCATAAGGCAGGGCACGAGTGCTGGCTAGGCATAAGGCAGGGCACGAGTGCTGGCTAGGCATAAGGCAGGGGCACGAATGCTGGCTAGGCATAAGGCAGGGGCACGAGTGCTGGCTAGGCATAAGGCAGGGGCACGAGTGCTGGCTAGGCATAAGGCAGGGGCACGAGTGCAGGCTAGGCATAAGGCAGGGCACGAGTGCGGGCTAGGCATAAGGCATAAGCACAAGTGCGGGCTAGGCATAAGGCAGGGGCACAAGTGCGGGCTAGGCATAAGGCAGGGGCACAAGTGCAGGCTAGGCATAAGGCATGGGCACGAGTGCAGGCTAGGCATAAGGCAGGGGCACGAGTGCAGGCTAGGCATAAGGCAGGGGCACGAGTGCAGGCTAGGCATAAGGCAGGGGCACGAGTGCAGGCTAGGCATAAGGCAGGGGCACGAGTGCAGGCTAGGCATAAGGCAGGGGCACGAGTGCAGGCTAGGCATAAGGCAGGGGCACAAGTGCTGGCTAGGCATAAGGCAGGGGCACAAGTGCGGGCTAGGCATAAGGCAGGGGCACAAGTGAGGGCTAGGCATAAGGCAGGGGCACAAGTGCGGGCTAGGCATAAGGCTGGGGCACAAGTGCGGGCTAGGCATAAGGCTGGGGCACAAGTGCGGGCTAGGCATAAGGCTGGGGCACAAGTGCGGGCTAGGCATAAGGCAGGGGCACGAGTGCGGGCTAGGCATAAGGCAGGGGCACGAGTGCGGGCTAGGCATAAGGCAGGGGCACGAGTGCGGGCTAGGCATAAGGCAGGGGCACGAGTGCAGGCTAGGCATAAGGCAGGGGCACGAGTGCAGGCTAGGCATAAGGCAGGGGCACGAGTGCAGGCTAGGCATAAGGCAGGGGCACGAGTGCAGGCTTGGCATAAGGCAGGGGCAGGAGTGCAGGCTAGGCATAAGGCAGGGTCACAAGTGCGGGCTAGTCTTTAGGCAGGGGCACAAGTGCAAACTAACCATAATGCAGAGGCACAAGTGCAGGCTAGGCATAAGGCAGGGGCACAAGTGCAGGCTAGGCATAAGGCAGGGGCACAAGTGCAGGCTAGGCATAAGGCAGGGGCACAAGTGCAGGCTAGGCATAAGGCAGGGGCACAAGTGCGGGCTAGGCATAAGGCAGGGGCACAAGTGCGGGCTAGGCATAAGGCAGGGGCACAAGTGCGGGCTAGGCATAAGGCAGGGGCACAAGTGCAGGCTAGGCATAAGGCAGGGGCACAAGTGCGGGCTAGGCATAAGGCAGGGGCACAAGTGCGGGCTAGGCATAAGGTAGGGGCACAAGTGCGGGCTAGGCATAAGGCAGGGGCACAAGTGCGGGCTAGGCATAAGGCAGGGGCACAAGTGCGGGCTAGGCATAAGGCAGGGGCACAAGTGCGGGCTAGGCTTTAGGCAGGGGCACAAGTGCAAACTAAGCATAAGGCAGAGGAACAAGTGCAGGCTAGGCATAAGGCAGGGGCACAAGTGCTGGCTAGGCATAAGGCAGGGGCACAAGTGCTGGCTAGGCATAAGGCAGGGGCACAAGTGCTGGCTAGGCATAAGGCAGGGGCACAAGTGCTGGCTAGGCATAAGGCAGGGGCACAAGTGCTGGCTAGGCATAAGGCAGGGGCACAAGTGCTGGCTAGGCATAAGGCAGGGGCACAAGTGCAGGCTAGGCATAAGGCAGGGGCACAAGTGCAGGCTAGGCATAAGGCAGGGGCACAAGTGCAGGCTAGGCATAAGGCAGGGGCACAAGTGCGGGCTAGGCATAAGGCAGGGGCACAAGTGCGGGCTAGGCATAAGGCAGGGGCACAAGTGCGGGCTAGGCATAAGGCAGGGGCACAAGTGCGGGCTAGGCATAAGGCAGGGGCACAAGTGCGGCTAGGCTTTAGGCAGGGGCACAAGTGCAAACTAAGCATAAGGCAGAGGAACAAGTGCAGGCTAGGCATAAGGCAGGGGCACAAGTGCTGGCTAGGCATAAGGCAGGGGCACAAGTGCTGGCTAGGCATAAGGCAGGGGCACAAGTGCTGGCTAGGCATAAGGCAAGGGCACAAGTGCTGGCTAGGCATAAGGCAGGGGCACAAGTGCTGGCTAGGCATAAGGCAGGGGCACAAGTGCTGGCTAGGCATAAGGCAGGGGCACAAGTGCAGGCTAGGCATAAGGCAGAGGCACAAGTGCAGGCTAGGCATAAGGCAGGGGCACAAGTGCAGGCTAGGCATAAGGCAGGGGCACAAGTGCAGGCTAGGCATAAGGCAGGGGCACAAGTGCAGGCTAGGCATAAGGCAGGGGCACAAGTGCAAGCTAGGCATAAGGCAGGGGCACAAGTGCTGGCTAGGCATAAGGCAGGGGCACAAGTGCTGGCTAGGCATAAGGCAGGGGCACAAGTGCTGGCTAGGCATAAGGCAGGGGCACAAGTGCGGGCTAGGCATAAGGCAGGGGCACAAGTGCGGGCTAGGCATAAGGCAGGGGCACAAGTGCGGGCTAGGCATAAGGCAGGGGCACAAGTGCGGGCTAGGCATAAGGCAGGGGCACAAGTGCGGGCTAGGCATAAGGCAGGGGCACAAGTGCGGGCTAGGCATAAGGCAGGGGCACAAGTGCGGGCTAGGCTTTAGGCAGGGGCACAAGTGCAAACTAAGCATAAGGCAGAGGAACAAGTGCAGGCTAGGCATAAGGCAGGGGCACAAGTGCTGGCTAGGCATAAGGCAGGGGCACAAGTGCTGGCTAGGCATAAGGCAGGGGCACAAGTGCTGGCTAGGCATAAGGCAGGGGCACAAGTGCTGGCTAGGCATAAGGCAGGGGCACAAGTGCTGGCTAAGCATAAGGCAGGGGCACAAGTGCTGGCTAGGCATAAGGCAGGGGCACAAGTGCTGGCTAGGCATAAGGCAGGGGCACAAGTGCTGGCTAGGCATAAGGCAGGGGCACAAGTGCTGGCTAGGCATAAGGCAGGGGCACAAGTGCTGGCTAGGCATAAGGCAGGGGCACAAGTGCTGGCTAGGCATAAGGCAGGGGCACAAGTGCGGGCTAGGCATAAGGCAGGGGCACAAGTGCGGGCTAGGCATAAGGCAGGGGCACAAGTGCGGGCTAGGCATAAGGCAGGGGCACAAGTGCGGCTAGGCTTTAGGCAGGGGCACAAGTGCAAACTAAGCATAAGGCAGAGGAACAAGTGCAGGCTAGGCATAAGGCAGGGGCACAAGTGCTGGCTAGGCATAAGGCAGGGGCACAAGTGCTGGCTAGGCATAAGGCAGGGGCACAAGTGCTGGCTAGGCATAAGGCAAGGGCACAAGTGCTGGCTAGGCATAAGGCAGGGGCACAAGTGCTGGCTAGGCATAAGGCAGGGGCACAAGTGCTGGCTAGGCATAAGGCAGGGGCACAAGTGCAGGCTAGGCATAAGGCAGAGGCACAAGTGCAGGCTAGGCATAAGGCAGGGGCACAAGTGCAGGCTAGGCATAAGGCAGGGGCACAAGTGCAGGCTAGGCATAAGGCAGGGGCACAAGTGCAGGCTAGGCATAAGGCAGGGGCACAAGTGCAAGCTAGGCATAAGGCAGGGGCACAAGTGCTGGCTAGGCATAAGGCAGGGGCACAAGTGCTGGCTAGGCATAAGGCAGGGGCACAAGTGCTGGCTAGGCATAAGGCAGGGGCACAAGTGCGGGCTAGGCATAAGGCAGGGGCACAAGTGCGGGCTAGGCATAAGGCAGGGGCACAAGTGCGGGCTAGGCATAAGGCAGGGGCACAAGTGCGGGCTAGGCATAAGGCAGGGGCACAAGTGCGGGCTAGGCATAAGGCAGGGGCACAAGTGCGGGCTAGGCATAAGGCAGGGGCACAAGTGCGGGCTAGGCATAAGGCAGGGGCACAAGTGCGGGCTAGGCTTTAGGCAGGGGCACAAGTGCAAACTAAGCATAAGGCAGAGGAACAAGTGCAGGCTAGGCATAAGGCAGGGGCACAAGTGCTGGCTAGGCATAAGGCAGGGGCACAAGTGCTGGCTAGGCATAAGGCAGGGGCACAAGTGCTGGCTAGGCATAAGGCAGGGGCACAAGTGCTGGCTAGGCATAAGGCAGGGGCACAAGTGCTGGCTAAGCATAAGGCAGGGGCACAAGTGCTGGCTAGGCATAAGGCAGGGGCACAAGTGCTGGCTAGGCATAAGGCAGGGGCACAAGTGCTGGCTAGGCATAAGGCAGGGGCACAAGTGCTGGCTAGGCATAAGGCAGGGGCACAAGTGCTGGCTAGGCATAAGGCAGGGGCACAAGTGCTGGCTAGGCATAAGGCAGGGGCACAAGTGCTGGCTAGGCATAAGGCAGGGGCACAAGTGCTGGCTAGGCATAAGGCAGGGGCACAAGTGCTGGCTAGGCATAAGGCAGGGGCACAAGTGCTGGCTAGGCATAAGGCAGGGGCACAAGTGCTGGCTAGGCATAAGGCAGGGGCACAAGTGCTGGCTAGGCATAAGGCAGGGGCACAAGTGCTGGCTAGGCATAAGGCAGGGGCACAAGTGCTGGCTAGGCATAAGGCAGGGGCACAAGTGCTGGCTAGGCATAAGGCAGGGGCACAAATGCAGGCTAGGCATAAGGCAGGGGCACAAGTGCAGGCTAGGCATAAGGCAGGGGCACAAGTGCAGGCTAGGCATAAGGCAGGGGCACAAGTGCAGGCTAGGCATAAGGCAGGGGCACAAGTGCAGGCTAGGCATAAGGCAGGGGCACAAGTGCAGGCTAGGCATAAGGCAGGGGCACAAGTGCTGGCTAGGCATAAGGCAGGGGCACAAATGCAGGCTAGGCATAAGGCAGGGGCACAAGTGCAGGCTAGGCATAAGGCAGGGGCACAAGTGCAGGCTAGGCATAAGGCAGGGGCACAAGTGCAGGCTAGGCATAAGGCAGAGGCACAAGTGCAGGCTAGGCATAAGGCAGGGGCACAAGTGCAGGCTAGGCATAAGGCAGGGGCACAAGTGATGGCTACACATAAGGCATACGGCTAACTCTTTGCACTCTTTGCATAAAGGGATAGGCACCCTTAGGGGTGAAGAGCTAGCTTTCACCCCTCTACTCTGTACTTTGTTGTACAGTGCGGAGCCACTCCATAACCCCTATGCTCCAAGCGACCAGGCACATCTTGTCTGTCCTCCGTAAATGGGTAATGCCTTCGTCCCCAATTACAGTCGTGCATGTGCATTCAGACGGGACAAGAGCGAAGAGCGTAAAGCCTGCCCTGTGTGCATAACCAACATGAAGCTAAAGACAAAAAAACAATAATGCAAGGGGCTCAAAAGTGCTGGCTAGGCATAAGGCAGGGGCACAAGTGCTGGCTAGGCATAAGGCAGGGGCACAAGTGCTGGCTAGGCATAAGGCAGGGGCACAAGTGCTGGCTAGGCATAAGGCAGGGGCACAAGTGCTGGCTAGGCATAAGGCAGGGGCACAAGTGCTGGCTAGGCATAAGGCAGGGGCACAAGTGCTGACTAGGCATAAGGCAGGGGCACAAGTGCTGGCTAGGCATAAGGCAGGGGCACGAGTGCTGGCTAGGCATAAGACAGGGGCACGAGTGCTGGCTAGGCATAAGGCAGGGGCACGAGTGCAGGCTAGGCATAAGGCAGGGGCACGAGTGCAGGCTAGGCATAAGGCATGGGCACGAGTGCAGGCTAGGCATAAGGCAGGGGCACGAGTGCAGGCTAGGCATAAGGCAGGGGCACGAGTGCAGGCTAGGCATAAGGCAGGGGCACGAGTGCAGGCTAGGCATAAGGCAGGGGCACGAGTGCAGGCTAGGCATAAGGCAGGGGCACGAGTGCAGGCTAGGCATAAGGCAGGGGCACGAGTGCAGGCTAGGCATAAGGCAGGGGCACGAGTGCAGGCTAGGCATAAGGCAGGGGCACGAGTGCAGGCTAGGCATAAGGCAGGGGCACGAGTGCAGGCTAGGCATAAGGCAGGGGCACGAGTGCTGGCTAGGCATAAGGCAGGGGCACAAGTGCGAGCTAGGCATAAGGCAGGGGCACAAGTGAGGGCTAGGCATAAGGCAGGGGCACAAGTGCGGGCTAGGCATAAGGCTGGGGCACAAGTGCGGGCTAGGCATAAGGCTGGGGCACAAGTGCGGGCTAGGCATAAGGCAGGGGCACGAGTGCGGGCTAGGCATAAGGCAGGGGCACGAGTGCGGGCTAGGCATAAGGCAGGGGCACGAGTGCGGGCTAGGCATAAGGCAGGGGCACGAGTGCAGGCTAGGCATAAGGCAGGGGCACGAGTGCAGGCTAGGCATAAGGCAGGGGCACGAGTGCAGGCTAGGCATAAGGCAGGGGCACGAGTGCAGGCTTGGCATAAGACAGGGGCAGGAGTGCAGGCTAGGCATAAGGCAGGGTCACAAGTGCGGGCTAGTCTTTAGGCAGGGGCACAAGTGCAAACTAACCATAATGCAGAGGCACAAGTGCAGGCTAGGCATAAGGCAGGGGCACAAGTGCAGGCTAGGCATAAGGCAGGGGCACAAGTGCAGGCTAGGCATAAGGCAGGGGCACAAGTGCGGGCTAGGCATAAGGCAGGGGCACAAGTGCGGGCTAGGCATAAGGCAGGGGCACAAGTGCGGGCTAGGCATAAGGCAGGGGCACAAGTGCGGGCTAGGCATAAGGTAGGGGCCCAAGTGCGGGCTAGGCATAAGGCAGGGGCACAAGTGCGGGCTAGGCATAAGGCAGGGGCACAAGTGCGGGCTAGGCATAAGGCAGGGGCACAAGTGCGGGCTAGGCTTTAGGCAGGGGCACAAGTGCAAACTAAGCATAAGGCAGAGGAACAAGTGCAGGCTAGGCATAAGGCAGGGGCACAAGTGCTGGCTAGGCATAAGGCAGGGGCACAAGTGCTGGCTAGGCATAAGGCAGGGGCACAAGTGCTGGCTAGGCATAAGGCAGGGGCACAAGTGCTGGCTAGGCATAAGGCAGGGGCACAAGTGCTGGCTAGGCATAAGGCAGGGGCACAAGTGCTGGCTAGGCATAAGGCAGGGGCACAAGTGCTGGCTAGGCATAAGGCAGGGGCACAAGTGCAGGCTAGGCATAAGGCAGGGGCACAAGTGCAGGCTAGGCATAAGGCAGGGGCACAAGTGCAGGCTAGGCATAAGGCAGGGGCACAAGTGCGGGCTAGGCATAAGGCAGGGGCACAAGTGCGGGCTAGGCATAAGGCAGGGGCACAAGTGCGGGCTAGGCATAAGGCAGGGGCACAAGTGCGGGCTAGGCATAAGGCAGGGGCACAAGTGCGGGCTAGGCATAAGGCAGGGGCACAAGTGCGGGCTAGGCATAAGGCAGGGGCACAAGTGCAAACTAAGCATAAGGCACAGGAACAAGTGCAGGCTAGGCATAAGGCAGGGGCACAAGTGCTGGCTAGGCATAAGGCAGGGGCACAAGTGCTGGCTAGGCATAAGGCAGGGGCACAAGTGCTGGCTAGGCATAAGGCAAGGGCACAAGTGCTGGCTAGGCATAAGGCAGGGGCACAAGTGCAGGCTAGGCATAAGGCAGAGGCACAAGTGCAGGCTAGGCATAAGGCAGAGGCACAAGTGCAGGCTAGGCATAAGGCAGGGGCACAAGTGCAGGCTAGGCATAAGGCAGGGGCACAAGTGCAGGCTAGGCATAAGGCAGGGGCACAAGTGCTGGCTAGGCATAAGGCAGGGGCACAAGTGCGGGCTAGGCATAAGGCAGGGGCACAAGTGCGGGCTAGGCATAAGGCAGGGGCACAAGTGCGGGCTAGGCATAAGGCAGGGGCACAAGTGCGGGCTAGGCATAAGGCAGGGGCACAAGTGCGGGCTAGGCATAAGGCAGGGGCACAAGTGCGGGCTAGGCATAAGGCAGGGGCACAAGTGCGGGCTAGGCATAAGGCAGGGGCACAAGTGCGGGCTAGGCTTTAGGCAGGGGCACAAGTGCAAACTAAGCATAAGGCAGAGGAACAAGTGCAGGCTAGGCATAAGGCAGGGGCACAAGTGCTGGCTAGGCATAAGGCAGGGGCACAAGTGCTGGCTAGGCATAAGGCAGGGGCACAAGTGCTGGCTAGGCATAAGGCAGGGGCACAAGTGCTGGCTAGGCATAAGGCAGGGGCACAAGTGCTGGCTAGGCATAAGGCAGGGGCACAAGTGCTGGCTAGGCATAAGGCAGGGGCACAAGTGCTGGCTAGGCATAAGGCAGGGGCACAAGTGCTGGCTAGGCATAAGGCAGGGGCACAAGTGCTGGCTAGGCATAAGGCAGGGGCACAAGTGCTGGCTAGGCATAAGGCAGGGGCACAAGTGCTGGCTAGGCATAAGGCAGGGGCACAAGTGCTGGCTAGGCATAAGGCAGGGGCACAAGTGCTGGCTAGGCATAAGGCAGGGGCACAAGTGCTGGCTAGGCATAAGGCAGGGGCACAAGTGCTGGCTAGGCATAAGGCAGGGGCACAAGTGCTGGCTAGGCATAAGGCAGGGGCACAAGTGCTGGCTAGGCATAAGGCAGGGGCACAAGTGCTGGCTAGGCATAAGGCAGGGGCACAAGTGCTGGCTAGGCATAAGGCAGGGGCACAAATGCAGGCTAGGCATAAGGCAGGGGCACAAGTGCAGGCTAGGCATAAGGCAGGGGCACAAGTGCAGGCTAGGCATAAGGCAGGGGCACAAGTGCAGGCTAGGCATAAGGCAGGGGAACAAGTGCAGGCTAGGCATAAGGCAGGGGCACAAGTGCAGGCTAGGCATAAGGCAGGGGCACAAGTGCAGGCTAGGCATAAGGCAGGGGCACAAGTGCAGGCTAGGCATAAGGCAGGGGCACAAGTGCAGGCTAGGCATAAGGCAGGGGCACAAGTGCAGGCTAGGCATAAGGCAGAGGCACAAGTGCAGGCTAGGCATAAGGCAGGGGCACAAGTGCAGGCTAGGCATAAGGCAGGGGCACAAGTGATGGCTACACATAAGGCATACGGCTAACTCTTTGCACTCTTTGCATAAAGGGATAGGCACCCTTAGGGGTGAAGAGCTAGCTTTCACCCCTCTACTCTGTACTTTGTTGTACAGTGCGGAGCCACTCCATAACCCCTATGCTCCAAGCGACCAGGCACATCTTGTCTGTCCTCCGTAAATGGGTAATGCCTTCGTCCCCAATTACAGTCGTGCATGTGCATTCAGACGGGACAAGAGCGAAGAGCGTAAAGCCTGCCCTGTGTGCATAACCAACATGAAGCTAAAGACAAAAAAACAATAATGCAAGGGGCTCAAAAGTGCTGGCTAGGCATAAGGCAGGGGCACAAGTGCTGGCTAGGCATAAGGCAGGGGCACAAGTGCTGGCTAGGCATAAGGCAGGGGCACAAGTGCTGGCTAGGCATAAGGCAGGGGCACAAGTGCTGGCTAGGCATAAGGCAGGGGCACAAGTGCTGGCTAGGCATAAGGCAGGGGCACAAGTGCTGGCTAGGCATAAGGCAGGGGCACAAGTGCTGGCTAGGCATAAGGCAGGGGCACAAGTGCTGGCTAGGCATAAGGCAGGGGCACGAGTGCGGGCTAGGCATAAGGCTGGGGCACAAGTGCGGGCTAGGCATAAGGCAGGGGCACGAGTGCGGGCTAGGCATAAGGCAGGGGCACGAGTGCGGGCTAGGCATAAGGCAGGGGCACGAGTGCGGGCTAGGCATAAGGCAGGGGCACGAGTGCAGGCTAGGCATAAGGCAGGGGCACGAGTGCAGGCTAGGCATAAGGCAGGGGCACGAGTGCAGGCTAGGCATAAGGCAGGGGCACGAGTGCAGGCTTGGCATAAGACAGGGGCAGGAGTGCAGGCTAGGCATAAGGCAGGGTCACAAGTGCGGGCTAGTCTTTAGGCAGGGGCACAAGTGCAAACTAACCATAATGCAGAGGCACAAGTGCAGGCTAGGCATAAGGCAGGGGCACAAGTGCAGGCTAGGCATAAGGCAGGGGCACAAGTGCAGGCTAGGCATAAGGCAGGGGCACAAGTGCGGGCTAGGCATAAGGCAGGGGCACAAGTGCGGGCTAGGCATAAGGCAGGGGCACAAGTGCTGGCTAGGCATAAGGCAGGGGCACAAGTGCTGGCTAGGCATAAGGCAGGGGCACAAGTGCTGGCTAGGCATAAGGCAGGGGCACAAGTGCTGGCTAGGCATAAGGCAGGGGCACAAGTGCTGGCTAGGCATAAGGCAGGGGCAACAGTGCTGGCTAGGCATAAGGCAGGGGCACAAGTGCTGGCTAGGCATAAGGCAGGGGAACAAGTGCTGGCTAGGCATAAGGCAGGGGCACAAGTGCTGGCTAGGCATAAGGCAGGGGCACAAGTGCTGGCTAGGCATAAGGCAGGGGCACAAGTGCTGGCTAGGCATAAGGCAGGGGCACAAGTGCTGGCTAGGCATAAGGCAGGGGCACTAGTGCTGGCTAGGCATAAGGCAGGGGCACAAGTGCTGGCTAGGCATAAGGCAGGGGCACAAGTGCTGGCTAGGCATAAGGCAGGGGCACAAGTGCTGGCTAGGCATAAGGCAGGGGCACAAGTGCTGGCTAGGCATAAGGCAGGGGCACAAGTGCTGGCTAGGCATAAGGCAGGGGCACAAGTGCTGGCTAGGCATAAGGCAGGGGCACAAGTGCTGGCTAGGCATAAGGCAGGGGCACAAGTGCTGGCTAGGCATAAGGCAGGGGCACGAGTGCGGGCTAGGCATAAGGCTGGGGCACAAGTGCGGGCTAGGCATAAGGCAGGGGCACGAGTGCGGGCTAGGCATAAGGCAGGGGCACGAGTGCGGGCTAGGCATAAGGCAGGGGCACGAGTGCGGGCTAGGCATAAGGCAGGGGCACGAGTGCAGGCTAGGCATAAGGCAGGGGCACGAGTGCAGGCTAGGCATAAGGCAGGGGCACGAGTGCAGGCTAGGCATAAGGCAGGGGCACGAGTGCAGGCTTGGCATAAGACAGGGGCAGGAGTGCAGGCTAGGCATAAGGCAGGGTCACAAGTGCGGGCTAGTCTTTAGGCAGGGGCACAAGTGCAAACTAACCATAATGCAGAGGCACAAGTGCAGGCTAGGCATAAGGCAGGGGCACAAGTGCAGGCTAGGCATAAGGCAGGGGCACGAGTGCGGGCTAGGCATAAGGCAGGGGCACGAGTGCGGGCTAGGCATAAGGCAGGGGCACGAGTGCAGGCTAGGCATAAGGCAGGGGCACGAGTGCAGGCTAGGCATAAGGCAGGGGCACGAGTGCAGGCTAGGCATAAGGCAGGGGCACGAGTGCAGGCTTGGCATAAGACAGGGGCAGGAGTGCAGGCTAGGCATAAGGCAGGGTCACAAGTGCGGGCTAGTCTTTAGGCAGGGGCACAAGTGCAAACTAACCATAATGCAGAGGCACAAGTGCAGGCTAGGCATAAGGCAGGGGCACAAGTGCAGGCTAGGCATAAGGCAGGGGCACAAGTGCAGGCTAGGCATAAGGCAGGGGCACAAGTGCGGGCTAGGCATAAGGCAGGGGCACAAGTGCGGGCTAGGCATAAGGCAGGGGCACAAGTGCTGGCTAGGCATAAGGCAGGGGCACAAGTGCTGGCTAGGCATAAGGCAGGGGCACAAGTGCTGGCTAGGCATAAGGCAGGGGCACAAGTGCTGGCTAGGCATAAGGCAGGGGCACAAGTGCTGGCTAGGCATAAGGCAGGGGCAACAGTGCTGGCTAGGCATAAGGCAGGGGCACAAGTGCTGGCTAGGCATAAGGCAGGGGAACAAGTGCTGGCTAGGCATAAGGCAGGGGCACAAGTGCTGGCTAGGCATAAGGCAGGGGCACAAGTGCTGGCTAGGCATAAGGCAGGGGCACAAGTGCTGGCTAGGCATAAGGCAGGGGCACAAGTGCTGGCTAGGCATAAGGCAGGGGCACTAGTGCTGGCTAGGCATAAGGCAGGGGCACAAGTGCTGGCTAGGCATAAGGCAGGGGCACAAGTGCTGGCTAGGCATAAGGCAGGGGCACAAGTGCTGGCTAGGCATAAGGCAGGGGCACAAGTGCTGGCTAGGCATAAGGCAGGGGCACAAGTGCTGGCTAGGCATAAGGCAGGGGCACAAGTGCTGGCTAGGCATAAGGCAGGGGCACAAGTGCTGGCTAGGCATAAGGCAGGGGCACAAGTGCTGGCTAGGCATAAGGCAGGGGCACAAGTGCTGGCTAGGCATAAGGCAGGGGCACAAGTGCTGGCTAGGCATAAGGCAGGGGCACAAGTGCTGGCTAGGCATAAGGCAGGGGCACAAGTGCTGGCTAGGCATAAGGCAGGGGCACAAGTGCTGGCTAGGCATAAGGCAGGGGCACAAGTGCTGGCTAGGCATAAGACAGGGGCACAAGTGCTGGCTAGGCATAAGGCAGGGGCACAAGTGCTGGCTAGGCATAAGGTAGGGGCACAAGTGCTGGCTAGGCATAAGGCAGGGGCACAAGTGCGGGCTAGGCATAAGGCAGGGGCACAAGTGCGGGCTAGGCATAAGGCAGGGGCACAAGTGCGGGCTAGGCATAAGGCAGGGGCACAAGTGCGGGCTAGGCATAAGGCAGGGGCACAAGTGCAGGCTAGGCATAAGGCAGGGGCACAAGTGCTGGCTAGGCATAAGGCAGGGGCACAAGTGCTGGCTAGGCATAAGGCAGGGGCACAAGTGCAGGCTAGGCATAAGGCAGGGGCACAACTGCTGGCTAAGCATAAGGCAGGGGCACAAGTGCTGGCTAGGCATAAGGCAGGGGCACAAGTGCTGGCTAGGCATAAGGCAGGGGCACAAGTGCTGGCTAGGCATAAGGCAGGGCACGAGTGCTGGCTAGGCATAAGGCAGGGGCACGAATGCTGGCTAGGCATAAGGCAGGGGCACGAGTGCTGGCTAGGCATAAGGCAGGGGCACGAGTGCTGGCTAGGCATAAGGCAGGGGCACGAGTGCAGGCTAGGCATAAGGCATGGGCACGAGTGCAGGCTACGCATAAGGCAGGGGCACGAGTGCAGGCTACGCATAAGGCAGGGGCACGAGTGCAGGCTAGGCATAAGGCAGGGGCACGAGTGCAGGCTAGGCATAAGGCAGGGGCACGAGTGCAGGCTAGGCATAAGGCAGGGGCACGAGTGCAGGCTAGGCATAAGGCAGGGGCACGAGTGCAGGCTAGGCATAAGGCAGGGGCACGAGTGCAGGCTAGGCATAAGGCAGGGGCACAAGTGCAGGCTAGGCATAAGGCAGGGGCACAAGTGCAGGCTAGGCATAAGGCAGGGGCACAAGTGCTGGCTAGGCATAAGGCAGGGGCACAAGTGCTGGCTAGGCATAAGGCAGGGGCACAAGTGCGGGCTAGGCATAAGGCAGGGGCACAAGTGCTGGCTAGGCATAAGGCAGGGGCACAAGTGCTGGCTAGGCATAAGGCAGGGGCACAAGTGCTGGCTAGGCATAAGGCAGGGGCACAAGTGCTGGCTAGGCATAAGGCAGGGGCACAAGTGCTGGCTAGGCATAAGGCAGGGGCACAAGTGCGGGCTAGGCATGAGGCAGGGGCACAAGTGCAGACTAGGCATGAGGCAGGGGCAGAAGTGCAGACTAGGCATAAGGCAGGGGCACAAGTGCAGGCTAGGCATAAGGCAGGGGGCACAAGTGCAGGCTAGGCATAAGGCAGGGGCACAAGTGCTGGCTAGGCATAAGGCAGGGGCACAAGTGCAGGCTATGCATAAGGCAGGGCACAAGTGCGGGCTAGGCATAAGGCAGGGGCACAAGTGCTGGCTAGGCATAAGGCAGGGGCACAAGTGCTGGCTAGGCATAAGGCAGGGGCACAAGTGCTGGCTAGGCATAAGGCAGGGGCACAAGTGCTGGCTAGGCATAAGGCAGGGGCACAAGTGCTGGCTAGGCATAAGGCAGGGGCACAAGTGCTGGCTAGGCATAAGGCAGGGGCACAAGTGCTGGCTAGGCATAAGGCAGGGGCACAAGTGCTGGCTAGGCATAAGGCAGGGGCACAAGTGCTGGCTAGGCATAAGGCAGGGGCACAAGTGCTGGCTAGGCATAAGGCAGGGGCACAAGTGCTGGCTAGGCATAAGGCAGGGGCACAAGTGCTGGCTAGGCATAAGGCAGGGGCACAAGTGCTGGCTAGGCATAAGGCAGGGGCACAAGTGCTGGCTAGGCATAAGGCAGGGGCACAAGTGCTGGCTAGGCATAAGGCAGGGGCACAAGTGCTGGCTAGGCATAAGGCAGGGGCACAAGTGCTGGCTAGGCATAAGGCAGGGGCACAAGTGCTGGCTAGGCATAAGGCAGGGGCACAAGTGCTGGCTAGGCATAAGGCAGGGGCACAAGTGCTGGCTAGGCATAAGGCAGGGGCACAAGTGCTGGCTAGGCATAAGGCAGGGGCACAAGTGCTGGCTAGGCATAAGGCAGGGGCACAAGTGCTGGCTAGGCATAAGGCAGGGGCACAAGTGCTAGCTAGGCATAAGGCAGGGGCAGAAGTGCTGGCTAGGCATAAGGCAGGGGCACAAGTGCAGGCTAGGCATAAGGCAGGGGCACAAATGCAGGCTAGGCATAAGGCAGGGGCACAAGTGCAGGCTAGGCATAAGGCAGGGGCACAAGTGCAGGCTAGGCATAAGGCAGGGGCACAAGTGCTGGCTAGGCATAAGGCAGGGGCACAAGTGCTGGCTAGGCATAAGGCAGGGGCACAAGTGCGGGCTAGGCATAAGGCAGGGGCACAAGTGCTGGCTAGGCATAAGGCAGGGGCACAAGTGCTGGCTAGGCATAAGGCAGGGGCACAAGTGCTGGCTAGGCATAAGGCAGGGGCACAAGTGCTGGCTAGGCATAAGGCAGGGGCACAAGTGCTGGCTAGGCATAAGGCAGGGGCACAAGTGCTGGCTAGGCATAAGGCAGGGGCACAAGTGCGGGCTAGGCATAAGGCAGGGGCACAAGTGCAGACTAGGCATAAGGCAGGGGCAGAAGTGCAGACTAGGCATAAGGCAGGGGCACAAGTGCAGGCTAGGCATAAGGCAGGGGGCACAAGTGCAGGCTAGGCATAAGGCAGGGGCACAAGTGCAGGCTAGGCATAAGGCAGGGGCACAAGTGCGGGCTAGGCATAAGGCAGGGCACAAGTGCGGGCTAGGCATAAGGCATGGGCACAAGTGCGGGCTAGGCATAAGGCAGGGGCACAAGTGCGGGCTAGGCATAAGGCAGGGGCACAAGTGCGGGCTAGGCATAAGGCAGGGGCACAAGTGCAGGCTAGGCATAAGGCAGGGGCACAAGTGCGGGCTAGGCATAAGGCAGGGGCAAAAGTGCAGGCTAGGCATAAGGCAGGGCACAAGTGCGGGCTAGGCATAAGGCATAAGCACAAGTGCGGGCTAGGCATAAGGCAGGGGCACAAGTGCGGGCTAGGCATAAGGCAGGGGCACAAGTGCTGGCTAGGCATAAGGCAGGGGCACAAGTGCTGGCTAGGCATAAGGCAGGGGCACAAGTGCTGGCTAGGCATAAGGCAGGGGTACAAGTGCTGGTTAGGCATAAGGCAGGGGCACAAGTGCTGGCTAGGCATAAGGCAGGGGCACAAGTGCAGGCTAGGCATAAGGCAGGGGCACAAGTGCAGGCTAGGCATAAGGCAGGGGCACAAGTGCAGGCTAGGCATAAGGCAGGGGCACAAGTGATGGCTACACATAAGGCATACGGCTAACTCTTTGCACTCTAAGCATAAAGGGATAGGCACCCTTAGGGGTGAAGAGCTAGCTTTCACCCCTCTACTCTGTACTTTGTTGTACAGTGCGGAGCCACTCCATAACCCCCATGCTCCAAGCGACCAGGCACATCTTGTCTGTCCTCCGTAAATGGGTAATGCCTTCGTCCCCAATTACAGTCGTGCATGTGCATTCAGACGGGACAAGAGCGAAGAGCGTAAAGCCTGCCCTGTGTGCATAACCAACATGAAGCTAAAGACAAAAAAACAATAATGCAAGGGGCTCAAAAGTGCTGGCTAGGCATAAGGCAGGGGCACAAGTGCTGGCTAGGCATAAGGCAGGGGCACAAGTGCTGGCTAGGCATAAGGCAGGGGCACAAGTGCTGGCTAGGCATAAGGCAGGGGCACAAGTGCTGGCTAGGCATAAGGCAGGGGCACAAGTGCTGGCTAGGCATAAGGCAGGGGCACAAGTGCTGGCTAGGCATAAGGCAGGGGCACAAGTGCTGGCTAGGCATAAGGCAGGGGCACAAGTGCTGGCTAGGCATAAGGCAGGGGCACAAGTGCTGGCTAGGCATAAGGCAGGGGCACAAGTGCTGGCTAGGCATAAGGCAGGGGCACAAGTGCTGGCTAGGCATAAGGCAGGGGCACAAGTGCTGGCTAGGCATAAGGCAGGGGCACAAGTGCTGGCTAGGCATAAGGCAGGGGCACAAGTGCTGGCTAGGCATAAGGCAGGGGCACAAGTGCTGGCTAGGCATAAGGCAGGGGCACAAGTGCTGGCTAGACATAAGGCAGGGGCACAAGTGCTGGCTAGGCATAAGGCAGGGGCACAAGTGCTGGCTAGGCATAAGGCAGGGGCACAAGTGCTGGCTAGGCATAAGGCAGGGGCACAAGTGCTGGCTAGGCATAAGGCAGGGGCACAAGTGCTGGCTAGGCATAAGGCAGGGGCACAAGTGCTGGCTAGGCATAAGGCAGGGGCACAAGTGCTGGCTAGGTATAAGGCAGGGGCACAAGTGCTGGCTAGGCATAAGGCAGGGGCACAAGTGCTGGCTAGGCATAAGGCAGGGGCACAAGTGCTGGCTAGGCATAAGGCAGGGGCACAAGTGCTGGCTAGGCATAAGGCAGGGGCACAAGTGCTGGCTAGGCATAAGGCAGGGGCACAAGTGCTGGCTAGGCAAAAGGCAGGGGCACAAGTGCTGGCTAGGCATAAGGCAGGGGCACAAGTGCTGGCTAGGCATAAGGCAGGGGCACAAGTGCTGGCTAGGCATAAGGCAGGGGCACAAGTGCTGGCTAGGCATAAGACAGGGGCACAAGTGCTGGCTAGGCATAAGGCAGGGGCACAAGTGCTGGCTGAGCATAAGGCAGGGGCACAATTGCTGGCTAGGCATAAGGCAGGGGCACAAGTGCTGGCTAGGCATAAGGCAGGGGCACAAGTGCTGGCTAGGCATAAGGCAGGGGCACAAGTGCTGGCTAGGCATAAGGCAGGGGCACAAGTGCTGGCTAGGCATAAGGCAGGGGCACAAGTGCTGGCTAGGCATAAGGCAGGGGCACAAGTGCTGGCTAGGCATAAGGCAGGGGCACAAGTGCTGGCTAGGCATAAGGCAGGGGCACAAGTGCGGGCTAGGCATAAGGCAGGGGCACAAGTGCAGGCTAGGCATAAGGCAGAGGCACACGTGCAGGCTAGGCATAAGGCAGGGGCACAAGTGCAGGCTAGGCATAAGGCAGGGGCACAAGTGCAGGCTAGGCATAAGGCAGGGGCACAAGTGATGGCTACACATAAGGCATACGGCTAACTCTTTGCACTCTTTGCATAAAGGGATAGGCACCCTTAGGGTTGAAGAGCTAGCTTTCACCCCTCTACTCTGTACTTTGTTGTACAGTGCGGAGCCACTCCATAACCCCCATGCTCCAAGCGACCAGGCACATCTTGTCTGTCCTCCGTAAATGGGTAACGCCTTCGTCCCCAATTACAGTCGTGCATGTGCATTCAGACAGGACAAGAGCGAAGAGCGTAAAGCCTGCCCTGTGTGCATAACCAACATGAAGCTAAAGACAAAAAAACAATAATGCAAGGGGCTCAAAAGTGCTGGCTAGGCATAAGACAGGGGCACAAGTGCTGGCTAGGCATAAGGCAGGGGCACAAGTGCTGGCTAGGCATAAGGCAGGGGCACAAGTGCTGGCTAGGCATAAGGCAGGGGCACAAGTGCGGGCTAAGCTTTAGGCAGGGGCACAAGTACAAACTAAGCATAAGGCAGAGGCACAAGTGCTGGCTAGGCATAAGGCAGGGGCACAAGTGCTGGCTAGGCATAAGGCAGGGGCACAAGTGCTGGCTAGGCATAAGGCAGGGGCACAAGTGCATGCTAGGCATAAGGCAGGGGCACAAGTGCAGGCTAGGCATAAGGCAGGGGCACAAGTGCAGGCTAGGCATAAGGCAGGGGCACAAGTGCGGGCTAGGCATAAGGCAGGGGCACAAGTGCGGGCTAGGCATAAGGCAGGGACACAAGTGCTGGCTAGGCATAAGGCAGGGGCACAAGTGCGGGCTAGGCATAAGGCAGGGGCACAAGTGCGGGCTAGGCATAAGGCAGGGGCACAAGTGCGGGCTAGGCATAAGGCAGGGGCACAAGTGCGGGCTAGGCATAAGGCAGGGGCACAAGTGCGGGCTAGGCATAAGGCAGGGGCACAAGTGCGGGCTAGGCATAAGGCAGGGGCACAAGTGCGGGCTAGGCATAAGGCAGGGGCACAAGTGCGGGCTAGGCATAAGGCAGGGGCACAAGTGCGGGCTAGGCATAAGGCAGGGGCACAAGTGCGGGCTAGGCATAAGGCAGGGGCACAAGTGCGGGCTAGGCATAAGGCAGGGGCACAAGTGCGGGCTAGTCATAAGGCAGGGGCACAAGTGCGGGCTAGGCATAAGGCAGGGGCACAAGTGCGGGCTAGTCATAAGGCAGGGGCACAAGTGCGGGCTAGGCATAAGGCAGGGGCACAAGTGCGGGCTAGGCATAAGGCAGGGGCACAAGTGCGGGCTTGGCATAAGGCAGGGCACAAGTGCGGGCTTGGCATAAGGCAGGGCACAAGTGCGGGCTAGGCATAAGGCAGGGGCACAAGTGCGGGCTAGGCATAAGGCAGGGGCACAAGTGCGGGCTAGGCATAAGGCAGGGGCACAAGTGCGGGCTAGGCATAAGGCAGGGGCACAAGTGCAAACTAAGCATAAGGCAGAGGAACACGTGCAGGCTAGGCATAAGGCAGGGGCACACGTGCAGGCTAGGCATAAGGCAGGGGCACACGTGCGGGCTAGGCATAAGGCAGGGGCACAAGTGCTGGCTAGGCATAAGGCAGGGGCACAAATGCAGGCTAGGCATAAGGCAGGGGCACAAATGCAGGCTAGGCATAAGGCAGGGGCACAAGTGGTGGGTAGGCATAAGGCAGGGGAACAAGTGCTGGCTAGGCATAAGGCAGGGGCACACGTGCAGGCTAGGCATAAGGCAGGGGCACACGTGCAGGCTAGGCATAAGGCAGGGGCACACGTGCAGGCTAGGCATAAGGCAGGGGCACACGTGCAGGCTAGGCATAAGGCAGGGGCACACGTGCAGGCTAGGCATAAGGCAGGGGCACTCGTGCAGGCTAGGCATAAGGCAGGGGCACACGTGCAGGCTAGGCATAACGCAGGGGCACAAGTGCAGGCTAGGCATAAGGCAGGGGCACAAGTGCAGGCTAGGCATAAGGCAGGGGCACAAGTGCAGGCTAGGCATAAGGCAGGGGCACAAATGCAGGCTAGGCATAAGGCAGGGGCACAAATGCAGGCTAGGCATAAGACAGGGGCACAAGTGCAGGCTAGGCATAAGGCAGGGGCACAAGTGCAGGCTAGGCATAACGCAGGGGAACGAGTGCTGGCTAGGCATAAGGCAGGGGCACAAGTGCGGGCTAGGCATAAGGCAGGGGCACAAGTGCGGGCTAGGCATAAGGCAGGGGCACAAGTGCGGGCTAGGCATAAGGCAGGGGCACAAGTGCAGGCTAGGCATAACGCAGGGGAACGAGTGCTGGCTAGGCATAAGGCAGGGGCACAAGTGCGGGCTAGGCATAAGGCAGGGGCACAAGTGCGGGCTAGGCATAAGGCAGGGGCACAAGTGCGGGCTAGGCATAAGGCAGGGGCACAAGTGCGGGCTAGGCATAAGGCAGGGGCACAAGTGCGGGCTAGGCATAAGGCAGGGGCACAAGTGCCGGCTAGGCATAAGGCAGGGGCACAAGTGCAGGCTAGGCATAAGGCAGGGGCACAAGTGCAGGCTAGGCATAAGGCAGGGGCACAAGTGCAGGCTAGGCATAATGCAGGGGCACAAGTGCAGGCTAGGCATAAGGCAGGGCACAAGTGCGGGCTAGGCATAAGGCAGGGGCACAAGTGCGGGCTAGGCTTTAGGCAGGGGCACAAGTGCGGGCTAGGCATAAGGCAGGGGCACAAGTGCGGGCTAGGCATAAGGCAGGGGCACAAGTGCGGGCTAGGCATAAGACAGGGGCACAAGTGCGGGCTAGGCATAAGGCAGGGGCACAAGTGCGGGCAAGGCATAAGGCAGGGGCACAAGTGCGGCCTAGGCATAAGGCAGGGGCACAAGTGCAGGCTAGGCATAAGGCAGGGGCACAAGTGCCGGCTAGGCATAAGGCAGGGGCACAAGTGCAGGCTAGGCATAAGGCAGGGGCACAAGTGCAGGCTAGGCATAAGGCAGGGCACAAGTGCTGGCTAGGCATAAGGCAGGGCACAAGTGCTGGCTAGGCATAAGGCAGGGGCACAAGTGCGGGCTAGGCTTTAGGCAGGGGCACAAGTGCAAACTAAGCATAAGGCAGGGGCACAAGTGCAGGCTAGGCATAAGGCAGGGGCACAAGTGCAGGCTAGGCATAAGGCAGGAGCACAAGTGCAGGCTAGGCATAAGACAGGGGCACAAGTGCAGGCTAGGCATAAGGCAGGGGCACAAGTGCTGGCTAGGCATAAGGCAGGGGAACAAGTGCTGGCTAGGCATGAGGCAGGGGCACAAGTGCAGGCTAGGCATAAGGCAGGGGCACAAGTGCAGGCTAGGCATAAGGCAGGGGCACAAGTGCAAGCTAGGCATAAGGCAGGAGCACAAGTGCAGGCTAGGCATAAGACAGGGGCACAAGTGCAGGCTAGGCATAAGGCAGGGGCACAAATGCAGGCTAGGCATAAGGCAGGGGCACAAATGCTGGCTAGGCATAAGGCAGGGGCACAAGTGCTGGCTAGGCATAAGGCAGGGTACAAGTGCTGGCTAGGCATAAGGCAGGGGCACAAGTGCGGGCTAGGCATAAGGCAGGGGCACAAGTGCGGGCTAGGCATAAGGCAGGGGCACAAGTGCGGGCTAGGCATAAGGCAGGGGCACAAGTGCGGGCTAGGCATAAGGCAGGGGCACAAGTGCGGGCTAGGCATAAGGCAGGGGCACAAGTGCGGGCTAGGCATAAGGCAGGGGCACAAGTGCTGGCTAGGCATAAGGCAGGGGCACAAGTGCTGGCTAGGCATAAGGCAGGGGCACAAGTGCTGGCTAGGCATAAGGCAGGGGCACAAGTGCTGGCTAGGCATAAGGCAGGGGCACAAGTGCAGGCTAGGCATAAGGCAGGGGCACAAGTGCAGGCTAGGCATAAGGCAGGGGCACAAGTGCAGGCTAGGCATAAGGCAGGGGCACAAGTGCAGGCTAGGCATAAGGCAGGGGCACAAGTGCAGGCTAGGCATAAGGCAGGGGCACAAGTGCAGGCTAGGCATAAGGCAGGGGCACAAGTGCGGGCTAGGCATAAGGCAGGGGCACAAGTGCGGGCTAGGCATAAGGCAGGGGCACAAGTGCCGGCTAGGCATAAGGCAGGGGCACAAGTGCAGGCTAGGCATAAGGCAGGGGCACAAGTGCAGGCTAGGCATAAGGCAGGGGCACAAGTGCAGGCTAGGCATAAGGCAGGGGCACAAGTGCAGGCTAGGCATAAGGCAGGGCACAAGTGCGGGCTAGGCATAAGGCAGGGGCACAAGTGCGGGCTAGGCTTTAGGCAGGGGCACAAGTGCGGGCTAGGCATAAGGCAGGGGCACAAGTGCGGGCTAGGCATAAGGCAGGGGCACAAGTGGGGGCTAGGCATAAGGCAGGGGCACAAGTGCGGGCTAGGCATAAGGCAGGGGCACAAGTGCGGGCTAGGCATAAGGCAGGGGCACAAGTGCGGGCTAGGCTTTAGGCAGGGGCACAAGTGCAAACTAAGCATAAGGCAGAGGAACAAGTGCAGGCTAGGCATAAGGCAGGGGCACATGTGCTGGCTAGGCATAAGGCAGGGGCACGAGTGCTGGCTAGGCATAAGGCAGGGGCACAAGTGCAGGCTAGGCATAAGGCAGGGGCACGAGTGCTGGCTAGGCATAAGGCAAGGGCACGAGTGCTGGCTAGGCATAAGGCAGGGGCACGAGTGCAGGCTAGGCATAAGGCAGGGGCACGAGTGCAGGCTAGGCATAAGGCAGGGGCACGAGTGCAGGCTAGGCATAAGGCAGGAGCACGAGTGCAGGCTAGGCATAAGGCAGGGGCACGAGTGCAGGCTAGGCATAAGGCAGGGGCACGAGTGCAGGCTAGGCATAAGGCAGGGGCACGAGTGCAGGCTAGGCATAAGGCAGGGGCACGAGTGCAGGCTAGGCATAAGGCAGGGGCACGAGTGCAGGCTAGGCATAAGGCAGGGGCACGAGTGCAGGCTAGGCATAAGGCAGGGGCACGAGTGCAGGCTAGGCATAAGGCAGGGGCACGAGTGCAGGCTAGGCATAAGGCATGGGCACGAGTGCTGGCTAGGCATAAGGCAGGGGCACGAGTGCTGGCTAGGCATAAGGCAGGGGCACGAGTGCTGGCTAGGCATAAGGCATGGGCACGAGTGCTGGCTAGGCATAAGGCAGGGGCACAAGTGCTGGCTAGGCATAAGGCAGGGGCACAAGTGCTGGCTAGGCATAAGGCAGGGGCACAAGTGCAGGCTAGGCATAAGGCAGGGGCACAAGTGCAGGCTAGGCATAAGGCAGGGGCACAAGTGCAGGCTAGGCATAAGGCAGGGGCACAAGTGCAGGCTAGGCATAAGGCAGGGGCACAAGTGCGGGCTAGGCATAAGGTAGGGGCACAAGTGCGGGCTAGGCATAAGGCAGGGGCACAAGTGCGGGCTAGGCATAAGGCAGGGGCACAAGTGCGGGCTAGGCATAAGGCAGGGGCACAAGTGCGGGCTAGGCATAAGGCAGGGGCACAAGTGCGGGCTAGGCATAAGGCAGGGGCACAAGTGCGGGCTAGGCATAAGGCAGGGGCACGAGTGCAGGCTAGGCATAAGGCATGGGCACGAGTGCTGGCTAGGCATAAGGCAGGGGCACGAGTGCTGGCTAGGCATAAGGCATGGGCACGAGTGCTGGCTAGGCATAAGGCAGGGGCACAAGTGCTGGCTAGGCATAAGGCAGGGGCACAAGTGCTGGCTAGGCATAAGGCAGGGGCACAAGTGCAGGCTAGGCATAAGGCAGGGGCACAAGTGCAGGCTAGGCATAAGGCAGGGGCACAAGTGCAGGCTAGGCATAAGGCAGGGGCACAAGTGCAGGCTAGGCATAAGGCAGGGGCACAAGTGCGGGCTAGGCATAAGGTAGGGGCACAAGTGCGGGCTAGGCATAAGGCAGGGGCACAAGTGCGGGCTAGGCATAAGGCAGGGGCACAAGTGCGGGCTAGGCATAAGGCAGGGGCACAAGTGCGGGCTAGGCATAAGGCAGGGGCACAAGTGCGGGCTAGGCTTTAGGCAGGGGCACAAGTGCAAACTAAGCATAAGGCAGAGGAACAAGTGCAGGCTAGGCATAAGGCAGGGGCACAAGTGCTGGCTAGGCATAAGGCAGGGGCACAAGTGCTGGCTAGGCATAAGGCAGGGGCACAAGTGCTGGCTAGGCATAAGGCAGGGGCACAAGTGCTGGCTAGGCATAAGGCAGGGGCACAACTGCTGGCTAGGCATAAGGCAGGGGCACAAGTGCTGGCTAGGCATAAGGCAGGGGCACAAGTGCAGGCTAGGCATAAGGCAGGGGCACAAGTGCGGGCTAGGCATAAGGCAGGGGCACAAGTGCAGGCTAGGCATAAGGCAGGGGCACAAGTGCTGGCTAGGCATAAGGCAGGGGCACAAGTGATGGCTACACATAAGGAATACGGCTAACTCTTTGCACTCTTTGCATAAAGGGATAGGCACCCTTAGGGGTGAAGAGCTAGCTTTCACCCCTCTACTCTGTACTTTGTTGTACAGTGCGGAGCCACTCCATAACCCCCATGCTCCAAGCGACCAGGCACATCTTGTCTGTCCTCCGTAAATGGGTAATGCCTTCGTCCCCAATTACAGTCGTGCATGTGCATTCAGACGGGACAAGAGCGAAGAGCGTAAAGCCTGCCCTGTGTGCATAACCAACATGAAGCTAAAGACAAAAAAAACAATAATGCATGGGGCTCAAAAGTGCTGGCTAGGCATAAGGCAGGGGCACAAGTGCTGGCTAGGCATAAGGCAGGGGCACAAGTGCTGGCTAGGCATAAGGCAGGGGCACGAGTGATGGCTAGGCATAAGGCAGGGGCACGAGTGCTGGCTAGGCATAAGGCAGGGGCACGAGTGCTGGCTAGGCATAAGGCAGGGGCACGAGTGCTGGCTAGGCATAAGGCAGGGGCACGAGTGCAGGCTAGGCATAAGGCAGGGGCACAAGTGCGGGCTAGTCTTTAGGCAGGGGCACAAGTGCGGGCTAGTCTTTAGGCAGGGGCACAAGTGCAAACTAACCATAAGGCAGAGGCACAAGTGCAGGCTAGGCATAAGGCAGGGGCACAAGTGCAGGCTAGGCATAAGGCAGGGGCACAAGTGCAGGCTAGGCATAAGGCAGGGGCACAAGTGCTGGCTAGGCATAAGGCAGGGGCACAAGTGCTGGCTAGGCATAAGGCAGGGGCACGAGTGCTGGCTAGGCATAAGGCAGGGGCACGAGTGCAGGCTAGGCATAAGGCAGGGGCACGAGTGCTGGCTAGGCATAAGGCAGGGGCACGAGTGCTGGCTAGGCATAAGGCAGGGGCACGAGTGCTGGCTAGGCATAAGGCAGGGGCACGAGTGCTGGCTAGGCATAAGGCAGGGGCACGAGTGCTGGCTAGGCATAAGGCAGGAGCACAAGTGCAGGCTAGGCATAAGGCAGGGGCACAAGTGCAGGCTAGGCATAAGGCAGGGGCACGAGTGCAGGCTAGGCATAAGGCAGGGGCACGAGTGCAGGCTAGGCATAAGGCATGGGCACGAGTGCAGGCTAGGCATAAGGCAGGGGCACGAGTGCAGGCTAG
Organism: Ranitomeya imitator; assembly: GCF_032444005.1. Taxonomy (NCBI): domain Eukaryota; kingdom Metazoa; phylum Chordata; class Amphibia; order Anura; family Dendrobatidae; genus Ranitomeya; species Ranitomeya imitator. The sequence continues at coordinate 663,222,073 of NC_091283.1, forward strand.
GCATAAGGCAGGGGCACAAGTGCTGGCTAGGCATAAGGCAGGGGCACAAGTGCTGGCTAGGCATAAGGCAGGGGCACAAGTGCGGGCTAGGCATAAGGCAGGGGCACAAGTGCGGGCTAGGCATAAGGCAGGGGCACAAGTGCGGGCTAAGCATAAGGCAGGGGCACAAGTGCGGGCTAGGCATAAGGCAGGGGCACAAGTGCGGGCTAGGCATAAGGCAGGGGCACAAGTGCGGGCTAGGCATAAGGCAGGGGCACAAGTGCGGGCTAGGCATAAGGCAGGGGCACAAGTGCGGGCTAGGCATAAGGCAGGGGCACAAGTGCGGGCTAGGAATAAGGCAGGGGCACAAGTGCGGGCTAGGCATAAGGCAGGGGCACAAGTGCGGGCTAGGCATAAGGCAGGGGCACAAGTGCGGGCTAGGCATAAGGCAGGGGCACAAGTGCGGGCTAGGCATAAGGCAGGGGCACAAGTGCGGGCTAGGCATAAGGCAGGGGCACAAGTGCGGGCTAGGCTTTAGGCAGGGGCACAAGTGCAAACTAAGCATAAGGCAGAGGAACAAGTGCAGGCTAGGCATAAGGCAGGGGCACAAGTGCTGGCTAGGCATAAGGCAGGGGCACAAGTGCTGGCTAGGCATAAGGCAGGGGCACAAGTGCTGGCTAGGCATAAGGCAGGGGCACAAGTGCTGGCTAGGCATAAGGCAGGGGCACAAGTGCTGGCTAGGCATAAGGCAGGGGCACAAGTGCTGGCTAGGCAGAAGGCAGGGGCACAAGTGCTGGCTAGGCATAAGGCAGGGGCACAAGTGCTGGCTAGGCATAAGGCAGGGGCACAAGTGCAGGCTAGGCATAAGGCAGGGGCACAAGTGCAGGCTAGGCATAAGGCAGGGGCACAAGTGCAGGCTAGGCATAAGGCAGGGGCACAAGTGCAGGCTAGGCATAAGGCAGGGGCACAAGTGCAGGCTAGGCATAAGGCAGGGGCACAAGTGCTGGCTAGGCATAAGGCAGGGGCACAAGTGCTGGCTAGGCATAAGGCAGGGGCACAAATGCAGGCTAGGCATAAGGCAGGGGCACAAGTGCAGGCTAGACATAAGGCAGGGGCACAAGTGCAGGCTAGGCATAAGGCAGAGGCACAAGTGCAGGCTAGGCATAAGGCAGGGGCACAAGTGCAGGCTAGGCATAAGGCAGGGGCACAAGTGCAGGCTAGGCATAAGGCATACGGCTAACTCTTTGCACTCTTTGCATAAAGGGATAGGCACCCTTAAGGGTGAAGAGCTAGCTTTCACCCCTCTACTCTGTACTTTGTTGTACAGTGCGGAGCCACTCCATAACCCCCATGCTCCAAGCGACCAGGCACATCTTGTCTGTCCTCCGTAAATGGGTAATGCCTTCGTCCCCAATTACAGTCGTGCATGTGCATTCAGACAGGACAAGAGCGAAGAGCGTAAAGCCTGCCCTGTGTGCATAACCAACATGAAGCTAAAGACAAAAAAACAATAATGCAAGGGGCTCAAAAGTGCTGGCTAGGCATAAGGCAGGGGCACAAGTGCTGGCTAGGCATAAGGCAGGGGCACAAGTGCTGGCTAGGCATAAGGCAGGGGCACAAGTGCTGGCTAGGCATAAGGCAGGGGCACAAGTGCGGGCTAGGCATAAGACAGGGGCACAAGTGCGGGCTAGGCATAAGGCAGGGGCACAAGTGCAGACTAGGCATAAGGCAGGGGCACATGTGCAGCCTAGGCATAAGGCAGGGGCACAAGTGCAGGCTAGGCATAAGGCAGGGGGCACAAGTGCAGGCTAGGCATAAGGCAGGGGCACAAGTGCAGGCTAGGCATAAGGCAGGGGCACAAGTGCAGGCTAGGCATAAGGCAGGGGCACAAGTGCGGGCTAGGCATAAGGCATGGGCACAAGTGCGGGCTAGGCATAAGGCAGGGGCACAAGTGCGGGGCTAGGCATAAGGCAGGGGCACAAGTGCGGGGCTAGGCATAAGGCAGGGGCACAAGTGCGGGCTAGGCATAAGGCAGGGGCACAAGTGCGGGCTAGGCATAAGGCAGGGGCACAAGTGCGGGCTAGGCATAAGGCAGGGGCACAAGTGCAGGCTAGGCATAAGGCGGGGCTCAAGTGCGGGCTAGGCATAAGGCGGGGCACAAGTGCGGGCTAGGCATAAGGCAGGGGCACAAGTGCAGGCTAGGCATAAGGCAGGGGCACAAGTGCGGGCTAGGCATAAGGCAGGGGCACAAGTGCGGGCTAGGCATAAGGCAGGGGCACAAGTGCGGGCTAGGCATAAGGCAGGGGAAAAAGTGCGGGCTAGGCTTTAGGCAGGGGCACAAGTGCAAACTAAGCATAAGGCAGAGGAACAAGTGCAGGCTAGGCATAAGGCAGGGGCACAAGTGCGGGCTAGGCATAAGACAGGGGCACAAGTGCGGGCTAGGCATAAGGCAGGGGCACAAGTGCGGGCTAGGCATAAGGCAGGGGCACAAGTGCGGGCTAGGCATAAGGCAGGGGCACAAGTGCGGGCTAGGCATAAGGCAGGGGCACAAGTGCTGGCTAGGCATAAGGCAGGGGCACAAGTGCTGGCTAGGCATAAGGCAGGGGCACAAGTGCTGGCTAGGCATAAGGCAGGGGCACAAGTGCGGGCTCGGCATAAGGCAGGGGAAAAAGTGCGGGCTAGGCTTTAGGCAGGGGCACAAGTGCAAACTAAGCATAAGGCAGAGGAACAAGTGCAGGCTAGGCATAAGGCAGGGGCACAAGTGCTGGCTAGGCATAAGGCAGGGGCACAAGTGCTGGCTAGGCATAAGGCAGGGGCACAAGTGCTGGCTAGGCATAAGGCAGGGGCACAAGTGCTGGCTAGGCATAAGGCAGGGGCACAAGTGCTGGCTAGGCATAAGGCAGGGGCACAAGTGCTGGCTAGGCATAAGGCAGGGGCACAAGTGCTGGCTAGGCATAAGGCAGGGGCACAAGTGCAGGCTAGGCATAAGGCAGGGGCACAAGTGCAGGCTAGGCATAAGGCAGGGGCACAAGTGCTGGCTAGGCATAAGGCAGGGGCACAAGTGCTGGCTAGGCATAAGGCAGGGGCACAAGTGCTGGCTAGGCATAAGGCAGGGGCACAAATGCAGGCTAGGCATAAGGCAGGGGCACAAGTGCAGGCTAGGCATAAGGCAGGGGCACAAGTGCAGGCTAGGCATAAGGCAGGGGCACAAGTGCAGGCTAGGCATAAGGCAGGGGCACAAGTGCGGGCTAGGCATAAGGCAGGGGCACAAGTGCAGGCTAGGCATAAGGCAGGGGCACACGTGCAGGCTAGGCATAAGGCAGGGGCACAAGTGCAGGCTAGGCATAAGGCAGGGGCACACGTGCAGGCTAGGCATATGGCAGGGGCACGAGTGCTGGCTAGGCATAAGGCAGGGGCACAAGTGCAGGCTAGGCATAAGGCAGGGGCACAAGTGCTGGCTAGGCATAAGGCAGGGGCACAAGTGCTGGCTAGGCATAAGGCAGGGGCACAAGTGCGGGCTAGGCATAAGGCAGGGGCACAAGTGCGGGCTAGGCATAAGGCAGGGGCACAAGTGCAGGCTAGGCATAAGGCAGGGGCACACGTGCAGGCTAGGCATAAGGCAGGGGCACAAGTGCAGGCTAGGCATAAGGCAGGGGCACACATGCAGGCTAGGCATATGGCAGGGGCACGAGTGCTGGCTAGGCATAAGGCAGGGGCACGAGTGCTGGCTAGGCATAAAGCAGGGGCACGAGTGCTGGCTAGGCATAAGGCAGGGGCACGAGTGCTGGCTAGGCATAAGGCAGGGGCACGAGTGCTGGCTAGGCATAAGGCAGGGGCACAAGTGCTGGCTAGGCATGAGGCAGGGGCACAAGTCCTGGCTAGGCGTAAGGCAGGGGCACAAGTGCTGGCTAGGCGTAAGGCAGGGGCACAAGTGCTGGCTAGGCGTAAGGCAGGGGCACAAGTGCAGGCTAGTCTTTAGGCAGGGGCACAAGTGCAAACTAAGCATAAGGCAGAGGAACAAGTGCAGGCTAGGCATAAGGCAGGGGCACAAGTGCAGGCTAGGCATAAGGCATGGGCACAAGTGCAGGCTAGGCATAAGGCAGGGGCACGAGTGCTGGCTAGGCATAAGGCAGGGGCACGAGTGCTGGCTAGGCATAAGGCAAGGGCACGAGTGCTGGATAGGCATAAGGCAGGGGCACGAGTGCAGGCTAGGCATAAGGCAGGGGCACGAGTGCAGGCTAGGCATAAGGCAGGGGCACGAGTGCAGGCTAGGCATAAGGCAGGGGCACGAGTGCAGGCTAGGCATAAGGCAGGGGCACGAGTGCAGGCTAGGCATAAGGCAGGGGCACGAGTGCAGGCTAGGCATAAGGCAGGGGCACGAGTGCAGGCTAGGCATAAGGCAGGGGCACGAGTACAGGCTAGGCATAAGGCAGGGGCACGAGTGCAGGCTAGGCATAAGGCAGGGGCACGAGTGCAGGCTAGGCATAAGGCATGGGCACGAGTGCAGGCTAGGCATAAGGCATGGGCACGAGTGCAGGCTAGGCATAAAGCAGGGGCACGAGTGCAAGCTAGGCATAAGGCAGGGGCACGAGTGCAGGCTAGGCATAAGGCAGGGGCACGAGTGCAGGCTAGGCATAAGGCATGGGCACGAGTGCTGGCTAGGCATAAGGCAGGGGCACGAGTGCTGGCTAGGCATAAGGCAGGGGCACGAGTGCGGGCTAGGCATAAGGCAGGGGCACGAGTGCAGGCTAGGCATAAGGCATGGGCACGAGTGCAGGCTAGGCATAAGGCAGGGGCACGAGTGCAGGCTAGGCATAAGGCAGGGGCACAAGTGTGGGCTAGGCATAAGGCAGGGGCACAAGTGCGGGCTAGTCTTTAGGCAGGGGCACAAGTGCAAACTAACCATAAGGCAGAGGCACAAGTGCAGGCTAGGCATAAGGCAGGGGCACAAGTGCAGGCTAGGCATAAGGCAGGGGCACAAGTGCAGGCTAGGCATAAGGCAGGGGCACAAGTGCGGGCTAGGCATAAGGCAGGGGCACAAGTGCGGGCTAGGCATAAGGCAGGGGCACAAGTGCGGGCTAGGCATAAGGCAGGGGCACAAGTGCGGGCTAGGCATAAGGCAGGGGCACAAGTGCGGGCTAGGCATAAGGCAGGGGCACAAGTGCGGGCTAGGCATAAGGCAGGGGCACAAGTGCGGGCTAGGCATAAGGCAGGGGCACAAGTGCGGGCTAGGCATAAGGCAGGGGCACAAGTGCGGGCTAGGCATAAGGCAGGGGCACAAGTGCGTGCTAGGCTTTAGGCAGGGGCACAAGTGCTGGCTAGGCTTTAGGCAGGGGCACAAGTGCAAACTAAGCATAAGGCAGAGGAACAAGTGCTGGCTAGGCATAAGGCAGGGGCACAAGTGCTGGCTAGGCATAAGGCAGGGGCACAAGTGCTGGCTAGGCATAAGGCAGGGGCACAAGAGCTGGCTAGGCATAAGGCAGGGGAACAAGTGCTGGCTAGGCATAAGGCAGGGGCACAAGTGCTGGCTAGGCATAAGGCAGGGGCACAAGTGCTGGCTAGGCATAAGGCAGGGGCACAAGTGCTGGCTAGGCATAAGGCAGGGGCACAAGTGCTGGCTAGGCATAAGGCAGGGGCATAAGGCAGGGGCACAAGTGCTGGCTAGGCATAAGGCAGGGGCACAAGTGCAGGCTAGGCATAAGGCAGGGGCACAACTGCAGGCTAGGCATAAGGCAGGGGCACAAGTGCAGGCTAGGCATAAGGCAGGGGCACAAGTGCAGGCTAGGCATAAGGCAGGGGCACAAGTGCAGGCTAGGCATAAGGCAGGGGCACAAGTGCGGGCTAGGCATAAGGCAGGGGCACAAGTGCGGGCTAGGCATAAGGCAGGGGCACAAGAGCGGGCTAGGCATAAGGCAGGGGCACAAGCGCGGGCTAGGCATAAGGCAGGGGCACAAGCGCGGGCTAGGCATAAGGCAGGGGCACAAGTGCGGGCTAGGCTTTAGGCAGGGGCACAAGTGCAAACTAAGCATAAGGCAGAGGAACAAGTGCAGGCTAGGCATAAGGCAGGGGCACAAGTGCTGGCTAGGCATAAGGCAGGGGCACAAGTGCTGGCTAGGCATAAGGCAGGGGCACAAGTACTGGCTAGGCATAAGGCAGGGGCACAAGTGCTGGCTAGGCATAAGGCAGGGGCACAAGTGCTGGCTAGGCATAAGGCAGGGGCACAAGTGCTGGCTAGGCATAAGGTAGGGGCACAAGTGCTGGCTAGGCATAAGGCAGGGGCACAAGTGCTGGCTAGGCATAAGGCAGGGGCACAAGTGCTGGCTAGGCATAAGGCAGGGGCACAAGTGCTGGCTAGGCATAAGGCAGGGGCACAAGTGCTGGCTAGGCATAAGGCAGGGGCACAAGTGCTGGCTAGGTATAAGGCAGGGGCACAAGTGCTGGCTAGGCATAAGACAGGGGCACAAGTGCAGGCTAGGCATAAGGCAGGGGCACAAGTGCAGGCTAGGCATAAGGCAGGGGTACAAGTGCAGGCTAGGCATAAGGCAGGGGTACAAGTGCAGGCTAGGCATAAGGCAGGGGTACAAGTGCAGGCTAGGCATAAGGCAGGGGCACAAGTGCAGGCTAGGCATAAGGCAGGGGCACAAGTGCAGGCTAGGCATAAGGCAGGGGCACACGTGCAGGCTAGGCATAAGGCAGGGGCACAAGTGCAGGCTAGGCATAAGGCAGGGGCACAAGTGATGGCTACACATAAGGAATACGGCTAACTCTTTGCATTCTTTGCATAAAGGGATAGGCACCCTTAGGGGTGAAGAGCTAGCTTTCACCCCTCTACTCTGTACTTTGTTGTACAGTGCGGAGCCACTCCATAACCCCCATGCTCCAAGCGACCAGGCACATCTTGTCTGTCCTCCGTAAATGGGTAATGCCTTCGTCCCCAATTACAGTCGTGCATGTGCATTCAGACGGGACAAGAGCGAAGAGCGTAAAGCCTGCCCTGTGTGCATAACCAACATGAAGCTAAAGACAAAAAAAACAATAATGCAAGGGGCTCAAAAGTGCTGGCTAGGCATAAGACAGGGGCACAAGTGCTGGCTAGGCATAAGGCAGGGGCACGAGTGCTGGCTAGGCATAAGGCAGGGGCACGAGTGCTGGCTAGGCATAAGGCAGGGGCACGAGTGCTGGCTAGGCATAAGGCAGGGGCACGAGTGCTGGCTAGGCATAAGGCAGGGGCACGAGTGCTGGCTAGGCATAAGGCAGGGGCACGAGTGCTGGCTAGGCATAAGGCAGGGGCACGAGTGCTGGTAGGCATAAGGCAGGGGCACGAGTGCTGGCTAGGCATAAGGCAGGGGCACGAGTGCTGGCTAGGCATAAGGCAGGGGCACGAGTGCTGGCTAGGCATAAGGCAGGGGCACGAGTGCTGGCTAGGCATAAGGCAGGGGCACGAGTGCTGGCTAGGCATAAGGCAGGGGCACGAGTGCTGGCTAGGCATAAGGCAGGGGCACGAGTGCTGGCTAGGCATAAGGCAGGGGCACGAGTGCTGGCTAGGCATAAGGCAGGGGCACGAGTGCTGGCTAGGCATAAGGCAGGGGCACGAGTGCTGGCTAGGCATAAGGCAGGGGCACGAGTGCTGGCTAGGCATAAGGCAGGGGCACGAGTGCTGGCTAGGCATAAGGCAGGGGCACGAGTGCTGGCTAGGCATAAGGCAGGGGCACGAGTGCTGGCTAGGCATAAGGCAGGGGCACGAGTGCTGGCTAGGCATAAGGCAGGGGCACGAGTGCTGGCTAGGCATAAGGCAGGGGCACGAGTGCAGGCTAGGCATAAGGCAGGGGCACGAGTGCAGGCTAGGCATAAGGCATGGGCACGAGTGCAGGCTAGGCATAAGGCAGGGGCACGAGTGCAGGCTAGGCATAAGGCAGGGGCACAAGTGCAGGCTAGGCATAAGGCAGGGGCACGAGTGCAGGCTAGGCATAAGGCAGGGGCACGAGTGCAGGCTAGGCATAAGGCAGGGGCACGAGTGCAGGCTAGGCATAAGGCAGGGGCACGAGTGCAGGCTAGTCTTTAGGCAGGGGCACAAATGCAAACTAACCATAAGGCAGAGGCACAAGTGCAGGCTAGGCATAAGGCAGGGGCACAAGTGCAGGCTAGGCATAAGGCAGGGGCACAAGTGCAGGCTAGGCATAAGGCAGGGGCACAAGTGCAGGCTAGGCATAAGGCAGGGGCACAAGTGCTGGCTAGGCATAAGGCAGGGGCACAAGTGCTGGCTAGGCATAAGGCAGGGGCACAAGTGCGGGCTAGGCATAAGGCAGGGGCACAAGTGCGGGCTAGGCATAAGGCAGGGGCACAAGTGCGGGCTAGGCATAAGGCAGGGGCAAAAGTGCGGGCTAGGCATAAGGCAGGGGCAAAAGTGCGGGCTAGGCATAAGGCAGGGGCAAAAGTGCGGGCTAGGCATAAGGCAGGGGCACAAATGCGGGCTAGGCATAAGGCAGGGGCACAAGTGCGGGCTAGGCATAAGGCAGGGGCACAAGTGCGGGCTAGGCATAAGGCAGGGGCACAAGAGCGGGCTAGGCATAAGGCAGGGGCACAAGAGCGGGCTAGGCATAAGGCAGGGGCACAAGTGCAGGCTAGGCATAAGGCAGGGGCACAAGTGCAGGCTAGGCATAAGGCAGGGGCACAAGTGCGGGCTAGGCATAAGGCAGGGGCACAAGTGATGGCTACACATAAGGCATACGGCTAACTCTTTGCACTCTTTGCATAAAGGGATAGGCACCCTTAGGGGTGAAGAGCTAGCTTTCACCCCTCTACTCTGTACTTTGTTGTACAGTGCGGAGCCACTCCATAACCCCCATGCTCCAAGCGACCAGGCACATCTTGTCTGTCCTCCGTAAATGGGTAATGCCTTCGTCCCCAATTACAGTCGTGCATGTGCATTCAGACGGGACAAGAGCGAAGAGCGTAAAGCCTGCCCTGTGTGCATAACCAACATGAAGCTAAAGACAAAAAAACAATAATGCAAGGGGCTCAAAAGTGCTGGCTAGGCATAAGGCAGGGGCACAAGTGCTGGCTAGGCATAAGGCAGGGGCACAAGTGCTGGCTAGGCATAAGGCAGGGGCACAAGTGCTGGCTAGGCATAAGGCAGGGGCACAAGTGCTGGCTAGGCATAAGGCAGGGGCACAAGTGCAGGCTAGGCATAAGGCAGGGGCACAAGTGCAGGCTAGGCATAAGGCAGGGGCACAAGTGCTGGCTAGGCATAAGGCAGGGGCACAAGTGCTGGCTAGGCATAAGGCAGGGGCACAAGTGCTGGCTAGGCATAAGGCAGGGGCACAAGTGCTGGCTAGGCATAAGGCAGGGGCACAAGTGCTGGCTAGGCATAAGGCAGGAGCACAAGTGCTGGCTAGGCATAAGGCAGGGGCACAAGTGCTGGCTAGGCATAAGGCAGGGGCACAAGTGCTGGCTAGGCATAAGGCAGGGGCACAAGTGCTGGCTAGGCATAAGGCAGGGGCACAAGTGCGGGCTAGGCATAAGGCAGGGGCACAAGTGCTGGCTAGGCATAAGGCAGGGGCACAAGTGCTGGCTAGGCATAAGGCAGGGGCACAAGTGCGGGCTAGGCATAAGGCAGGGGCACAAGTGCAGACTAGGCATAAGGCAGGGGCACAAGTGCAGACTAGGCATAAGGCAGGGGGCACAAGTGCAGGCTAGGCATAAGGCAGGGGCACAAGTGCAGGCTAGGCATAAGGCATGGGCACAAGTGCGGGGTAGGCATAAGGCATGGGCACAAGTGCGGGGTAGGCATAAGGCAGGGGCACAAGTGTGGGCTAGGCATAAGGCAGGGGCACAAGTGCGGGCTAGGCATAAGGCAGGGGCACAAGTGCGGGCTAGGCATAAGGCAGGGGCACAAGTGCGGGCTAGGCATAAGGCAGGGGCACAAGTGCGGGCTAGGCATAAGGCATGGGCACAAGTGCGGGCTAGGCATAAGGCAGGGGCACAAGTGCGGGCTAGGCATAAGGCAGGGGCACAAGTGCGGGCTAGGCTTTAGGCAGGGGCACAAGTGCAAACTAAGCATAAGGCAGAGGCACAAGTGCAGGCTAGGCATAAGGCAGGGGCACAAGTGCTGGCTAGGCATAAGGCAGGGGCACAAGTGCTGGCTAGGCATAAGGCAGGGGCACAAGTGCTGGCTAGGCATAAGGCAGGGGCACAAGTGCTGGCTAGGCATAAGGCAGGGGCACAAGTGCTGGCTAGGCATAAGGCAGGGGCACAAGTGCTGGCTAGGCATAAGGCAGGGGCACAAGTGCTGGCTAGGCATAAGGCAGGGGCACAAGTGCTGGCTAGGCATAAGGCAGGGGCACAAGTGCTGGCTAGGCGTAAGGCAGGGGCACAAGTGCTGGCTAGGCATAAGGCAGGGGCACAAGTGCTGGCTAGGCGTAAGGCAGGGGCACAAGTGCTGGCTAGGCGTAAGGCAGGGGCACAAGTGCTGGCTAGGCTTAAGGCAGGGGCACAAGTGCTGCCTAGGCATAAGGCAGGGGCACAAGTGCTGCCTAGGCATAAGGCAGGGGCACAAGTGCAGGCTAGGCATAAGGCAGGGGCACAAGTGCAGGCTAGGCATAAGGCAGGGGCACAAGTGCAGGCTAGGCATAAGGCAGGGGCACAAGTGATGGCTACACATAAGGCATACGGCTAACTTTTTGCACTCTTTGCATAAAGGGATAGGCACCCTTAGGGGTGAAGAGCTAGCTTTCACCCCTCTACTCTGTACTTTGTTGTACAGTGCGGAGCCACTCCATAACCCCCATGCTCCAAGCGACCAGGCACATCTTGTCTGTCCTCCGTAAATGGGTAATGCCTTCGTCCCCAATTACAGTCGTGCATGTGCATTCAGACGGGACAAGAGCGAAGAGCGTAAAGCCTGCCCTGTGTGCATAACCAACATGAAGCTAAAGACAAAAAAACAATAATGCAAGGGGCTCAAAAGTGCTGGCTAGGCATAAAGCAGGGGCACAAGTGCTGGCTAGGCATAAGGCAGGGGCACAAGTGCTGGCTAGGCATAAGGCAGGGGCACAAGTGCTGGCTAGGCATAAGGCAGGGGCACAAGTGCTGGCTAGGCATAAGGCAGGGGCACAAGTGCTGGCTAGGCATAAGGCAGGGGCACAAGTGCTGGCTAGGCATAAGGCAGGGGCACAAGTGCTGGCTAGGCATAAGGCAGGGGCACAAGTGCTGGCTAGGCATAAGGCAGGGGCACAAGTGCTGGCTAGGCATAAGGCAGGGGCACAAGTGCTGGCTAGGCATAAGGCAGGGGCACAAGTGCTGGCTAGGCATAAGGCAGGGGCACAAGTGCTGGCTAGGCATAAGGCAGGGGCACAAGTGCGGGCTAGGCATAAGGCAGGGGCACAAGTGCGGGCTAGGCATAAGGCAGGGGCACAAGTGCGGGCTAGGCATAAGGCAGGGGCACAAGTGCGGGCTAGGCATAAGGCAGGGGCACAAGTGCTGGCTAGGCATAAGGCAGGGGGACAAGTGCGGGCTAGGCATAAGGCAGGGGGACAAGTGCGGGCTAGGCATAAGGCAGGGGCACAAGTGCGGGCTAGGCATAAGGCAGGGGCACAAGTGCAGGCTAGGCATAAGGCAGGGGGCACAAGTGCAGGCTAGGCATAAGGCAGGGGCACAAGTGCAGGCTAGGCATAAGGCAGGGGAACAAGTGCAGGCTAGGCATAAGGCAGGGGCACAAGTGCAGGCTAGGCATAAGGCAGGGGCACAAGTGCTGGCTAGGCATAAGGCAGGGTCACAAGTGCTGGCTAGGCATAAGGCAGGGGCACAAGTGCTGGCTAGGCATAAGGCAGGGGCACAAGTGCTGGCTAGGCATAAGGCAGGGGCACGAGTGCTGGCTAGGCATAAGGCAGGGGCACAAGTGCTGGCTAGGCATAAGGCAGGGGCACAAGTGCTGGCTAGGCATAAGGCAGGGGCACGAGTGCTGGCTAGGCATAAGGCAGGGGCACGAGTGCTGGCTAGGCATAAGGCAGGGGCACGAGTGCAGGCTAGGCATAAGGCAGGGGCACGAGTGCAGGCTAGGCATAAGGCATGGGCACGAGTGCAGGCTAGGCATAAGGCAGGGGCACGAGTGCAGGCTAGGCATAAGGCAGGGGCACGAGTGCAGGCTAGGCATAAGGCAGGGGCACGAGTGCTGGCTAGGCATAAGGCAGGGGCACGAGTGCTGGCTAGGCATAAGGCAGGGGCACGAGTGCTGGCTAGGCATAAGGCAGGGGCACGAGTGCTGGCTAGGCATAAGGCAGGGGCACAAGTGCGGGCTAGGCATAAGGCAGGGGCACAAGTGAGGGCTAGGCATAAGGCAGGGGCACAAGTGAGGGCTAGGCATAAGGCAGGGGCACAAGTGCGGGCTAGGCATAAGGCTGGGTCACAAGTGCGGGCTAGGCATAAGGCAGGGGCACGAGTGCGGGCTAGGCATAAGGCAGGGGCACGAGTGCGGGCTAGGCATAAGGCAGGGGCACGAGTGCGGGCTAGGCATAAGGCAGGGGCACGAGTGCGGGCTAGGCATAAGGCAGGGGCACGAGTGCGGGCTAGGCATAAGGCAGGGGCACGAGTGCGGGCTTGGCATAAGGCAGGGGCACGAGTGCGGGCTAGGCATAAGGCAGGGGCACGAGTGCGGGCTTGGCATAAGGCAGGGGCACGAGTGCAGGCTAGGCATAAGGCAGGGGCACGAGTGCAGGCTTGGCATAAGGCAGGGGCAGGAGTGCAGGCTAGGCATAAGGCAGGGGCACAAGTGCAAACTAACCATAAGGCAGAGGCACAAGTGCAGGCTAGGCATAAGGCAGGGGCACAAGTGCAAACTAACCATAAGGCAGAGGCACAAGTGCAGGCTAGGCATAAGGCAGGGGCACAAGTGCAGGCTAGGCATAAGGCAGGGGCACAAGTGCAGGCTAGGCATAAGGCAGGGGCACAAGTGCAGGCTAGGCATAAGGCAGGGGCACAAGTGCGGGCTAGGCATAAGGCAGGGGCACAAGTGCGGGCTAGGCATAAGGCAGGGGCACAAGTGCGGGCTAGGCATAAGGCAGGGGCACAAGTGCGGGCTAGGCATAAGGCAGGGGCACAAGTGCGGGCTAGGCATAAGGCAGGGGCACAAGTGCGGGCTAGGCATAAGGCAGGGGCACAAGTGCGGGCTAGGCATAAGGCAGGGGCACAAGTGCGGGCTAGGCTTTAGGCAGGGGCACAAGTGCAAACTAAGCATAAGGCAGAGGAACAAGTGCAGGCTAGGCATAAGGCAGAGGAACAAGTGCAGGCTAGGCATAAGGCAGGGGCACAAGTGCTGGCTAGGCATAAGGCAGGGGCACGAGTGCTGGCTAGGCATAAGGCAGGGGCACGAGTGCTGGCTAGGCATAAGGCAGGGGCACGAGTGCTGGCTAGGCATAAGGTAAGGGCACGAGTGCTGGCTAGGCATAAGGCAGGGGCACGAGTGCAGGCTAGGCATAAGGCAGGGGCACGAGTGCAGGCTAGGCATAAGGCAGGGGCACGAGTGCTGGCTAGGCATAAGGCAGGGGCACGAGTGCAGGCTAGGCATAAGGCAGGGGCACGAGTGCAGGCTAGGCATAAGGCAGGGGCACGAGTGCAGGCTAGGCATAAGGCAGGGGCACGAGTGCAGGCTAGGCATAAGGCAGGGGCACGAGTGCAGGCTAGGCATAAGGCAGGGGCACGAGTGCAGGCTAGGCATAAGGCAGGGGCACGAGTGCAGGCTAGGCATAAGGCAGGGGCACGAGTGCAGGCTAGGCATAAGGCAGGGGCACGAGTGCAGGCTAGGCATAAGGCAGGGGCACAAGTGCAGACTAGGCATAAGGCAGGGGGCACAAGTGCAGGCTAGGCATAAGGCAGGGGCACAAGTGCAGGCTAGGCATAAGGCAGGGGCACGAGTGCAGGCTAGGCATAAGGCAGGGGCACGAGTGCAGGCTAGGCATAAGGCAGGGGCACGAGTGCAGGCTAGGCATAAGGCAGGGGCACGAGTGCAGGCTAGGCATAAGGCAGGGGCACGAGTGCAGGCTAGGCATAAGGCAGGGGCACGAGTGCAGGCTAGGCATAAGGCAGGGGCACGAGTGCAGGCTAGGCATAAGGCAGGGGCACGAGTGCAGGCTAGGCATAAGGCAGGGGCACGAGTGCAGGCTAGGCATAAGGCAGGGGCACGAGTGCAGGCTAGGCATAAGGCAGGGGCACGAGTGCAGGCTAGGCATAAGGCAGGGGCACGAGTGCAGGCTAGGCATAAGGCAGGGGCACGAGTGCAGGCTAGGCATAAGGCATGGGCACGAGTGCAGGCTAGGCATAAAGCAGGGGCACGAGTGCAAGCTAGGCATAAGGCAGGGGCACGAGTGCAGGCTAGGCATAAGGCAGGGGCACGAGTGCAGGCTAGGCATAAGGCAGGGGCACAAGTGCGGGCTAGTCTTTAGGCAGGGGCACAAGTGCAAACTAACCATAAGGCAGAGGCACAAGTGCAGGCTAGGCATAAGGCAGGGGCACAAGTGCAGGCTAGGCATAAGGCAGGGGCACAAGTGCAGGCTAGGCATAAGGCAGGGGCACAAGTGCAGGCTAGGCATAAGGCAGGGGCACAAGTGCAGGCTAGGCATAAGGCAGGGGCACAAGTGCAGGCTAGGCATAAGGCAGGGGCACAAGTGCAGGCTAGGCATAAGGCAGGGGCACAAGTGCTGGCTAGGCATAAGGCAGGGGCACAAGTGCTGGCTAGGCATAAGGCAGGGGCACAAGTGCTGGCTAGGCATAAGGCAGGGGCACAAGTGCGGGCTAGGCATAAGGCAGGGGCACAAGTGAGGGCTAGGCATAAGGCAGGGGCACAAGTGCAGGCTAGGCATAAGGCTGGGGCACAAGTGCGGGCTAGCATAAGGCAGGGGCACAATTGCGGGCTAGGCATAAGGCAGGGGCACAAGTGCGGGCTAGGCATAAGGCATGGGCACAAGTGCAGGCTAGGCATAAGGCAGGGGCACGAGTGCAGGCTAGGCATAAGGCAGGGGCACGAGTGCAGGCTAGGCATAAGGCAGGGGCACAAGTGCGGGCTAGTCTTTAGGCAGGGGCACAAGTGCAAACTAAGCATAAGGCAGAGGAACAAGTGCAGGCTAGGCATAAGGCAGAGGAACAAGTGCAGGCTAGGCATAAGGCAGGGGCACAAGTGCGGGCTAGGCATAAGGCAGGGGCACAAGTGCTGGCTAGGCATAAGGCAGGGGCACAAGTGCTGGCTAGGCATAAGGCAGGGGCACAAGTGCTGGCTAGGCATAAGGCAGGGGCACAAGTGCTGGCTAGGCATAAGGCAGGGGCACAAGTGCAGGCTAGGCATAAGGCAGGGGCACAAGTGCAGGCTAGGCATAAGGAAGGGGCACAAGTGATGGCTACACAAGGCATACGGCTAACTTTTTGCACTCTTTGCATAAAGGGATAGGCACCCTTAGGGGTGAAGAGCTAGCTTTCACCCCTCTACTCTGTACTTTGTTGTACAGTGCGGAGCCACTCCATAACCCCCATGCTCCAAGCGACCAGGCACATCTTGTCTGTCCTCCGTAAATGGGTAATGCCTTCGTCCCCAATTACAGTCGTGCATGTGCATTCAGACGGGACAAGAGCGAAGAGCGTAAAGCCTGCCCTGTGTGCATAACCAACATGAAGCTAAAGACAAAAAAACAATAATGCAAGGGGCTCAAAAGTGCTGGCTAGGCATAAGGCAGGGGCACAAGTGCTGGCTAGGCATAAGGCAGGGGCACAAGTGCTGGCTAGGCATAAGGCAGGGGCACAAGTGCTGGCTAGGCATAAGGCAGGGGCACAAGTGCAGGCTAGGCATAAGGCAGGGGCACAAGTGCGGGCTAGGCATAAGGCAGGGGCACAAGTGCGGGCTAGGCATAAGGCAGGGGCACGAGTGCGGGCTAGGCATAAGGCAGGGGCACGAGTGCGGGCTAGGCATAAGGCAGGGGCACGAGTGCGGGCTAGGCATAAGGCAGGGGCACGAGTGCGGGCTAGGCATAAGGCAGGGGCACGAGTTCGGGCTAGGCATAAGGCAGGGGCACGAGTGCGGGCTAGGCATAAGGCAGGGGCACGAGTGCGGGCTAGGCATAAGGCAGGGGCACAAGTGCGGGCTAGGCATAAGGCAGGGGCACAAGTGCGGGCTAGGCATAAGGCAGGGGCACAAGTGCGGGCTAGGCATAAGGCAGGGGCACAAGTGCGGGCTAGGCGTAAGGCAGGGGCACAAGTGCGGGCTAGGCATAAGGCAGGGGCACAAGTGCGGGCTAGGCATAAGGCAGGGGCACAAGTGCGGGCTAGGCTTTAGGCAGGGGCACAAGTGCAAACTAAGCATAAGGCAGAGGAACAATTGCAGGCTAGGCATAAGGCAGGGGCACGAGTGCTGGCTAGGCATAAGGCAGGGGCACGAGTGCTGGCTAGGCATAAGGCAGGGGCACGAGTGCTGGCTAGGCATAAGGCAGGGGCACGAGTGCTGGCTAGGCATAAGGCAGGGGCACGAGTGCTGGCTAGGCATAAGGCAGGGGCACGAGTGCAGGCTAGGCATAAGGCAGGGGCACGAGTGCAGGCTAGGCATAAGGCAGGGGCACGAGTGCAGGCTAGGCATAAGGCAGGGGCACGAGTGCAGGCTAGGCATAAGGCAGGGGCACGAGTGCAGGCTAGGCATAAGGCAGGGGCACGAGTGCAGGCTAGGCATAAGGCAGGGGCACGAGTGCAGGCTAGGCATAAGGCAGGGGCACAAGTGCGGGCTAGGCTTTAGGCAGGGGCACAAGTGCACACTAAGCATAAGGCAGAGGAACAAGTGCAGGCTAGGCATAAGGCAGGGGCACAAGTGCTGGCTAGGCATAAGGCAGGGGCACAAGTGCTGGCTAGGCATAAGGCAGGGGAACAAGTGCTGGCTAGGCATAAGGCAGGGGCACAAGTGCTGGCTAGGCATAAGGCAGGGGCACAAGTGCTGGCTAGGCATCAGGCAGGGGCACAAGTGCTGGCTAGGCATAAGGCAGGGGCACAAGTGCTGGCTAGGCATAAGGCAGGGGCACAAGTGCTGGCTAGGCATAAGGCAGGGGCACAAGTGCTGGCTAGGCATAAGGCAGGGGCACAAGTGCTGGCTAGGCATAAGGCAGGGGCACAAGTGCTGGCTAGGCATAAGGCAGGGGCACAAGTGCTGGCTAGGCATAAGGCAGGGGCACAAGTGCTGGCTAGGCATAAGGCAGGGGAACAAGTGCTGGCTAGGCATAAGGCAGGGGCACAAGTGCTGGCTAGGCATAAGGCAGGGGCACAAGTGCTGGCTAGGCATAAGGCAGGGGCACAAGTGCAGGCTAGGCATAAGGCAGGGGCACAAGTGCAGGCTAGGCATAAGGCAGGGGCACAAGTGCAGGCTAGGCATAAGGCAGGGGCACAAGTGCAGGCTAGGCAGAAGGCAGGGGCACAAGTGCGGGCTAGGCATAAGGCAGGGGCACAAGTGCGGGCTAGGCATAAGGCAGGGGCACAAGTGCGGGCTAGGCATAAGGCAGGGGCACAAGTGCAGGCTAGGCATAAGGCAGGGGCACAAGTGCGGGCTAGGCATAAGGCAGGGGCACAAGTGCGGGATAGGCATAAGGCAGGGGCACAAGTGCGGGATAGGCATAAGGCAGGGGCACAAGTGCGGGCTAGGCATAAGGCAGGGGCACAAGTGCGGGCTAGGCTTTAGGCAGGGGCACAAGTGCGGGCTAGGCTTTAGGCAGGGGCACAAGTGCAAACTAAGCATAAGGCAGGGGCACAAGTGCAAACTAAGCATAAGGCAGAGGAACAAGTGCAGGCTAGGCATAAGGTAGGGGCACAAGTGCTGGCTAGGCATAAGGCAGGGGCACAAGTGCTGGCTAGGCATAAGGCAGGGGCACAAGTGCTGGCTAGGCATAAGGCAGGGGCACAAGTGCTGGCTAGGCATAAGGCAAGGGCACAAGTGCTGGCTAGGCATAAGGCAGGGGCACAAGTGCTGGCTAGGCATAAGGCAGGGGCACAAGTGCTGGCTAGGCATAAGGCAGGGGCACAAGTGCTGGCTAGGCATAAGGCAGGGGCACAAGTGCTGGCTAGGCATAAGGCAGGGGCACAAGTGCTGGCTAGGCATAAGGCAGGGGCACAAGTGCTGGCTAGGCATAAGGCAGGGGCACAATTGCAGGCTAGGCATAAGGCAGGGGCACAAGTGCAGGCTAGGCATAAGGCAGGGGCACAAGTGCAGGCTAGGCATAAGGCAGGGGCACAAGTGCAGGCTAGGCATAAGGCAGGGGCACACGTGCAGGCTAGGCATAAGGCAGGGGCACAAGTGATGGCTACACATAAGGAATACGGCTAACTCTTTGCACTCTTTGCATAAAGGGATAGGCACCCTTAGGGGTGAAGAGCTAGCTTTCACCCCTCTACTCTGTACTTTGTTGTACAGTGCGGAGCCACTCCATAACCCCCATGCTCCAAGCGACCAGGCACATCTTGTCTGTCCTCCGTAAATGGGTAATGCCTTCGTCCCAAATTACAGTCGTGCATGTGCATTCAGACGGGACAAGAGCGAAGAGCGTAAAGCCTGCCCTGTGTGCATAACCAACATGAAGCTAAAGACAAAAAAAACAATAATGCAAGGGGCTCAAAAGTGCTGGCTAGGCATAAGGCAGGGGCACAAGTGCTGGCTAGGCATAAGGCAGGGGCACGAGTGCTGGCTAGGCATAAGGCAGGGGCACGAGTGCTGGCTAGGCATAAGGCAGGGGCACGAGTGCAGGCTAGGCATAAGGCAGGGGCACGAGTGCTGGCTAGGCATAAGGCAGGGGCACGAGTGCTGGCTAGGCATAAGGCAGGGGCACAAATGCTGGCTAGGCATAAGGCAGGGGCACGAGTGCTGGCTAGGCATAAGGCAGGGGCACGAGTGCTGGCTAGGCATAAGGCAGGGGCACGAGTGCTGGCTAGGCATAAGGCAGGGGCACGAGTGCTGGCTAGGAATAAGGCAGGGGCACGAGTGCTGGCTAGGCATAAGGCAGGGGCACGAGTGCTGGCTAGGCATAAGGCAGGGGCACGAGTGCTGGCTAGGCATAAGGCAGGGGCACGAGTGCTGGCTAGGCATAAGGCAGGGGCACGAGTGCTGGCTAGGCATAAGGCAGGGGCACGAGTGCTGGCTAGGCATAAGGCAGGGGCACGAGTGCTGGCTAGGCATAAGGCAGGGGCACGAGTGCTGGCTAGGCATAAGGCAGGGGCACGAGTGCTGGCTAGGCATAAGGCAGGGGCACGAGTGCTGGCTAGGCATAAGGCAGGGGCACGAGTGCTGGCTAGGCATAAGGTAGGGGCACGAGTGCAGGCTAGGCATAAGGCAGGGGCACGAGTGCGGGCTAGTCTTTAGGCAGGGGCACAAGTGCAAACTAACCATAAGGCAGAAGCACAAGTGCAGGCTAGGCATAAGGCAGGGGCACAAGTGCAGGCTAGGCATAAGGCAGGGGCACAAGTGCAGGCTAGGCATAAGGCAGGGGCACAAGTGCAGGCTAGGCATAAGGCAGGGGCACAAGTGCAGGCTAGGCATAAGGCAGGGGCACAAGCGCTGGCTAGGCATAAGGCAGGGGCACAAGCGCTGGCTAGGCATAAGGCAGGGGCACAAGCGCTGGCTAGGCATAAGGCAGGGGCACAAGCGCTGGCTAGGCATAAGGCAGGGGCACAAGTGCTGGCTAGGCATAAGGCAGGGGCACAAGTGCTGGCTAGGCATAAGGCAGGGGCACAAGTGCAGGCTAGGCATAAGGCAGGGGCACAAGTGCAGACTAGGCATAAGGCAGGGGGCACAAGTGCAGGCTAGGCATAAGGCAGGGGCACAAGTGCAGGCTAGGCATAAGGCAGGGGCACAAGTGCAGGCTAGGCATAAGGCAGGGCACAAGTGCGGGCTAGGCATAAGGCATGGGCACAAGTGCGGGCTAGGCATAAGGCAGGGGCACAAGTGCGGGCTAGGCATAAGGCAGGGGCACAAGTGCGGGCTAGGCATAAGGCAGGGGCACAAGTGCGGGCTAGGCATAAGGCAGGGCAGAAGTGCGGGCTAGGCATAAGGCATGGGCACAAGTGCGGGCTAGGCATAAGGCATGGGCACAAGTGCGGGCTAGGCATAAGGCAGGGGCACAAGTGCGGGCTAGGCATAAGGCAGGGGCACAAGTGCTGGCTAGGCATAAGGCAGGGGCACAAGTGCTGGCTAGGCATAAGGCAGGGGCACAAGTGCTGGCTAGGCATAAGGCAGGGGCACAAGTGCTGGTTAGGCATAAGGCAGGGGCACAAGTGCTGGCTAGGCATAAGGCAGGGGCACAAGTGCAGGCTAGGCATAAGGCAGGGGCACAAGTGCAGGCTAGGCATAAGGCAGGGGCACAAGTGCAGGCTAGGCATAAGGCAGGGGCACAAGTGATGGCTACACATAAGGCATACGGCTAACTCTTTGCACTCTATGCATAAAGGGATAGGCACCCTTAGGGGTGAAGAGCTAGCTTTCACCCCTCTACTCTGTACTTTGTTGTACAGTGCGGAGCCACTCCATAACCCCCATGCTCCAAGCGACCAGGCACATCTTGACTGTCCTCCGTAAATGGGTAATGCCTTCGTCCTTAATTACAGTCGTGCATGTGCATTCAGACGGGACAAGAGCGAAGAGCGTAAAGCCTGCCCTGTGTGCATAACCAACATGAAGCTAAAGACAAAAAAACAATAATGCAAGGGGCTCAAAAGTGCTGGCTAGACATAAGGCAGGGGCACAAGTGCTGGCTAGGCATAAGGCAGGGGCACAAGTGCTGGCTAGGCATAAGGCAGGGGCACAAGTGCTGGCTAGGCATAAGGCAGGGGCACAAGTGCTGGCTAGGCATAAGGCAGGGGCACAAGTGCTGGCTAGGCATAAGGCAGGGGCACAAGTGCTGGCTAGGCATAAGGCAGGGGCACAAGTGCTGGCTAGGCATAAGGCAGGGGCACAAGTGCTGGCTAGGCATAAGGCAGGGGCACAAGTGCTGGCTAGGCATAAGGCAGGGGCACAAGTGCTGGCTAGGCATAAGGCAGGGGCACAAGTGCTGGCTAGGCATAAGGCAGGGGCACAAGTGCTGGCTAGGCATAAGGCAGGGGCACAAGTGCTGGCTAGGCATAAGGCAGGGGCACAAGTGCTGGCTAGGCATAAGGCAGGGGCACAAGTGCGGGCTAGGCATAAGGCAGGGGCACAAGTGCTGGCTAGGCATAAGGCAGGGGCACAAGTGCTGGCTAGGCATAAGGCAGGGGCACAAGTGCTGGCTAGGCATAAGGCAGGGGCACAAGTGCTGGCTAGGCATAAGGCAGGGGCACAAGTGCTGGCTAGGCATAAGGCAGGGGCACAAGTGCTGGCTAGGCATAAGGCAGGGGCACAAGTGAGGGCTAGGCATAAGGCAGGGGCACAAGTGCTGGCTAGGCATAAGGCAGGGGCACAAGTGCTGGCTAGGCATAAGGCAGGGGCACAAGTGCTGGCTAGGCATAAGGCAGGGGCACAAGTGCTGGCTAGGCATAAGGCAGGGGCACAAGTGCTGGCTAGGCATAAGGCAGGGGCACAAGTGCGGGCTAGGCATAAGGCAGGGGCACAAGTGCTGGCTAGGCATAAGGCAGGGGCACAAGTGCTGGCTAGGCATAAGGCAGGGGCACAAGTGCGGGCTAGGCATAAGGCAGGGGCACATGTGCAGACT
The DNA here is from genome assembly GCF_032444005.1 of Ranitomeya imitator. Classification (NCBI taxonomy): domain Eukaryota; kingdom Metazoa; phylum Chordata; class Amphibia; order Anura; family Dendrobatidae; genus Ranitomeya; species Ranitomeya imitator. The sequence continues at coordinate 663,243,735 of NC_091283.1, forward strand.
AGGCATAAGGCAAGGGCACAAGTGCAGACTAGGCATAAGGCAAGGGCACAAGTGCAGGCTAGGCATAAGGCAGGGGGCACAAGTGCAGGCTAGGCATAAGGCAGGGGCACAAGTGCAGGCTAGGCATAAGGCAGGGGAACAAGTGCAGGCTAGGCATAAGGCAGGGGCACAAGTGCTGGCTAGGCATAAGGCAGGGTCACAAGTGCTGGCTAGGCATAAGGCAGGGGCACAAGTGCTGGCTAGGCATAAGGCAGGGGCACAAGTGCTGGCTAGGCATAAGGCAGGGGCACGAGTGCTGGCTAGGCATAAGACAGGGGCACGAGTGCAGGCTAGGCATAAGGCAGGGGCACGAGTGCAGGCTAGGCATAAGGCAGGGGCACGAGTGCAGGCTAGGCATAAGGCATGGGCACGAGTGCAGGCTAGGCATAAGGCAGGGGCACGAGTGCAGGCTAGGCATAAGGCAGGGGCACGAGTGCAGGCTAGGCATAAGGCAGGGGCACGAGTGCAGGCTAGGCATAAGGCAGGGGCACGAGTGCAGGCTAGGCATAAGGCAGGGGCACAAGTGCTGGCTAGGCATAAGGCAGGGGCACAAGTGCGGGCTAGGCATAAGGCAGGGGCACAAGTGAGGGCTAGGCATAAGGCAGGGGCACAAGTGCGGGCTAGGCATAAGGCTGGGGCACAAGTGCGGGCTAGGCATAAGGCTGGGGCACAAGTGCGGGCTAGGCATAAGGCTGGGGCACAAGTGCGGGCTAGGCATAAGGCTGGGGCACAAGTGCGGGCTAGGCATAAGGCAGGGGCACGAGTGCGGGCTAGGCATAAGGCAGGGGCACGAGTGCGGGCTAGGCATAAGGCAGGGGCACGAGTGCGGGCTAGGCATAAGGCAGGGGCACGAGTGCGGGCTAGGCATAAGGCAGGGGCACGAGTGCAGGCTAGGCATAAGGCAGGGGCACGAGTGCAGGCTAGGCATAAGGCAGGGGCACGAGTGCAGGCTAGGCATAAGGCAGGGCACGAGTGCAGGCTTGGCATTAGGCAGGGGCAGGAGTGCAGGCTAGGCATAAGGCAGGGTCACAAGTGCGGGCTAGTCTTTAGGCAGGGGCACAAGTGCAAACTAACCATAATGCAGAGGCACAAGTGCAGGCTAGGCATAAGGCAGGGGCACAAGTGCAGGCTAGGCATAAGGCAGGGGCACAAGTGCAGGCTAGGCATAAGGCAGGGGCACAAGTGCGGGGTAGGCATAAGGCAGGGGCACAAGTGCGGGCTAGGCATAAGGCAGGGGCACGAGTGCGGGCTAGGCATAAGGCAGGGGCACGAGTGCGGGCTAGGCATAAGGCAGGGGCACGAGTGCAGGCTAGGCATAAGGCAGGGGCACGAGTGCAGGCTAGGCATAAGGCAGGGGCACGAGTGCAGGCTAGGCATAAGGCAGGGGCACGAGTGCAGGCTTGGCATAAGGCAGGGGCAGGAGTGCAGGCTAGGCATAAGGCAGGGTCACAAGTGCGGGCTAGTCTTTAGGCAGGGGCACAAGTGCAAACTAACCATAATGCAGAGGCACAAGTGCAGGCTAGGCATAAGGCAGGGGCACAAGTGCAGGCTAGGCATAAGGCAGGGGCACAAGTGCAGGCTAGGCATAAGGCAGGGGCACAAGTGCGGGCTAGGCATAAGGCAGGGGCACAAGTGCGGGTTAGGCATAAGGCAGGGGCACAAGTGCGGGCTAGGCATAAGGCAGGGGCACAAGTGCGGGCTAGGCATAAGGTAGGGGCACAAGTGCGGGCTAGGCATAAGGCAGGGGCACAAGTGCGGGCTAGGCATAAGGCAGGGGCACAAGTGCTGGCTAGGCATAAGGCAGGGGCACAAGTGCTGGCTAGGCATAAGGCAGGGGCACAAGTGCTGGCTAGGCATAAGGCAGGGGCACAAGTGCTGGCTAGGCATAAGGCAGGGGCACAAGTGCAGGCTAGGCATAAGGCAGGGGCACAAGTGCAGGCTAGGCATAAGGCAGGGGCACAAGTGCGGGCTAGGCATAAGGCAGGGGCACAAGTGCGGGCTAGGCATAAGGCAGGGGCACAAGTGCGGGCTAGGCATAAGGTAGGGGCACAAGTGCGGGCTAGGCATAAGGCAGGGGCACAAGTGCGGGCTAGGCATAAGGCAGGGGCACAAGTGCGGGCTAGGCATAAGGCAGGGGCACAAGTGCGGGCTAGGCATAAGGCAGGGGCACAAGTGCGGCTAGGCTTTAGGCAGGGGCACAAGTGCAAACTAAGCATAAGGCAGAGGAACAAGTGCAGGCTAGGCATAAGGCAGGGGCACAAGTGCTGGCTAGGCATAAGGCAGGGGCACAAGTGCTGGCTAGGCATAAGGCAGGGGCACAAGTGCTGGCTAGGCATAAGGCAAGGGCACAAGTGCTGGCTAGGCATAAGGCAGGGGCACAAGTGCTGGCTAGGCATAAGGCAGGGGCACAAGTGCAGGCTAGGCATAAGGCAGGGGCACAAGTGCTGGCTAGGCATAAGGCAAGGGCACAAGTGCTGGCTAGGCATAAGGCAGGGGCACAAGTGCGGGTTAGGCATAAGGCAGGGGCACAAGTGCGGGCTAGGCATAAGGCAGGGGCACAAGTGCGGGCTAGGCATAAGGTAGGGGCACAAGTGCGGGCTAGGCATAAGGCAGGGGCACAAGTGCGGGCTAGGCATAAGGCAGGGGCACGAGTGCAGGCTAGGCATAAGGCAGGGGCACGAGTGCAGGCTTGGCATAAGGCAGGGGCAGGAGTGCAGGCTAGGCATAAGGCAGGGTCACAAGTGCGGGCTAGTCTTTAGGCAGGGGCACAAGTGCAAACTAACCATAATGCAGAGGCACAAGTGCAGGCTAGGCATAAGGCAGGGGCACAAGTGCAGGCTAGGCATAAGGCAGGGGCACAAGTGCAGGCTAGGCATAAGGCAGGGGCACAAGTGCGGGCTAGGCATAAGGCAGGGGCACAAGTGCGGGTTAGGCATAAGGCAGGGGCACAAGTGCGGGCTAGGCATAAGGCAGGGGCACAAGTGCGGGCTAGGCATAAGGTAGGGGCACAAGTGCGGGCTAGGCATAAGGCAGGGGCACAAGTGCGGGCTAGGCATAAGGCAGGGGCACAAGTGCTGGCTAGGCATAAGGCAGGGGCACAAGTGCTGGCTAGGCATAAGGCAGGGGCACAAGTGCTGGCTAGGCATAAGGCAGGGGCACAAGTGCTGGCTAGGCATAAGGCAGGGGCACAAGTGCAGGCTAGGCATAAGGCAGGGGCACAAGTGCAGGCTAGGCATAAGGCAGGGGCACAAGTGCGGGCTAGGCATAAGGCAGGGGCACAAGTGCGGGCTAGGCATAAGGCAGGGGCACAAGTGCGGGCTAGGCATAAGGTAGGGGCACAAGTGCGGGCTAGGCATAAGGCAGGGGCACGAGTGCAGGCTAGGCATAAGGCAGGGGCACGAGTGCAGGCTTGGCATAAGGCAGGGGCAGGAGTGCAGGCTAGGCATAAGGCAGGGTCACAAGTGCGGGCTAGTCTTTAGGCAGGGGCACAAGTGCAAACTAACCATAATGCAGAGGCACAAGTGCAGGCTAGGCATAAGGCAGGGGCACAAGTGCAGGCTAGGCATAAGGCAGGGGCACAAGTGCAGGCTAGGCATAAGGCAGGGGCACAAGTGCGGGCTAGGCATAAGGCAGGGGCACAAGTGCGGGTTAGGCATAAGGCAGGGGCACAAGTGCGGGCTAGGCATAAGGCAGGGGCACAAGTGCGGGCTAGGCATAAGGTAGGGGCACAAGTGCGGGCTAGGCATAAGGCAGGGGCACAAGTGCGGGCTAGGCATAAGGCAGGGGCACAAGTGCTGGCTAGGCATAAGGCAGGGGCACAAGTGCTGGCTAGGCATAAGGCAGGGGCACAAGTGCTGGCTAGGCATAAGGCAGGGGCACAAGTGCTGGCTAGGCATAAGGCAGGGGCACAAGTGCAGGCTAGGCATAAGGCAGGGGCACAAGTGCAGGCTAGGCATAAGGCAGGGGCACAAGTGCGGGCTAGGCATAAGGCAGGGGCACAAGTGCGGGCTAGGCATAAGGCAGGGGCACAAGTGCGGGCTAGGCATAAGGTAGGGGCACAAGTGCGGGCTAGGCATAAGGCAGGGGCACAAGTGCGGGCTAGGCATAAGGCAGGGGCACAAGTGCGGGCTAGGCATAAGGCAGGGGCACAAGTGCGGGCTAGGCATAAGGCAGGGGCACAAGTGCGGCTAGGCTTTAGGCAGGGGCACAAGTGCAAACTAAGCATAAGGCAGAGGAACAAGTGCAGGCTAGGCATAAGGCAGGGGCACAAGTGCTGGCTAGGCATAAGGCAGGGGCACAAGTGCTGGCTAGGCATAAGGCAGGGGCACAAGTGCTGGCTAGGCATAAGGCAAGGGCACAAGTGCTGGCTAGGCATAAGGCAGGGGCACAAGTGCTGGCTAGGCATAAGGCAGGGGCACAAGTGCAGGCTAGGCATAAGGCAGGGGCACAAGTGCTGGCTAGGCATAAGGCAAGGGCACAAGTGCTGGCTAGGCATAAGGCAGGGGCACAAGTGCTGGCTAGGCATAAGGCAGGGGCACAAGTGCGGGCTAGGCATAAGGCAGGGGCACAAGTGCGGGCTAGGCATAAGGCAGGGGCACAAGTGCGGGCTAGGCTTTAGGCAGGGGCACAAGTGCAAACTAAGCATAAGGCAGAGGAACAAGTGCAGGCTAGGCATAAGGCAGGGGCACAAGTGCTGGCTAGGCATAAGGCAGGGGCACAAGTGCTGGCTAGGCATAAGGCAGGGGCACAAGTGCTGGCTAGGCATAAGGCAGGGGCACAAGTGCTGGCTAGGCATAAGGCAGGGGCACAAGTGCTGGCTAGGCATAAGGCAGGGGCACAAGTGCTGGCTAGGCATAAGGCAGGGGCACAAGTGCTGGCTAGGCATAAGGCAGGGGCACAAGTGCTGGCTAGGCATAAGGCAGGGGCACAAGTGCAGGCTAGGCATAAGGCAGGGGCACAAGAGCAGGCTAGGCATAAGGCAGGGGCACAAGTGCAGGCTAGGCATAAGGCAGGGGCACAAGTGCGGGATAGGCATAAGGCAGGGGCACAAGTGCGGGCTAGGCATAAGGGAGGGGCACAAGTGCGGGCTAGGCATAAGGCAGGGGCACAAGTGCGGGCTAGGCATAAGGCAGGGGCACAAGTGCGGGCTAGGCATAAGGCAGGGGCACAAGTGCGGCTAGGCTTTAGGCAGGGGCACAAGTGCAAACTAAGCATAAGGCAGAGGAACAAGTGCAGGCTAGGCATAAGGCAGGGGCACAAGTGCTGGCTAGGCATAAGGCAGGGGCACAAGTGCTGGCTAGGCATAAGGCAGGGGCACAAGTGCTGGCTAGGCATAAGGCAAGGGCACAAGTGCTGGCTAGGCATAAGGCAGGGGCACAAGTGCTGGCTAGGCATAAGGCAGGGGCACAAGTGCTGGCTAGGCATAAGGCAGGGGCACAAGTGCAGGCTAGGCATAAGGCAGAGGCACAAGTGCAGGCTAGGCATAAGGCAGGGGCACAAGTGCAGGCTAGGCATAAGGCAGGGGCACAAGTGCAGGCTAGGCATAAGGCAGGGGCACAAGTGCAAGCTAGGCATAAGGCAGGGGCACAAGTGCTGGCTAGGCATAAGGCAGGGGCACAAGTGCTGGCTAGGCATAAGGCAGGGGCACAAGTGCTGGCTAGGCATAAGGCAGGGGCACAAGTGCGGGCTAGGCATAAGGCAGGGGCACAAGTGCGGGCTAGGCATAAGGCAGGGGCACAAGTGCGGGTTAGGCATAAGGCAGGGGCACAAGTGCGGGCTAGGCATAAGGCAGGGGCACAAGTGCGGGCTAGGCATAAGGCAGGGGCACAAGTGCGGGCTAGGCATAAGGCAGGGGCACAAGTGCGGGCTAGGCATAAGGCAGGGGCACAAGTGCGGGCTAGGCTTTAGGCAGGGGCACAAGTGCAAACTAAGCATAAGGCAGAGGAACAAGTGCAGGCTAGGCATAAGGCAGGGGCACAAGTGCTGGCTAGGCATAAGGCAGGGGCACAAGTGCTGGCTAGGCATAAGGCAGGGGCACAAGTGCTGGCTAGGCATAAGGCAGGGGCACAAATGCTGGCTAGGCATAAGGCAGGGGCACAAGTGCTGGCTAGGCATAAGGCAGGGGCACAAGTGCTGGCTAGGCATAAGGCAGGGGCACAAGTGCAGGCTAGGCATAAGGCAGGGGCACAAGTGCAGGCTAGGCATAAGGCAGGGGCACAAGTGCAGGCTAGGCATAAGGCAGGGGCACAAGTGCTGGCTAGGCATAAGGCAGGGGCACAAGTGCTGGCTAGGCATAAGGCAGGGGCACAAGTGCTGGCTAGGCATAAGGCAGGGGCACAAGTGCTGGCTAGGCATAAGGCAGGGGCACAAGTGCTGGCTAGGCATAAGGCAGGGGCACAAGTGCGGGCTAGGCATAAGGCAGGGGCACAAGTGCGGGCTAGGCATAAGGCAGGGGCACAAGTGCGGGCTAGGCATAAGGCAGGGGCACAAGTGCTGGCTAGGCATAAGGCAGGGGCACAAGTGCTGGCTAGGCATAAGGCAGGGGCACAAGTGCTGGCTAGGCATAAGGCAGGGGCAACAGTGCTGGCTAGGCATAAGGCAGGGGCACAAGTGCTGGCTAGGCATAAGGCAGGGGCACAAGTGCTGGCTAGGCATAAGGCAGGGGCACAAGTGCTGGCTAGGCATAAGGCAGGGGCACAAGTGCTGGCTAGGCATAAGGCAGGGGCACAAGTGCTGGCTAGGCATAAGGCAGGGGCACAAGTGCTGGCTAGGCATAAGGCAGGGGCACAAGTGCTGGCTAGGCATAAGGCAGGGGCACAAGTGCTGGCTAGGCATAAGGCAGGGGCACAAGTGCTGGCTAGGCATAAGGCAGGGGCACAAGTGCTGGCTAGGCATAAGGCAGGGGCACAAGTGCTGGCTAGGCATAAGGCAGGGGCACAAGTGCTGGCTAGGCATAAGGCAGGGGCACAAGTGCTGGCTAGGCATAAGGCAGGGGCACAAGTGCTGGCTAGGCATAAGGCAGGGGCACAAGTGCTGGCTAGGCATAAGGCAGGGGCACAAGTGCGGGCTAGGCATAAGGCAGGGGCACAAGTGCGGGCTAGGCATAAGGCAGGGGCACAAGTGCGGGCTAGGCATAAGGCAGGGGCACAAGTGCGGGCTAGGCATAAGGCAGGGGCACAAGTGCGGGCTAGGCATAAGGCAGGGGCACAAGTGCGGGCTAGGCATAAGGCAGGGGCACAAGTGCGGGCTAGGCATAAGGCAGGGGCACAAGTGCTGGCTAGGCATAAGGCAGGGGCACAAGTGCTGGCTAGGCATAAGGCAGGGGCACAAGTGCAGGCTAGGCATAAGGCAGGGGCACAAGTGCTGGCTAAGCATAAGGCAGGGGCACAAGTGCTGGCTAGGCATAAGGCAGGGGCACGAGTGCTGGCTAGGCATAAGGCAGGGGCACGAGTGCTGGCTAGGCATAAGGCAGGGCACGAGTGCTGGCTAGGCATAAGGCAGGGGCACGAATGCTGGCTAGGCATAAGGCAGGGGCACGAGTGCTGGCTAGGCATAAGGCAGGGGCACGAGTGCTGGCTAGGCATAAGGCAGGGGCACGAGTGCAGGCTAGGCATAAGGCAGGGCACGAGTGCGGGCTAGGCATAAGGCATAAGCACAAGTGCGGGCTAGGCATAAGGCAGGGGCACAAGTGCGGGCTAGGCATAAGGCAGGGGCACAAGTGCTGGCTAGGCATAAGGCAGGGGCACAAGTGCTGGCTAGGCATAAGGCAGGGGCACAAGTGCTGGCTAGGCATAAGGCAGGGGCACAAGTGCTGGCTAGGCATAAGGCAGGGGCAACAGTGCTGGCTAGGCATAAGGCAGGGGCACAAGTGCTGGCTAGGCATAAGGCAGGGGCACAAGTGCTGGCTAGGCATAAGGCAGGGGCACAAGTGCTGGCTAGGCATAAGGCAGGGGCACAAGTGCTGGCTAGGCATAAGGCAGGGGCACAAGTGCTGGCTAGGCATAAGGCAGGGGCACAAGTGCTGGCTAGGCATAAGGCAGGGGCACAAGTGCTGGCTAGGCATAAGGCAGGGGCACAAGTGCTGGCTAGGCATAAGGCAGGGGCACAAGTGCTGGCTAGGCATAAGGCAGGGGCACAAGTGCTGGCTAGGCATAAGGCAGGGGCACAAGTGCTGGCTAGGCATAAGGCAGGGGCACAAGTGCTGGCTAGGCATAAGGCAGGGGCACAAGTGCTGGCTAGGCATAAGGCAGGGGCACAAGTGCTGGCTAGGCATAAGGCAGGGGCACAAGTGCTGGCTAGGCATAAGGCAGGGGCACAAGTGCTGGCTAGGCATAAGGCAGGGGCACAAGTGCTGGCTAGGCATAAGGCAGGGGCACAAGTGCTGGCTAGGCATAAGGCAGGGGCACAAGTGCTGGCTAGGCATAAGGCAGGGGCACAAGTGCGGGCTAGGCATAAGGCAGGGGCACAAGTGCGGGCTAGGCATAAGGCAGGGGCACAAGTGCGGGCTAGGCATAAGGCAGGGGCACAAGTGCTGGCTAGGCATAAGGCAGGGGCACAAGTGCAGGCTAGGCATAAGGCAGGGGCACAAGTGCAGGCTAGGCATAAGGCAGGGGCACAAGTGCAGGCTAGGCATAAGGCAGGGGCACAAGTGATGGCTACACATAAGGCATACAGCTAACTCTTTGCACTCTAAGCATAAAGGGATAGGCACCCTTAGGGGTGAAGAGCTAGCTTTCACCCCTCTACTCTGTACTTTGTTGTACAGTGCGGAGCCACTCCATAACACCCATGCTCCAAGCAACCAGGCACATCTTGTCTGTCCTCCGTAAATGGGTAATGCCTTCGTCCCCAATTACAGTCGTGCATGTGCATTCAGACGGGACAAGAGCGAAGAGCGTAAAGCCTGCCCTGTGTGCATAACCAACATGAAGCTAAAGACAAAAAAACAATAATGCAAGGGGCTCAAAAGTGCTGGCTAGGCATAAGGCAGGGGCACAAGTGCTGGCTAGGCATAAGGCAGGGGCACAAGTGCTGGCTAGGCATAAGGCAGGGGCACAAGTGCTGGCTAGGCATAAGGCAGGGGCACAAGTGCGGGCTAGGCATAAGGCAGGGGCACAAGTGCTGGCTAGGCATAAGGCAGGGGCACAAGTGCTGGCTAGGCATAAGGCAGGGGCACAAGTGCTGGCTAGGCATAAGGCAGGGGCACAAGTGGGGGCTAGGCATAAGGCAGGGGCACAAGTGCGGGCTAGGCATAAGGCAGGGGCACAAGTGCTGGCTAGGCATAAGGCAGGGGCACAAGTGCTGGCTAGGCATAAGGCAGGGGCACAAGTGCGGGCTAGGCATAAGGCAGGGGCACAAGTGCAGACTAGGCATAAGGCAAGGGCACAAGTGCAGGCTAGGCATAAGGCAGGGGGCACAAGTGCAGGCTAGGCATAAGGCAGGGGCACAAGTGCAGGCTAGGCATAAGGCAGGGGAACAAGTGCAGGCTAGGCATAAGGCAGGGGCACAAGTGCAGGCTAGGCATAAGGCAGGGGCACAAGTGCTGGCTAGGCATAAGGCAGGGTCACAAGTGCTGGCTAGGCATAAGGCAGGGGCAGAAGTGCTGGCTAGGCATAAGGCAGGGGCACAAGTGCTGGCTAGGCATAAGGCAGGGGCACGAGTGCTGGCTAGGCATAAGGCAGGGGCACGAGTGCAGGCTAGGCATAAGGCATGGGCACGAGTGCAGGCTAGGCATAAGGCAGGGGCACGAGTGCAGGCTAGGCATAAGGCAGGGGCACGAGTGCAGGCTAGGCATAAGGCAGGGGCACGAGTGCAGGCTAGGCATAAGGCAGGGGCACGAGTGCAGGCTAGGCATAAGGCAGGGGCACGAGTGCAGGCTAGGCATAAGGCAGGGGCACGAGTGCAGGCTAGGCATAAGGCAGGGGCACGAGTGCAGGCTAGGCATAAGGCAGGGGCACGAGTGCAGGCTAGGCATAAGGCAGGGGCACGAGTGCAGGCTAGGCATAAGGCAGGGGCACGAGTGCAGGCTAGGCATAAGGCAGGGGCACAAGTGCGGGCTAGGCATAAGGCAGGGGCACAAGTGAGGGCTAGGCATAAGGCAGGGGCACAAGTGCGGGCTAGGCATAAGGCTGGGGCACAAGTGCGGGCTAGGCATAAGGCTGGGGCACAAGTGCGGGCTAGGCATAAGGCAGGGGCACGAGTGCGGGCTAGGCATAAGGCAGGGGCACGAGTGCGGGCTAGGCATAAGGCAGGGGCACGAGTGCGGGCTAGGCATAAGGCAGGGGCACGAGTGCAGGCTAGGCATAAGGCAGGGGCACGAGTGCAGGCTAGGCATAAGGCAGGGGCACGAGTGCAGGCTAGGCATAAGGCAGGGGCACGAGTGCAGGCTTGGCATAAGGCAGGGGCAGGAGTGCAGGCTAGGCATAAGGCAGGGTCACAAGTGCGGGCTAGTCTTTAGGCAGGGGCACAAGTGCAAACTAACCATAATGCAGAGGCACAAGTGCAGGCTAGGCATAAGGCAGGGGCACAAGTGCAGGCTAGGCATAAGGCAGGGGCACAAGTGCAGGCTAGGCATAAGGCAGGGGCACAAGTGCAGGCTAGGCATAAGGCAGGGGCACAAGTGCGGGCTAGGCATAAGGCAGGGGCACAAGTGCGGGCTAGGCATAAGGCAGGGGCACAAGTGCGGGCTAGGCATAAGGCAGGGGCACAAGTGCGGGCTAGGCATAAGGCAGGGGCACAAGTGCGGGCTAGGCATAAGGCAGGGGCACAAGTGCAGGCTAGGCATAAGGCAGGGGCACAAGTGCGGGCTAGGCATAAGGCAGGGGCACAAGTGCGGGCTAGGCATAAGGCAGGGGCACAAGTGCGGGCTAGGCATAAGGCAGGGGCACAAGTGCGGGCTAGGCATAAGGCAGGGGCACAAGTGCGGGCTAGGCATAAGGCAGGGGCACAAGTGCGGGCTAGGCATAAGGCAGGGGCACAAGTGCGGGCTAGGCATAAGGCAGGGGCACAAGTGCGGGCTAGGCATAAGGCAGGGGCACAAGTGCGGGCTAGGCTTTAGGCAGGGGCACAAGTGCAAACTAAGCATAAGGCAGAGGAACAAGTGCAGGCTAGGCATAAGGCAGGGGCACAAGTGCTGGCTAGGCATAAGGCAGGGGCACAAGTGCTGGCTAGGCATAAGGCAGGGGCACAAGTGCTGGCTAGGCATAAGGCAGGGGCACAAGTGCTGGCTAGGCATAAGGCAGGGGCACAAGTGCTGGCTAGGCATAAGGCAGGGGCACAAGTGCTGGCTAGGCATAAGGCAGGGGCACAAGTGCAGGCTAGGCATAAGGCAGGGGCACAAGTGCAGGCTAGGCATAAGGCAGGGGCACAAGTGCAGGCTAGGCATAAGGCAGGGGCACAAGTGCGGGCTAGGCATAAGGCAGGGGCACAAGTGCGGGCTAGGCATAAGGCAGGGGCACAAGTGCGGGCTAGGCATAAGGCAGGGGCACAAGTGCGGGCTAGGCATAAGGCAGGGGCACAAGTGCGGCTAGGCTTTAGGCAGGGGCACAAGTGCAAACTAAGCATAAGGCAGAGGAACAAGTGCAGGCTAGGCATAAGGCAGGGGCACAAGTGCTGGCTAGGCATAAGGCAGGGGCACAAGTGCTGGCTAGGCATAAGGCAGGGGCACAAGTGCTGGCTAGGCATAAGGCAAGGGCACAAGTGCTGGCTAGGCATAAGGCAGGGGCACAAGTGCTGGCTAGGCATAAGGCAGGGGCACAAGTGCTGGCTAGGCATAAGGCAGGGGCACAAGTGCAGGCTAGGCATAAGGCAGAGGCACAAGTGCAGGCTAGGCATAAGGCAGGGGCACAAGTGCAGGCTAGGCATAAGGCAGGGGCACAAGTGCAGGCTAGGCATAAGGCAGGGGCACAAGTGCAGGCTAGGCATAAGGCAGGGGCACAAGTGCAAGCTAGGCATAAGGCAGGGGCACAAGTGCTGGCTAGGCATAAGGCAGGGGCACAAGTGCTGGCTAGGCATAAGGCAGGGGCACAAGTGCTGGCTAGGCATAAGGCAGGGGCACAAGTGCGGGCTAGGCATAAGGCAGGGGCACAAGTGCGGGCTAGGCATAAGGCAGGGGCACAAGTGCGGGCTAGGCATAAGGCAGGGGCACAAGTGCGGGCTAGGCATAAGGCAGGGGCACAAGTGCGGGCTAGGCATAAGGCAGGGGCACAAGTGCGGGCTAGGCATAATGCAGGGGCACAAGTGCGGGCTAGGCATAAGGCAGGGGCACAAGTGCGGGCTAGGCTTTAGGCAGGGGCACAAGTGCAAACTAAGCATAAGGCAGAGGAACAAGTGCAGGCTAGGCATAAGGCAGGGGCACAAGTGCTGGCTAGGCATAAGGCAGGGGCACAAGTGCTGGCTAGGCATAAGGCAGGGGCACAAGTGCTGGCTAGGCATAAGGCAGGGGCACAAGTGCTGGCTAGGCATAAGGCAGGGGCACAAGTGCTGGCTAAGCATAAGGCAGGGGCACAAGTGCTGGCTAGGCATAAGGCAGGGGCACAAGTGCTGGCTAGGCATAAGGCAGGGGCACAAGTGCTGGCTAGGCATAAGGCAGGGGCACAAGTGCTGGCTAGGCATAAGGCAGGGGCACAAGTGCTGGCTAGGCATAAGGCAGGGGCACAAGTGCTGGCTAGGCATAAGGCAGGGGCACAAGTGCTGGCTAGGCATAAGGCAGGGGCACAAGTGCTGGCTAGGCATAAGGCAGGGGCACAAGTGCAGGCTAGGCATAAGGCAGGGGAACAAGTGCAGGCTAGGCATAAGGCAGGGGCACAAGTGCAGGCTAGGCATAAGGCAGGGGCACAAGTGCTGGCTAGGCATAAGGCAGGGTCACAAGTGCTGGCTAGGCATAAGGCAGGGGCACAAGTGCTGGCTAGGCATAAGGCAGGGGCACAAGTGCTGGCTAGGCATAAGGCAGGGGCACGAGTGCTGGCTAGGCATAAGGCAGGGGCACGAGTGCAGGCTAGGCATAAGGCAGGGGCACGAGTGCAGGCTAGGCATAAGGCAGGGGCACAAGTGCAGGCTAGGCATAAGGCAGGGGCACAAGTGCAGGCTAGGCATAAGGCAGGGGCACAAGTGCAGGCTAGGCATAAGGCAGGGGCACAAGTGCTGGCTAGGCATAAGGCAGGGGCACAAATGCAGGCTAGGCATAAGGCAGGGGCACAAGTGCAGGCTAGGCATAAGGCAGGGGCACAAGTGCAGGCTAGGCATAAGGCAGGGGCACAAGTGCAGGCTAGGCATAAGGCAGAGGCACAAGTGCAGGCTAGGCATAAGGCAGGGGCACAAGTGCAGGCTAGGCATAAGGCAGGGGCACAAGTGATGGCTACACATAAGGCATACGGCTAACTCTTTGCACTCTTTGCATAAAGGGATAGGCACCCTTAGGGGTGAAGAGCTAGCTTTCACCCCTCTACTCTGTACTTTGTTGTACAGTGCGGAGCCACTCCATAACCCCTATGCTCCAAGCGACCAGGCACATCTTGTCTGTCCTCCGTAAATGGGTAATGCCTTCGTCCCCAATTACAGTCGTGCATGTGCATTCAGACGGGACAAGAGCGAAGAGCGTAAAGCCTGCCCTGTGTGCATAACCAACATGAAGCTAAAGACAAAAAAACAATAATGCAAGGGGCTCAAAAGTGCTGGCTAGGCATAAGGCAGGGGCACAAGTGCTGGCTAGGCATAAGGCAGGGGCACAAGTGCTGGCTAGGCATAAGGCAGGGGCACAAGTGCTGGCTAGGCATAAGGCAGGGGCACAAGTGCTGGCTAGGCATAAGGCAGGGGCACAAGTGCTGGCTAGGCATAAGGCAAGGGCACAAGTGCTGGCTAGGCATAAGGCAGGGGCACAAGTGCTGGCTAGGCATAAGGCAGGGGCACAAGTGCTGGCTAGGCATAAGGCAGGGGCACAAGTGCTGGCTAGGCATAAGGCAGGGGCACAAGTGCTGGCTAGGCATAAGGCAGGGGCACAAGTGCTGGCTAGGCATAAGGCAGGGGCACAAGTGCTGGCTAGGCATAAGGCAGGGGCACAAGTGCTGGCTAGGCATAAGGCAGGGGCACAAGTGCGGGCTAGGCATAAGGCAGGGGCACAAGTGCAGACTAGGCATAAGGCAAGGGCACAAGTGCAGGCTAGGCATAAGGCAGGGGGCACAAGTGCAGGCTAGGCATAAGGCAGGGGCACAAGTGCAGGCTAGGCATAAGGCAGGGGAACAAGTGCAGGCTAGGCATAAGGCAGGGGCACAAGTGCAGGCTAGGCATAAGGCAGGGGCACAAGTGCTGGCTAGGCATAAGGCAGGGTCACAAGTGCTGGCTAGGCATAAGGCAGGGGCAGAAGTGCTGGCTAGGCATAAGGCAGGGGCACAAGTGCTGGCTAGGCATAAGGCAGGGGCACGAGTGCTGGCTAGGCATAAGGCAGGGGCACGAGTGCAGGCTAGGCATAAGGCAGGGGCACGAGTGCAGGCTAGGCATAAGGCATGGGCACGAGTGCAGGCTAGGCATAAGGCAGGGGCACGAGTGCAGGCTAGGCATAAGGCAGGGGCACGAGTGCAGGCTAGGCATAAGGCAGGGGCACGAGTGCAGGCTAGGCATAAGGCAGAGGCACGAGTGCAGGCTAGGCATAAGGCAGGGGCACGAGTGCAGGCTAGGCATAAGGCAGGGGCACAAGTGCTGGCTAGGCATAAGGCAGGGGCACAAGTGAGGGCTAGGCATAAGGCAGGGGCACAAGTGCGGGCTAGGCATAAGGCTGGGGCACAAGTGCGGGCTAGGCATAAGGCTGGGGCACAAGTGCGGGCTAGGCATAAGGCAGGGGCACGAGTGCGGGCTAGGCATAAGGCAGGGGCACGAGTGCGGGCTAGGCATAAGGCAGGGGCACGAGTGCGGGCTAGGCATAAGGCAGGGGCACGAGTGCGGGCTAGGCATAAGGCAGGGGCACGAGTGCAGGCTAGGCATAAGGCAGGGGCACGAGTGCAGGCTAGGCATAAGGCAGGGGCACGAGTGCAGGCTAGGCATAAGGCAGGGGCACGAGTGCAGGCTTGGCATAAGGCAGGGGCAGGAGTGCAGGCTAGGCATAAGGCAGGGTCACAAGTGCGGGCTAGTCTTTAGGCAGGGGCACAAGTGCAAACTAACCATAATGCAGAGGCACAAGTGCAGGCTAGGCATAAGGCAGGGGCACAAGTGCAGGCTAGGCATAAGGCAGGGGCACAAGTGCAGGCTAGGCATAAGGCAGGGGCACAAGTGCAGGCTAGGCATAAGGCAGGGGCACAAGTGCGGGCTAGGCATAAGGCAGGGGCACAAGTGCGGGCTAGGCATAAGGCAGGGGCACAAGTGCGGGCTAGGCATAAGGCAGGGGCACAAGTGCGGGCTAGGCATAAGGCAGGGGCACAAGTGCGGGCTAGGCATAAGGTAGGGGCACAAGTGCGGGCTAGGCATAAGGCAGGGGCACAAGTGCGGGCTAGGCATAAGGCAGGGGCACAAGTGCGGGCTAGGCATAAGGCAGGGGCACAAGTGCGGGCTAGGCATAAGGCAGGGGCACAAGTGCGGGCTAGGCATAAGGCAGGGGCACAAGTGCGGGCTAGGCTTTAGGCAGGGGCACAAGTGCAAACTAAGCATAAGGCAGGGGCACAAGTGCTGGCTAGGCATAAGGCAGGGGCACAAGTGCTGGCTAGGCATAAGGCAGGGGCACAAGTGCTGGCTAGGCATAAGGCAGGGGCACAAGTGCTGGCTAGGCATAAGGCAGGGGCACAAGTGCTGGCTAGGCATAAGGCAGGGGCACAAGTGCTGGCTAGGCATAAGGCAGGGGCACAAGTGCTGGCTAGGCATAAGGCAGGGGCACAAGTGCTGGCTAGGCATAAGGCAGGGGCACAAGTGCAGGCTAGGCATAAGGCAGGGGAACAAGTGCAGGCTAGGCATAAGGCAGGGGCACAAGTGCAGGCTAGGCATAAGGCAGGGGCACAAGTGCTGGCTAGGCATAAGGCAGGGTCACAAGTGCTGGCTAGGCATAAGGCAGGGGCAGAAGTGCTGGCTAGGCATAAGGCAGGGGCACAAGTGCGGGCTAGGCATAAGGCAGGGGCACAAGTGCGGGCTAGGCATAAGGTAGGGGCACAAGTGCGGGCTAGGCATAAGGCAGGGGCACAAGTGCGGGCTAGGCATAAGGCAGGGGCACAAGTGCGGGCTAGGCATAAGGCAGGGGCACAAGTGCGGGCTAGGCTTTAGGCAGGGGCACAAGTGCAAACTAAGCATAAGGCAGGGGCACAAGTGCTGGCTAGGCATAAGGCAGGGGCACAAGTGCTGGCTAGGCATAAGGCAGGGGCACAAGTGCTGGCTAGGCATAAGGCAGGGGCACAAGTGCTGGCTAGGCATAAGGCAGGGGCACAAGTGCTGGCTAGGCATAAGGCAGGGGCACAAGTGCTGGCTAGGCATAAGGCAGGGGCACAAGTGCTGGCTAGGCATAAGGCAGGGGCACAAGTGCAGGCTAGGCATAAGGCAGGGGCACAAGTGCGGGCTAGGCATAAGGCAGGGGCACAAGTGCGGGCTAGGCATAAGGCAGGGGCACAAGTGCGGGCTAGGCATAAGGCAGGGGCACAAGTGCGGGCTAGGCATAAGGCAGGGGCACAAGTGCGGGCTAGGCATAAGGCAGGGGCACAAGTGCGGGCTAGGCATAAGGCAGGGGCACAAGTGCGGCTAGGCTTTAGGCAGGGGCACAAGTGCAAACTAAGCATAAGGCAGAGGAACAAGTGCAGGCTAGGCATAAGGCAGGGGCACAAGTGCTGGCTAGGCATAAGGCAGGGGCACAAGTGCTGGCTAGGCATAAGGCAGGGGCACAAGTGCTGGCTAGGCATAAGGCAAGGGCACAAGTGCTGGCTAGGCATAAGGCAGGGGCACAAGTGCTGGCTAGGCATAAGGCAGGGGCACAAGTGCTGGCTAGGCATAAGGCAGGGGCACAAGTGCAGGCTAGGCATAAGGCAGAGGCACAAGTGCAGGCTAGGCATAAGGCAGGGGCACAAGTGCAGGCTAGGCATAAGGCAGGGGCACAAGTGCAGGCTAGGCATAAGGCAGGGGCACAAGTGCAGGCTAGGCATAAGGCAGGGGCACAAGTGCAAGCTAGGCATAAGGCAGGGGCACAAGTGCTGGCTAGGCATAAGGCAGGGGCACAAGTGCTGGCTAGGCATAAGGCAGGGGCACAAGTGCTGGCTAGGCATAAGGCAGGGGCACAAGTGCGGGCTAGGCATAAGGCAGGGGCACAAGTGCGGGCTAGGCATAAGGCAGGGGCACAAGTGCGGGCTAGGCATAAGGCAGGGGCACAAGTGCGGGCTAGGCATAAGGCAGGGGCACAAGTGCGGGCTAGGCATAAGGCAGGGGCACAAGTGCGGGCTAGGCATAAGGCAGGGGCACAAGTGCGGGCTAGGCATAAGGCAGGGGCACAAGTGCGGGCTAGGCATTAGGCAGGGGCACAAGTGCAAACTAAGCATAAGGCAGAGGAACAAGTGCAGGCTAGGCATAAGGCAGGGGCACAAGTGCTGGCTAGGCATAAGGCAGGGGCACAAGTGCTGGCTAGGCATAAGGCAGGGGCACAAGTGCTGGCTAGGCATAAGGCAGGGGCACAAGTGCTGGCTAGGCATAAGGCAGGGGCACAAGTGCTGGCTAGGCATAAGGCAGGGGCACAAGTGCTGGCTAGGCATAAGGCAGGGGCACAAGTGCTGGCTAGGCATAAGGCAGGGGCACAAGTGCTGGCTAGGCATAAGGCAGGGGCACAAGTGCTGGCTAGGCATAAGGCAGGGGCACAAGTGCTGGCTAGGCATAAGGCAGGGGCACAAGTGCTGGCTAGGCATAAGGCAGGGGCACAAGTGCTGGCTAGGCATAAGGCAGGGGCACAAGTGCTGGCTAGGCATAAGGCAGGGGCACAAGTGCTGGCTAGGCATAAGGCAGGGGCACAAGTGCTGGCTAGGCATAAGGCAGGGGCACAAGTGCTGGCTAGGCATAAGGCAGGGGCACAAGTGCTGGCTAGGCATAAGGCAGGGGCACAAGTGCTGGCTAGGCATAAGGCAGGGGCACAAGTGCTGGCTAGGCATAAGGCAGGGGCACAAATGCAGGCTAGGCATAAGGCAGGGGCACAAGTGCAGGCTAGGCATAAGGCAGGGGCACAAGTGCAGGCTAGGCATAAGGCAGGGGCACAAGTGCAGGCTAGGCATAAGGCAGGGGCACAAGTGCAGGCTAGGCATAAGGCAGGGGCACAAGTGCAGGCTAGGCATAAGGCAGGGGCACAAGTGCTGGCTAGGCATAAGGCAGGGGCACAAATGCAGGCTAGGCATAAGGCAGGGGCACAAGTGCAGGCTAGGCATAAGGCAGGGGCACAAGTGCAGGCTAGGCATAAGGCAGGGGCACAAGTGCAGGCTAGGCATAAGGCAGAGGCACAAGTGCAGGCTAGGCATAAGGCAGGGGCACAAGTGCAGGCTAGGCATAAGGCAGGGGCACAAGTGATGGCTACACATAAGGCATACGGCTAACTCTTTGCACTCTTTGCATAAAGGGATAGGCACCCTTAGGGGTGAAGAGCTAGCTTTCACCCCTCTACTCTGTACTTTGTTGTACAGTGCGGAGCCACTCCATAACCCCTATGCTCCAAGCGACCAGGCACATCTTGTCTGTCCTCCGTAAATGGGTAATGCCTTCGTCCTCAATTACAGTCGTGCATGTGCATTCAGACGGGACAAGAGCGAAGAGCGTAAAGCCTGCCCTGTGTGCATAACCAACATGAAGCTAAAGACAAAAAAACAATAATGCAAGGGGCTCAAAAGTGCTGGCTAGGCATAAGGCAGGGGCACAAGTGCTGGCTAGGCATAAGGCAGGGGCACAAGTGCTGGCTAGGCATAAGGCAGGGGCACAAGTGCTGGCTAGGCATAAGGCAGGGGCACAAGTGCTGGCTAGGCATAAGGCAGGGGCACAAGTGCGGGCTAGGCATAAGGCAGGGGCACAAGTGCGGGCTAGGCATAAGGCAGGGGCACAAGTGCTGGCTAGGCATAAGGCAGGGGCACAAGTGCTGGCTAGGCATAAGGCAGGGGCACAAGTGCTGGCTAGGCATAAGGCAGGGGCACAAGTGCGGGCTAGGCATAAGGCAGGGGCACAAGTGCGGGCTAGGCATAAGGCAGGGGCACAAGTGCTGGCTAGGCATAAGGCAGGGGCACAAGTGCTGGCTAGGCATAAGGCAGGGGCACAAGTGCTGGCTAGGCATAAGGCAGGGGCACAAGTGCAGGCTAGGCATAAGGCAGGGGCACAAGTGCAGGCTAGGCATAAGGCAGGGGCACAAGTGCTGGCTAGGCATAAGGCAGGGGCACAAGTGCTGGCTAGGCATAAGGCAGGGGCACAAGTGCTGGCTAGGCATAAGGCAGGGGCACAAGTGCTGGCTAGGCATAAGGCAGGGGCACAAGTGCTGGCTAGGCATAAGGCAGGGGCACAAGTGCTGGCTAGGCATAAGGCAGGGGCACAAGTGCTGGCTAGGCATAAGGCAGGGGCACAAGTGCTGGCTAGGCATAAGGCAGGGGCACAAGTGCTGGCTAGGCATAAGGCAGGGGCACAAGTGCTGGCTAGGCATAAGGCAGGGGCACAAGTGCGGGCTAGGCATAAGGCAGGGGCACAAGTGCGGGCTAGGCATAAGGCAGGGGCACAAGTGCGGGCTAGGCATAAGGCAGGGGCACAAGTGCTGGCTAGGCATAAGGCAGGGGCACAAGTGCTGGCTAGGCATAAGGCAGGGGTACAAGTGCTGGCTAGGCATAAGGCAGGGGCACAAGTGCTGGCTAGGCATAAGGCAGGGGCACAAGTGCGGGCTAGGCATAAGGCAGGGGCACAAGTGCGGGCTAGGCATAAGGCAGGGGCACAAGTGCTGGCTAGGCATAAGGCAGGGGCACAAGTGCTGGCTAGGCATAAGGCAGGGGCACAAGTGCTGGCTAGGCATAAGGCAGGGGTACAAGTGCTGGCTAGGCATAAGGCAGGGGCACAAGTGCTGGCTAGGCATAAGGCAGGGGCACAAGTGCTGGCTAGGCATAAGGCAGGGGCACAAGTGCTGGCTAGGCATAAGGCAGGGGCACAAGTGCGGGCTAGGCATAAGGCAGGGGCACAAGTGCGGGCTAGGCATAAGGCAGGGGCACAAGTGCGGGCTAGGCATAAGGCAGGGGCAGAAGTGCAGACTAGGCATAAGGCAGGGGCAGAAGTGCAGACTAGGCATAAGGCCGGGGCACAAGTGCAGGCTAGGCATAAGGCAGGGGGCACAAGTGCAGGCTAGGCATAAGGCAGGGGCACAAGTGCAGGCTAGGCATAAGGCAGGGGCACAAGTGCAGGCTAGGCATAAGGCAGGGGCACAAGTGCAGGCTAGGCATAAGGCAGGGCACAAGTGCGGGCTAGGCATAAGGCATGGGCACAAGTGCGGGCTAGGCATAAGGCAGGGGCACAAGTGCGGGCTAGGCATAAGGCAGGGGCACAAGTGCGGGCTAGGCATAAGGCAGGGGCACAAGTGCAGGCTAGGCATAAGGCAGGGGCACAAGTGCGGGCTAGGCATAAGGCAGGGGCAAAAGTGCAGGCTAGGCATAAGGCAGGGCACAAGTGCGGGCTAGGCATAAGGCATGGGCACAAGTGCGGGCTAGGCATAAGGCAGGGGCACAAGTGCGGGCTAGGCATAAGGCAGGGGCACAAGTGCTGGCTAGGCATAAGGCAGGGACACAAGTGCTGGCTAGGCATAAGGCAGGGGCACAAGTGCTGGCTAGGCATAAGGCAGGGGCACAAGTGCTGGTTAGGCATAAAGCAGGGGCACAAGTGCAGGCTAGGCATAAGGTAGGGGCACAAGTGATGGCTACACATAAGGCATACGGCTAACTCTTTGCACTCTAAGCATAAAGGGATAGGCACCCTTAGGGGTGAAGAGCTAGCTTTCACCCCTCTACTCTGTACTTTGTTGTACAGTGCGGAGCCACTCCATAACCCCCATGCTCCAAGCGACCAGGCACATCTTGTCTGTCCTCCGTAAATGGGTAATGCCTTCGTCCCCAATTACAGTCGTGCATGTGCATTCAGACGGGACAAGAGCGAAGAGCGTAAAGCCTGCCCTGTGTGCATAACCAACATGAAGCTAAAGACAAAAAAACAATAATGCAAGGGGCTCAAAAGTGCTGGCTAGGCATAAGACAGGGGCACAAGTGCTGGCTAGGCATAAGGCAGGAGCACAAGTGCTGGCTAGGCATAAGGCAGGGGCACAAGTGCTGGCTAGGCATAAGGCAGGGGCACAACTGCGGGCTAAGCTTTAGGCAGGGGCACAAGTACAAACTAAGCATAAGGCAGAGGCACAAGTGCTGGCTAGGCATAAGGCAGGGGCACAAGTGCTGGCTAGGCATAAGGCAGGGGCACAAGTGCTTGGTAGGCATAAGGCAGGGGCACAAGTGCAGGCTAGGCATAAGGCAGGGGCACAAGTGCAGGCTAGGCATAAGGCAGGGGCACAAGTGCAGGCTAGGCATAAGGCAGGGGCACAAGTGCAGGCTAGGCATAAGGCAGGGGCACAAGTGCGGGCTAGGCATAAGGCAGGGACACAAGTGCTGGCTAGGCATAAGGCAGGGGCACAAGTGCTGGCTAGGCATAAGGCAGGGGCACAAGTGCGGGCTAGGCATAAGGCAGGGGCACAAGTGCGGGCTAGGCATAAGGCAGGGGCACAAGTGCGGGCTAGGCATAAGGCAGGGGCACAAGTGCGGGCTAGGCATAAGGCAGGGGCACAAGTGCGGGCTAGGCATAAGGCAGGGGCACAAGTGCGGGCTAGGCATAAGGCAGGGGCACAAGTGCGGGCTAGGCATAAGGCAGGGGCACAAGTGCGGGCTAGGCATAAGGCAGGGGCACAAGTGCGGGCTAGGCATAAGGCAGGGGCACAAGTGCGGGCTAGGCATAAGGCAGGGGCACAAGTGCGGGCTAGGCATAAGGCAGGGGCACAAGTGCGGGCTAGGCATAAGGCAGGGGCACAAGTGCGGGCTAGGCATAAGGCAGGGGCACAAGTGCGGGCTAGGCATAAGGCAGGGGCACAAGTGCGGGCTAGGCATAAGGCAGGGGCACAAGTGCGGGCTAGGCATAAGGCAGGGGCACAAGTGCGGGCTAGGCATAAGGCAGGGGCACAAGTGCGGGCTAGGCATAAGGCAGGGGCACAAGTGCGGGCTAGGCATAAGGCAGGGGCACAAGTGCGGGCTAGGCATAAGGCAGGGGCACAAGTGCGGGCTAGGCATAAGGCAGGGGCACAAGTGCGGGCTAGGCATAAGGCAGGGGCACAAGTGCGGGCTAGGCATAAGGCAGGGGCACAAGTGCGGGCTAGGCATAAGGCAGGGGCACAAGTGCGGGCTAGGCATAAGGCAGGGGCACAAGTGCGGGCTAGTCATAAGGCAGGGGCACAAGTGCGGGCTAGGCATAAGGCAGGGGCACAAGTGCGGGCTAGGCATAAGGCAGGGGCACAAGTGCGGGCTTGGCATAAGGCAGGGCACAAGTGCGGGCTAGGCATAAGGCAGGGGCACAAGTGCGGGCTAGGCATAAGGCAGGGGCACAAGTGCGGGCTAGGCATAAGGCAGGGGCACAAGTGCGGGCTAGGCATAAGGCAGGGGCACAAGTGCAAACTAAGCATAAGGCAGAGGAACACGTGCAGGCTAGGCATAAGGCAGGGGCACACGTGCAGGCTAGGCATAAGGCAGGGGCACACGTGCGGGCTAGGCATAAGGCAGGGGCACAAGTGCTGGATAGGCATAAGGCAGGGGCACAAATGCAGGCTAGGCATAAGGCAGGGGCACAAATGCAGGCTAGGCATAAGGCAGGGGCACAAGTGGTGGGTAGGCATAAGGCAGGGGAACAAGTGCTGGCTAGGCATAAGGCAGGGGCACACGTGCAGGCTAGGCATAAGGCAGGGGCACACGTGCAGGCTAGGCATAAGGCAGGGGCACACGTGCAGGCTAGGCATAAGGCAGGGGCACTCGTGCAGGCTAGGCATAAGGCAGGGGCACACGTGCAGGCTAGGCATAAGGCAGGGGCACAATGCAGGCTAGGCATAACGCAGGGGCACAATGCAGGCTAGGCATAACGCAGGGGCACAAGTGCTGGCTAGGCATAAGGCAGGGGCACAAGTGCAGGCTAGGCATAAGGCAGGGGCACAAGTGCAGGCTAGGCATAAGGCAGGGGCACAAATGCAGGCTAGGCATAAGGCAGGGGCACAAATGCAGGCTAGGCATAAGACAGGGGCGCAAGTGCAGGCTAGGCATAAGGCAGGGGCGCAAGTGCAGGCTAGGCATAACGCAGGGGAACGAGTGCTGGCTAGGCATAAGGCAGGGGCACAAGTGCTGGCTAGGCATAAGGCAGGGGCACAAGTGCTGGCTAGGCATAAGGCAGGGGCACAAGTGCTGGCTAGGCATAAGGCAGGGGCACAAGTGCGGGCTAGGCATAAGGCAGGGGCACAAGTGCGGGCTAGGCATAAGGCAGGGGCACAAGTGCGGGCTAGGCATAAGGCAGGGGCACAAGTGCTGGCTAGGCATAAGGCAGGGGCACAAGTGCTGGCTAGGCATAAGGCAGGGGCACAAGTGCTGGCTAGGCATAAGGCAGGGGCAACAGTGCTGGCTAGGCATAAGGCAGGGGCACAAGTGCTGGCTAGGCATAAGGCAGGGGCACAAGTGCTGGCTAGGCATAAGGCAGGGGCACAAGTGCTGGCTAGGCATAAGGCAGGGGCACACGTGCTGGCTAGGCATAAGGCAGGGGCACAAGTGCTGGCTAGGCATAAGGCAGGGGCACAAGTGCTGGCTAGGCATAAGGCAGGGGCACAAGTGCTGGCTAGGCATAAGGCAGGGGCACAAGTGCTGGCTAGGCATAAGGCAGGGGCACAAGTGCTGGCTAGGCATAAGGCAGGGGCACAAGTGCTGGCTAGGCATAAGGCAGGGGCACAAGTGCTGGCTAGGCATAAGGCAGGGGCACAAGTGCTGGCTAGGCATAAGGCAGGGGCACAAGTGCTGGCTAGGCATAAGGCAGGGGCACAAGTGCTGGCTAGGCATAAGGCAGGGGCACAAGTGCGGGCTAGGCATAAGGCAGGGGCACAAGTGCGGGCTAGGCATAAGGCAGGGGCACAAGTGCGGGCTAGGCATAAGGCAGGGGCACAAGTGCGGGCTAGGCATAAGGCAGGGGCACAAGTGCGGGCTAGGCATAAGGCAGGGGCAACAGTGCTGGCTAGGCATAAGGCAGGGGCACAAGTGCTGGCTAGGCATAAGGCAGGGGCACAAGTGCTGGCTAGGCATAAGGCAGGGGCACAAGTGCTGGCTAGGCATAAGGCAGGGGCACAAGTGCTGGCTAGGCATAAGGCAGGGGCACAAGTGCTGGCTAGGCATAAGGCAGGGGCACAAGTGCTGGCTAGGCATAAGGCAGGGGCACAAGTGCTGGCTAGGCATAAGGCAGGGGCACAAGTGCTGGCTAGGCATAAGGCAGGGGCACAAGTGCTGGCTAGGCATAAGGCAGGGGCACAAGTGCTGGCTAGGCATAAGGCAGGGGCACAAGTGCTGGCTAGGCATAAGGCAGGGGCACAAGTGCTGGCTAGGCATAAGGCAGGGGCACAAGTGCGGGCTAGGCATGAGGCAGGGGCACAAGTGCGGGCTAGGCATAAGGCAGGGGCAGAAGTGCAGACTAGGCATAAGGCAGGGGCACAAGTGCAGGCTAGGCATAAGGCAGGGGCACAAGTGCGGGCTAGGCATAAGGCAGGGGCACAAGTGCGGGCTAGGCATAAGGCAGGGGCACAAGTGCGGGCTAGGCATAAGGCAGGGGCACAAGTGCTGGCTAGGCATAAGGCAGGGGCACAAGTGCGGGCTAGGCATAAGGCAGGGGCACAAGTGCTGGCTAGGCATAAGGCAGGGGCACAAGTGCTGGCTAGGCATAAGGCAGGGGCACAAGTGCTGGCTAGGCATAAGGCAGGGGCACAAGTGCTGGCTAGGCATAAGGCAGGGGCACAAGTGCTGGCTAGGCATAAGGCAGGGGCACAAGTGCAGGCTAGGCATAAGGCAGGGGCACAAGTGCAGGCTAGGCATAAGGCAGGGGCACAAGTGCAGGCTAGGCATAAGGCAGGGGCACAAGTGATGGCTACACATAAGGCATACAGCTAACTCTTTGCACTCTAAGCATAAAGGGATAGGCACCCTTAGGGGTGAAGAGCTAGCTTTCACCCCTCTACTCTGTACTTTGTTGTACAGTGCGGAGCCACTCCATAACACCCATGCTCCAAGCAACCAGGCACATCTTGTCTGTCCTCCGTAAATGGGTAATGCCTTCGTCCCCAATTACAGTCGTGCATGTGCATTCAGACGGGACAAGAGCGAAGAGCGTAAAGCCTGCCCTGTGTGCATAACCAACATGAAGCTAAAGACAAAAAAACAATAATGCAAGGGGCTCAAAAGTGCTGGCTAGGCATAAGGCAGGGGCACAAGTGCTGGCTAGGCATAAGGCAGGGGCACAAGTGCTGGCTAGGCATAAGGCAGGGGCACAAGTGCTGGCTAGGCATAAGGCAGGGGCACAAGTGCGGGCTAGGCATAAGGCAGGGGCACAAGTGCTGGCTAGGCATAAGGCAGGGGCACAAGTGCGGGCTAGGCATAAGGCAGGGGCACAAGTGCTGGCTAGGCATAAGGCAGGGGCACAAGTGCTGGCTAGGCATAAGGCAGGGGCACAAGTGGGGGCTAGGCATAAGGCAGGGGCACAAGTGCAAACTAACCATAATGCAGAGGCACAAGTGCAGGCTAGGCATAAGGCAGGGGCACAAGTGCAGGCTAGGCATAAGGCAGGGGCACAAGTGCAGGCTAGGCATAAGGCAGGGGCACAAGTGCAGGCTAGGCATAAGGCAGGGGCACAAGTGCGGGCTAGGCATAAGGCAGGGGCACAAGTGCGGGCTAGGCATAAGGCAGGGGCACAAGTGCGGGCTAGGCATAAGGCAGGGGCACAAGTGCGGGCTAGGCATAAGGCAGGGGCACAAGTGCGGGCTAGGCATAAGGTAGGGGCACAAGTGCGGGCTAGGCATAAGGCAGGGGCACAAGTGCGGGCTAGGCATAAGGCAGGGGCACAAGTGCGGGCTAGGCATAAGGCAGGGGCACAAGTGCGGGCTAGGCTTTAGGCAGGGGCACAAGTGCAAACTAAGCATAAGGCAGAGGAACAAGTGCAGGCTAGGCATAAGGCAGGGGCACAAGTGCTGGCTAGGCATAAGGCAGGGGCACAAGTGCTGGCTAGGCATAAGGCAGGGGCACAAGTGCTGGCTAGGCATAAGGCAGGGGCACAAGTGCTGGCTAGGCATAAGGCAGGGGCACAAGTGCTGGCTAGGCATAAGGCAGGGGCACAAGTGCTGGCTAGGCATAAGGCAGGGGCACAAGTGCTGGCTAGGCATAAGGCAGGGGCACAAGTGCAGGCTAGGCATAAGGCAGGGGCACAAGTGCAGGCTAGGCATAAGGCAGGGGCACAAGTGCAGGCTAGGCATAAGGCAGGGGCACAAGTGCGGGCTAGGCATAAGGCAGGGGCACAAGTGCGGGCTAGGCATAAGGCAGGGGCACAAGTGCGGGCTAGGCATAAGGCAGGGGCACAAGTGCGGGCTAGGCATAAGGCAGGGGCACAAGTGCGGCTAGGCTTTAGGCAGGGGCACAAGTGCAAACTAAGCATAAGGCAGAGGAACAAGTGCAGGCTAGGCATAAGGCAGGGGCACAAGTGCTGGCTAGGCATAAGGCAGGGGCACAAGTGCTGGCTAGGCATAAGGCAGGGGCACAAGTGCTGGCTAGGCATAAGGCAAGGGCACAAGTGCTGGCTAGGCATAAGGCAGGGGCACAAGTGCTGGCTAGGCATAAGGCAGGGGCACAAGTGCTGGCTAGGCATAAGGCAGGGGCACAAGTGCAGGCTAGGCATAAGGCAGAGGCACAAGTGCAGGCTAGGCATAAGGCAGGGGCACAAGTGCAGGCTAGGCATAAGGCAGGGGCACAAGTGCAGGCTAGGCATAAGGCAGGGGCACAAGTGCAGGCTAGGCATAAGGCAGGGGCACAAGTGCAGGCTAGGCATAAGGCAGGGGCACAAGTGCAAGCTAGGCATAAGGCAGGGGCACAAGTGCTGGCTAGGCATAAGGCAGGGGCACAAGTGCTGGCTAGGCATAAGGCAGGGGCACAAGTGCTGGCTAGGCATAAGGCAGGGGCACAAGTGCGGGCTAGGCATAAGGCAGGGGCACAAGTGCGGGCTAGGCATAAGGCAGGGGCACAAGTGCGGGCTAGGCATAAGGCAGGGGCACAAGTGCGGGCTAGGCATAAGGCAGGGGCACAAGTGCGGGCTAGGCATAAGGCAGGGGCACAAGTGCGGGCTAGGCATAAGGCAGGGGCACAAGTGCGGGCTAGGCATAAGGCAGGGGCACAAGTGCGGGCTAGGCATAAGGCAGGGGCACAAGTGCGGGCTAGGCTTTAGGCAGGGGCACAAGTGCAAACTAAGCATAAGGCAGAGGAACAAGTGCAGGCTAGGCATAAGGCAGGGGCACAAGTGCTGGCTAGGCATAAGGCAGGGGCACAAGTGCTGGCTAGGCATAAGGCAGGGGCACAAGTGCTGGCTAGGCATAAGGCAGGGGCACAAGTGCTGGCTAGGCATAAGGCAGGGGCACAAGTGCTGGCTAAGCATAAGGCAGGGGCACAAGTGCTGGCTAGGCATAAGGCAGGGGCACAAGTGCTGGCTAGGCATAAGGCAGGGGCACAAGTGCTGGCTAGGCATAAGGCAGGGGCACAAGTGCTGGCTAGGCATAAGGCAGGGGCACAAGTGCTGGCTAGGCATAAGGCAGGGGCACAAGTGCTGGCTAGGCATAAGGCAGGGGCACAAGTGCTGGCTAGGCATAAGGCAGGGGCACAAGTGCAGGCTAGGCATAAGGCAGGGGCACAAGTGCAGGCTAGGCATAAGGCAGGGGAACAAGTGCAGGCTAGGCATAAGGCAGGGGCACAAGTGCAGGCTAGGCATAAGGCAGGGGCACAAGTGCTGGCTAGGCATAAGGCAGGGTCACAAGTGCTGGCTAGGCATAAGGCAGGGGCAGAAGTGCTGGCTAGGCATAAGGCAGGGGCACAAGTGCTGGCTAGGCATAAGGCAGGGGCACGAGTGCTGGCTAGGCATAAGGCAGGGGCACAAGTGCTGGCTAGGCATAAGGCAGGGGCACGAGTGCTGGCTAGGCATAAGGCAGGGGCACGAGTGCAGGCTAGGCATAAGGCAGGGGCACGAGTGCTGGCTAGGCATAAGGCAGGGGCACGAGTGCAGGCTAGGCATAAGGCAGGGGCACGAGTGCAGGCTAGGCATAAGGCAGGGGCACGAGTGCAGGCTAGGCATAAGGCAGGGGCACAAGTGCAGGCTAGGCATAAGGCAGGGGCACAAGTGCTGGCTAGGCATAAGGCAGGGGCACAAGTGCTGGCTAGGCATAAGGCAGGGGCACAAGTGCTGGCTAGGCATAAGGCAGGGGCACAAATGCAGGCTAGGCATAAGGCAGGGGCACAAGTGCAGGCTAGGCATAAGGCAGGGGCACAAGTGCAGGCTAGGCATAAGGCAGGGGCACAAGTGCAGGCTAGGCATAAGGCAGGGGCACAAGTGCAGGCTAGGCATAAGGCAGGGGCACAAGTGCAGGCTAGGCATAAGGCAGGGGCACAAGTGCTGGCTAGGCATAAGGCAGGGGCACAAATGCAGGCTAGGCATAAGGCAGGGGCACAAGTGCAGGCTAGGCATAAGGCAGGGGCACAAGTGCAGGCTAGGCATAAGGCAGGGGCACAAGTGCAGGCTAGGCATAAGGCAGAGGCACAAGTGCAGGCTAGGCATAAGGCAGGGGCACAAGTGCAGGCTAGGCATAAGGCAGGGGCACAAGTGATGGCTACACATAAGGCATACGGCTAACTCTTTGCACTCTTTGCATAAAGGGATAGGCACCCTTAGGGGTGAAGAGCTAGCTTTCACCCCTCTACTCTGTACTTTGTTGTACAGTGCGGAGCCACTCCATAACCCCTATGCTCCAAGCGACCAGGCACATCTTGTCTGTCCTCCGTAAATGGGTAATGCCTTCGTCCCCAATTACAGTCGTGCATGTGCATTCAGACGGGACAAGAGCGAAGAGCGTAAAGCCTGCCCTGTGTGCATAACCAACATGAAGCTAAAGACAAAAAAACAATAATGCAAGGGGCTCAAAAGTGCTGGCTAGGCATAAGGCAGGGGCACAAGTGCTGGCTAGGCATAAGGCAGGGGCACAAGTGCTGGCTAGGCATAAGGCAGGGGCACAAGTGCTGGCTAGGCATAAGGCAGGGGCACAAGTGCGGGCTAGGCATAAGGCAGGGGCACAAGTGCGGGCTAGGCATAAGGCAGGGGCACAAGTGCTGGCTAGGCATAAGGCAGGGGCACAAGTGCTGGCTAGGCATAAGGCAGGGGCACAAGTGCTGGCTAGGCATAAGGCAGGGGCACAAGTGCGGGCTAGGCATAAGGCAGGGGCACAAGTGCGGGCTAGGCATAAGGCAGGGGCACAAGTGCTGGCTAGGCATAAGGCAGGGGCACAAGTGCTGGCTAGGCATAAGGCAGGGGCACAAGTGCTGGCTAGGCATAAGGCAGGGGCACAAGTGCAGGCTAGGCATAAGGCAGGGGCACAAGTGCAGGCTAGGCATAAGGCAGGGGCACAAGTGCTGGCTAGGCATAAGGCAGGGGCACAAGTGCGGGCTAGGCATAAGGCAGGGGCACAAGTGCTGGCTAGGCATAAGGCAGGGGCACAAGTGCTGGCTAGGCATAAGGCAGGGGCACAAGTGGGGGCTAGGCATAAGGCAGGGGCACAAGTGCAAACTAACCATAATGCAGAGGCACAAGTGCAGGCTAGGCATAAGGCAGGGGCACAAGTGCAGGCTAGGCATAAGGCAGGGGCACAAGTGCAGGCTAGGCATAAGGCAGGGGCACAAGTGCAGGCTAGGCATAAGGCAGGGGCACAAGTGCGGGCTAGGCATAAGGCAGGGGCACAAGTGCGGGCTAGGCATAAGGCAGGGGCACAAGTGCGGGCTAGGCATAAGGCAGGGGCACAAGTGCGGGCTAGGCATAAGGCAGGGGCACAAGTGCGGGCTAGGCATAAGGTAGGGGCACAAGTGCGGGCTAGGCATAAGGCAGGGGCACAAGTGCGGGCTAGGCATAAGGCAGGGGCACAAGTGCGGGCTAGGCATAAGGCAGGGGCACAAGTGCGGGCTAGGCTTTAGGCAGGGGCACAAGTGCAAACTAAGCATAAGGCAGAGGAACAAGTGCAGGCTAGGCATAAGGCAGGGGCACAAGTGCTGGCTAGGCATAAGGCAGGGGCACAAGTGCTGGCTAGGCATAAGGCAGGGGCACAAGTGCTGGCTAGGCATAAGGCAGGGGCACAAGTGCTGGCTAGGCATAAGGCAGGGGCACAAGTGCTGGCTAGGCATAAGGCAGGGGCACAAGTGCTGGCTAGGCATAAGGCAGGGGCACAAGTGCTGGCTAGGCATAAGGCAGGGGCACAAGTGCTGGCTAGGCATAAGGCAGGGGCACAAGTGCAGGCTAGGCATAAGGCAGGGGCACAAGTGCAGGCTAGGCATAAGGCAGGGGCACAAGTGCAGGCTAGGCATAAGGCAGGGGCACAAGTGCGGGCTAGGCATAAGGCAGGGGCACAAGTGCGGGCTAGGCATAAGGCAGGGGCACAAGTGCGGGCTAGGCATAAGGCAGGGGCACAAGTGCGGGCTAGGCATAAGGCAGGGGCACAAGTGCGGCTAGGCTTTAGGCAGGGGCACAAGTGCAAACTAAGCATAAGGCAGAGGAACAAGTGCAGGCTAGGCATAAGGCAGGGGCACAAGTGCTGGCTAGGCATAAGGCAGGGGCACAAGTGCTGGCTAGGCATAAGGCAGGGGCACAAGTGCTGGCTAGGCATAAGGCAAGGGCACAAGTGCTGGCTAGGCATAAGGCAGGGGCACAAGTGCTGGCTAGGCATAAGGCAGGGGCACAAGTGCTGGCTAGGCATAAGGCAGGGGCACAAGTGCAGGCTAGGCATAAGGCAGAGGCACAAGTGCAGGCTAGGCATAAGGCAGGGGCACAAGTGCAGGCTAGGCATAAGGCAGGGGCACAAGTGCAGGCTAGGCATAAGGCAGGGGCACAAGTGCAGGCTAGGCATAAGGCAGGGGCACAAGTGCAAGCTAGGCATAAGGCAGGGGCACAAGTGCTGGCTAGGCATAAGGCAGGGGCACAAGTGCTGGCTAGGCATAAGGCAGGGGCACAAGTGCTGGCTAGGCATAAGGCAGGGGCACAAGTGCGGGCTAGGCATAAGGCAGGGGCACAAGTGCGGGCTAGGCATAAGGCAGGGGCACAAGTGCGGGCTAGGCATAAGGCAGGGGCACAAGTGCGGGCTAGGCATAAGGCAGGGGCACAAGTGCGGGCTAGGCATAAGGCAGGGGCACAAGTGCGGGCTAGGCATAAGGCAGGGGCACAAGTGCGGGCTAGGCATAAGGCAGGGGCACAAGTGCGGGCTAGGCTTTAGGCAGGGGCACAAGTGCAAACTAAGCATAAGGCAGAGGAACAAGTGCAGGCTAGGCATAAGGCAGGGGCACAAGTGCTGGCTAGGCATAAGGCAGGGGCACAAGTGCTGGCTAGGCATAAGGCAGGGGCACAAGTGCTGGCTAGGCATAAGGCAGGGGCACAAGTGCTGGCTAGGCATAAGGCAGGGGCACAAGTGCTGGCTAAGCATAAGGCAGGGGCACAAGTGCTGGCTAGGCATAAGGCAGGGGCACAAGTGCTGGCTAGGCATAAGGCAGGGGCACAAGTGCTGGCTAGGCATAAGGCAGGGGCACAAGTGCTGGCTAGGCATAAGGCAGGGGCACAAGTGCTGGCTAGGCATAAGGCAGGGGCACAAGTGCTGGCTAGGCATAAGGCAGGGGCACAAGTGCTGGCTAGGCATAAGGCAGGGGCACAAGTGCAGGCTAGGCATAAGGCAGGGGCACAAGTGCAGGCTAGGCATAAGGCAGGGGAACAAGTGCAGGCTAGGCATAAGGCAGGGGCACAAGTGCAGGCTAGGCATAAGGCAGGGGCACAAGTGCTGGCTAGGCATAAGGCAGGGTCACAAGTGCTGGCTAGGCATAAGGCAGGGGCAGAAGTGCTGGCTAGGCATAAGGCAGGGGCACTAGTGCTGGCTAGGCATAAGGCAGGGGCACGAGTGCTGGCTAGGCATAAGGCAGGGGCACGAGTGCAGGCTAGGCATAAGGCAGGGGCACGAGTGCTGGCTAGGCATAAGGCAGGGGCACGAGTGCAGGCTAGGCATAAGGCAGGGGCACGAGTGCAGGCTAGGCATAAGGCAGGGGCACGAGTGCAGGCTAGGCATAAGGCAGGGGCACAAGTGCAGGCTAGGCATAAGGCAGGGGCACAAGTGCTGGCTAGGCATAAGGCAGGGGCACAAGTGCTGGCTAGGCATAAGGCAGGGGCACAAGTGCTGGCTAGGCATAAGGCAGGGGCACAAATGCAGGCTAGGCATAAGGCAGGGGCACAAGTGCAGGCTAGGCATAAGGCAGGGGCACAAGTGCAGGCTAGGCATAAGGCAGGGGCACAAGTGCAGGCTAGGCATAAGGCAGGGGCACAAGTGCAGGCTAGGCATAAGGCAGGGGCACAAGTGCAGGCTAGGCATAAGGCAGGGGCACAAGTGCTGGCTAGGCATAAGGCAGGGGCACAAATGCAGGCTAGGCATAAGGCAGGGGCACAAGTGCAGGCTAGGCATAAGGCAGGGGCACAAGTGCAGGCTAGGCATAAGGCAGGGGCACAAGTGCAGGCTAGGCATAAGGCAGGGGCACAAGTGCAGGCTAGGCATAAGGCAGAGGCACAAGTGCAGGCTAGGCATAAGGCAGGGGCACAAGTGCAGGCTAGGCATAAGGCAGGGGCACAAGTGATGGCTACACATAAGGCATACGGCTAACTCTTTGCACTCTTTGCATAAAGGGATAGGCACCCTTAGGGGTGAAGAGCTAGCTTTCACCCCTCTACTCTGTACTTTGTTGTACAGTGCGGAGCCACTCCATAACCCCTATGCTCCAAGCGACCAGGCACATCTTGTCTGTCCTCCGTAAATGGGTAATGCCTTCGTCCCCAATTACAGTCGTGCATGTGCATTCAGACGGGACAAGAGCGAAGAGCGTAAAGCCTGCCCTGTGTGCATAACCAACATGAAGCTAAAGACAAAAAAACAATAATGCAAGGGGCTCAAAAGTGCTGGCTAGGCATAAGGCAGGGGCACAAGTGCTGGCTAGGCATAAGGCAGGGGCACAAGTGCTGGCTAGGCATAAGGCAGGGGCACAAGTGCTGGCTAGGCATAAGGCAGGGGCACAAGTGCTGGCTAGGCATAAGGCAGGGGCACAAGTGCGGGCTAGGCATAAGGCAGGGGCACAAGTGCGGGCTAGGCATAAGGCAGGGGCACAAGTGCTGGCTAGGCATAAGGCAGGGGCACAAGTGCTGGCTAGGCATAAGGCAGGGGCACAAGTGCTGGCTAGGCATAAGGCAGGGGCACAAGTGCGGGCTAGGCATAAGGCAGGGGCACAAGTGCGGGCTAGGCATAAGGCAGGGGCACAAGTGCTGGCTAGGCATAAGGCAGGGGCACAAGTGCTGGCTAGGCATAAGGCAGGGGCACAAGTGCTGGCTAGGCATAAGGCAGGGGCACAAGTGCAGGCTAGGCATAAGGCAGGGGCACAAGTGCAGGCTAGGCATAAGGCAGGGGCACAAGTGCTGGCTAGGCATAAGGCAGGGGCACAAGTGC
Source organism: Ranitomeya imitator (assembly GCF_032444005.1). NCBI lineage: Eukaryota > Metazoa > Chordata > Amphibia > Anura > Dendrobatidae > Ranitomeya > Ranitomeya imitator. The sequence continues at coordinate 663,277,579 of NC_091283.1, forward strand.
TGGCTAGGCATAAGGCAGGGGCACAAGTGCTGGCTAGGCATAAGGCAGGGGCACAAGTGCTGGCTAGGCATAAGGCAGGGGCACAAGTGCTGGCTAGGCATAAGGCAGGGGCACAAGTGCTGGCTAGGCATAAGGCAGGGGCACAAGTGCTGGCTAGGCATAAGGCAGGGGCACAAGTGCTGGCTAGGCATAAGGCAGGGGCACAAGTGCTGGCTAGGCATAAGGCAGGGGCACAAGTGCTGGCTAGGCATAAGGCAGGGGCACAAGTGCGGGCTAGGCATAAGGCAGGGGCACAAGTGCGGGCTAGGCATAAGGCAGGGGCACAAGTGCGGGCTAGGCATAAGGCAGGGGCACAAGTGCTGGCTAGGCATAAGGCAGGGGCACAAGTGCTGGCTAGGCATAAGGCAGGGGTACAAGTGCTGGCTAGGCATAAGGCAGGGGCACAAGTGCTGGCTAGGCATAAGGCAGGGGCACAAGTGCGGGCTAGGCATAAGGCAGGGGCACAAGTGCGGGCTAGGCATAAGGCAGGGGCACAAGTGCTGGCTAGGCATAAGGCAGGGGCACAAGTGCTGGCTAGGCATAAGGCAGGGGCACAAGTGCTGGCTAGGCATAAGGCAGGGGTACAAGTGCTGGCTAGGCATAAGGCAGGGGCACAAGTGCTGGCTAGGCATAAGGCAGGGGCACAAGTGCTGGCTAGGCATAAGGCAGGGGCACAAGTGCTGGCTAGGCATAAGGCAGGGGCACAAGTGCGGGCTAGGCATAAGGCAGGGGCACAAGTGCGGGCTAGGCATAAGGCAGGGGCACAAGTGCGGGCTAGGCATAAGGCAGGGGCAGAAGTGCAGACTAGGCATAAGGCAGGGGCAGAAGTGCAGACTAGGCATAAGGCCGGGGCACAAGTGCAGGCTAGGCATAAGGCAGGGGGCACAAGTGCAGGCTAGGCATAAGGCAGGGGCACAAGTGCAGGCTAGGCATAAGGCAGGGGCACAAGTGCAGGCTAGGCATAAGGCAGGGGCACAAGTGCAGGCTAGGCATAAGGCAGGGCACAAGTGCGGGCTAGGCATAAGGCATGGGCACAAGTGCGGGCTAGGCATAAGGCAGGGGCACAAGTGCGGGCTAGGCATAAGGCAGGGGCACAAGTGCGGGCTAGGCATAAGGCAGGGGCACAAGTGCAGGCTAGGCATAAGGCAGGGGCACAAGTGCGGGCTAGGCATAAGGCAGGGGCAAAAGTGCAGGCTAGGCATAAGGCAGGGCACAAGTGCGGGCTAGGCATAAGGCATGGGCACAAGTGCGGGCTAGGCATAAGGCAGGGGCACAAGTGCGGGCTAGGCATAAGGCAGGGGCACAAGTGCTGGCTAGGCATAAGGCAGGGACACAAGTGCTGGCTAGGCATAAGGCAGGGGCACAAGTGCTGGCTAGGCATAAGGCAGGGGCACAAGTGCTGGTTAGGCATAAAGCAGGGGCACAAGTGCAGGCTAGGCATAAGGTAGGGGCACAAGTGATGGCTACACATAAGGCATACGGCTAACTCTTTGCACTCTAAGCATAAAGGGATAGGCACCCTTAGGGGTGAAGAGCTAGCTTTCACCCCTCTACTCTGTACTTTGTTGTACAGTGCGGAGCCACTCCATAACCCCCATGCTCCAAGCGACCAGGCACATCTTGTCTGTCCTCCGTAAATGGGTAATGCCTTCGTCCCCAATTACAGTCGTGCATGTGCATTCAGACGGGACAAGAGCGAAGAGCGTAAAGCCTGCCCTGTGTGCATAACCAACATGAAGCTAAAGACAAAAAAACAATAATGCAAGGGGCTCAAAAGTGCTGGCTAGGCATAAGACAGGGGCACAAGTGCTGGCTAGGCATAAGGCAGGAGCACAAGTGCTGGCTAGGCATAAGGCAGGGGCACAAGTGCTGGCTAGGCATAAGGCAGGGGCACAACTGCGGGCTAAGCTTTAGGCAGGGGCACAAGTACAAACTAAGCATAAGGCAGAGGCACAAGTGCTGGCTAGGCATAAGGCAGGGGCACAAGTGCTGGCTAGGCATAAGGCAGGGGCACAAGTGCTTGGTAGGCATAAGGCAGGGGCACAAGTGCAGGCTAGGCATAAGGCAGGGGCACAAGTGCAGGCTAGGCATAAGGCAGGGGCACAAGTGCAGGCTAGGCATAAGGCAGGGGCACAAGTGCAGGCTAGGCATAAGGCAGGGGCACAAGTGCGGGCTAGGCATAAGGCAGGGACACAAGTGCTGGCTAGGCATAAGGCAGGGGCACAAGTGCTGGCTAGGCATAAGGCAGGGGCACAAGTGCGGGCTAGGCATAAGGCAGGGGCACAAGTGCGGGCTAGGCATAAGGCAGGGGCACAAGTGCGGGCTAGGCATAAGGCAGGGGCACAAGTGCGGGCTAGGCATAAGGCAGGGGCACAAGTGCGGGCTAGGCATAAGGCAGGGGCACAAGTGCGGGCTAGGCATAAGGCAGGGGCACAAGTGCGGGCTAGGCATAAGGCAGGGGCACAAGTGCGGGCTAGGCATAAGGCAGGGGCACAAGTGCGGGCTAGGCATAAGGCAGGGGCACAAGTGCGGGCTAGGCATAAGGCAGGGGCACAAGTGCGGGCTAGGCATAAGGCAGGGGCACAAGTGCGGGCTAGGCATAAGGCAGGGGCACAAGTGCGGGCTAGGCATAAGGCAGGGGCACAAGTGCGGGCTAGGCATAAGGCAGGGGCACAAGTGCGGGCTAGGCATAAGGCAGGGGCACAAGTGCGGGCTAGGCATAAGGCAGGGGCACAAGTGCGGGCTAGGCATAAGGCAGGGGCACAAGTGCGGGCTAGGCATAAGGCAGGGGCACAAGTGCGGGCTAGGCATAAGGCAGGGGCACAAGTGCGGGCTAGGCATAAGGCAGGGGCACAAGTGCGGGCTAGGCATAAGGCAGGGGCACAAGTGCGGGCTAGGCATAAGGCAGGGGCACAAGTGCGGGCTAGGCATAAGGCAGGGGCACAAGTGCGGGCTAGGCATAAGGCAGGGGCACAAGTGCGGGCTAGGCATAAGGCAGGGGCACAAGTGCGGGCTAGTCATAAGGCAGGGGCACAAGTGCGGGCTAGGCATAAGGCAGGGGCACAAGTGCGGGCTAGGCATAAGGCAGGGGCACAAGTGCGGGCTTGGCATAAGGCAGGGCACAAGTGCGGGCTAGGCATAAGGCAGGGGCACAAGTGCGGGCTAGGCATAAGGCAGGGGCACAAGTGCGGGCTAGGCATAAGGCAGGGGCACAAGTGCGGGCTAGGCATAAGGCAGGGGCACAAGTGCAAACTAAGCATAAGGCAGAGGAACACGTGCAGGCTAGGCATAAGGCAGGGGCACACGTGCAGGCTAGGCATAAGGCAGGGGCACACGTGCGGGCTAGGCTTTAGGCAGGGGCACAAGTGCAAACTAAGCATAAGGCAGAGGAACAAGTGCAGGCTAGGCATAAGGCAGGGGCACAAGTGCTGGCTAGGCATAAGGCAGGGGCACAAGTGCTGGCTAGGCATAAGGCAGGGGCACAAGTGCTGGCTAGGCATAAGGCAGGGGCACAAGTGCTGGCTAGGCATAAGGCAGGGGCACAAGTGCTGGCTAGGCATAAGGCAGGGGCACAAGTGCTGGCTAGGCATAAGGCAGGGGCACAAGTGCTGGCTAGGCATAAGGCAGGGGCACAAGTGCTGGCTAGGCATAAGGCAGGGGCACAAGTGCTGGCTAGGCATAAGGCAGGGGCACAAGTGCTGGCTAGGCATAAGGCAGGGGCACAAGTGCTGGCTAGGCATAAGGCAGGGGCACAAGTGCTGGCTAGGCATAAGGCAGGGGCACAAGTGCTGGCTAGGCATAAGGCAGGGGCACAAGTGCTGGCTAGGCATAAGGCAGGGGCACAAGTGCTGGCTAGGCATAAGGCAGGGGCACAAGTGCTGGCTAGGCATAAGGCAGGGGCACAAGTGCTGGCTAGGCATAAGGCAGGGGCACAAGTGCTGGCTAGGCATAAGGCAGGGGCACAAGTGCTGGCTAGGCATAAGGCAGGGGCACAAATGCAGGCTAGGCATAAGGCAGGGGCACAAGTGCAGGCTAGGCATAAGGCAGGGGCACAAGTGCAGGCTAGGCATAAGGCAGGGGCACAAGTGCAGGCTAGGCATAAGGCAGGGGCACAAGTGCAGGCTAGGCATAAGGCAGGGGCACAAGTGCAGGCTAGGCATAAGGCAGGGGCACAAGTGCTGGCTAGGCATAAGGCAGGGGCACAAATGCAGGCTAGGCATAAGGCAGGGGCACAAGTGCAGGCTAGGCATAAGGCAGGGGCACAAGTGCAGGCTAGGCATAAGGCAGGGGCACAAGTGCAGGCTAGGCATAAGGCAGAGGCACAAGTGCAGGCTAGGCATAAGGCAGGGGCACAAGTGCAGGCTAGGCATAAGGCAGGGGCACAAGTGATGGCTACACATAAGGCATACGGCTAACTCTTTGCACTCTTTGCATAAAGGGATAGGCACCCTTAGGGGTGAAGAGCTAGCTTTCACCCCTCTACTCTGTACTTTGTTGTACAGTGCGGAGCCACTCCATAACCCCTATGCTCCAAGCGACCAGGCACATCTTGTCTGTCCTCCGTAAATGGGTAATGCCTTCGTCCTCAATTACAGTCGTGCATGTGCATTCAGACGGGACAAGAGCGAAGAGCGTAAAGCCTGCCCTGTGTGCATAACCAACATGAAGCTAAAGACAAAAAAACAATAATGCAAGGGGCTCAAAAGTGCTGGCTAGGCATAAGGCAGGGGCACAAGTGCTGGCTAGGCATAAGGCAGGGGCACAAGTGCTGGCTAGGCATAAGGCAGGGGCACAAGTGCTGGCTAGGCATAAGGCAGGGGCACAAGTGCTGGCTAGGCATAAGGCAGGGGCACAAGTGCGGGCTAGGCATAAGGCAGGGGCACAAGTGCGGGCTAGGCATAAGGCAGGGGCACAAGTGCTGGCTAGGCATAAGGCAGGGGCACAAGTGCTGGCTAGGCATAAGGCAGGGGCACAAGTGCTGGCTAGGCATAAGGCAGGGGCACAAGTGCGGGCTAGGCATAAGGCAGGGGCACAAGTGCGGGCTAGGCATAAGGCAGGGGCACAAGTGCTGGCTAGGCATAAGGCAGGGGCACAAGTGCTGGCTAGGCATAAGGCAGGGGCACAAGTGCTGGCTAGGCATAAGGCAGGGGCACAAGTGCAGGCTAGGCATAAGGCAGGGGCACAAGTGCAGGCTAGGCATAAGGCAGGGGCACAAGTGCTGGCTAGGCATAAGGCAGGGGCACAAGTGCTGGCTAGGCATAAGGCAGGGGCACAAGTGCTGGCTAGGCATAAGGCAGGGGCACAAGTGCTGGCTAGGCATAAGGCAGGGGCACAAGTGCTGGCTAGGCATAAGGCAGGGGCACAAGTGCTGGCTAGGCATAAGGCAGGGGCACAAGTGCTGGCTAGGCATAAGGCAGGGGCACAAGTGCTGGCTAGGCATAAGGCAGGGGCACAAGTGCTGGCTAGGCATAAGGCAGGGGCACAAGTGCTGGCTAGGCATAAGGCAGGGGCACAAGTGCGGGCTAGGCATAAGGCAGGGGCACAAGTGCGGGCTAGGCATAAGGCAGGGGCACAAGTGCGGGCTAGGCATAAGGCAGGGGCACAAGTGCTGGCTAGGCATAAGGCAGGGGCACAAGTGCTGGCTAGGCATAAGGCAGGGGTACAAGTGCTGGCTAGGCATAAGGCAGGGGCACAAGTGCTGGCTAGGCATAAGGCAGGGGCACAAGTGCGGGCTAGGCATAAGGCAGGGGCACAAGTGCGGGCTAGGCATAAGGCAGGGGCACAAGTGCTGGCTAGGCATAAGGCAGGGGCACAAGTGCTGGCTAGGCATAAGGCAGGGGCACAAGTGCTGGCTAGGCATAAGGCAGGGGTACAAGTGCTGGCTAGGCATAAGGCAGGGGCACAAGTGCTGGCTAGGCATAAGGCAGGGGCACAAGTGCTGGCTAGGCATAAGGCAGGGGCACAAGTGCTGGCTAGGCATAAGGCAGGGGCACAAGTGCGGGCTAGGCATAAGGCAGGGGCACAAGTGCGGGCTAGGCATAAGGCAGGGGCACAAGTGCGGGCTAGGCATAAGGCAGGGGCAGAAGTGCAGACTAGGCATAAGGCAGGGGCAGAAGTGCAGACTAGGCATAAGGCCGGGGCACAAGTGCAGGCTAGGCATAAGGCAGGGGGCACAAGTGCAGGCTAGGCATAAGGCAGGGGCACAAGTGCAGGCTAGGCATAAGGCAGGGGCACAAGTGCAGGCTAGGCATAAGGCAGGGGCACAAGTGCAGGCTAGGCATAAGGCAGGGCACAAGTGCGGGCTAGGCATAAGGCATGGGCACAAGTGCGGGCTAGGCATAAGGCAGGGGCACAAGTGCGGGCTAGGCATAAGGCAGGGGCACAAGTGCGGGCTAGGCATAAGGCAGGGGCACAAGTGCAGGCTAGGCATAAGGCAGGGGCACAAGTGCGGGCTAGGCATAAGGCAGGGGCAAAAGTGCAGGCTAGGCATAAGGCAGGGCACAAGTGCGGGCTAGGCATAAGGCATGGGCACAAGTGCGGGCTAGGCATAAGGCAGGGGCACAAGTGCGGGCTAGGCATAAGGCAGGGGCACAAGTGCTGGCTAGGCATAAGGCAGGGACACAAGTGCTGGCTAGGCATAAGGCAGGGGCACAAGTGCTGGCTAGGCATAAGGCAGGGGCACAAGTGCTGGTTAGGCATAAAGCAGGGGCACAAGTGCAGGCTAGGCATAAGGTAGGGGCACAAGTGATGGCTACACATAAGGCATACGGCTAACTCTTTGCACTCTAAGCATAAAGGGATAGGCACCCTTAGGGGTGAAGAGCTAGCTTTCACCCCTCTACTCTGTACTTTGTTGTACAGTGCGGAGCCACTCCATAACCCCCATGCTCCAAGCGACCAGGCACATCTTGTCTGTCCTCCGTAAATGGGTAATGCCTTCGTCCCCAATTACAGTCGTGCATGTGCATTCAGACGGGACAAGAGCGAAGAGCGTAAAGCCTGCCCTGTGTGCATAACCAACATGAAGCTAAAGACAAAAAAACAATAATGCAAGGGGCTCAAAAGTGCTGGCTAGGCATAAGACAGGGGCACAAGTGCTGGCTAGGCATAAGGCAGGAGCACAAGTGCTGGCTAGGCATAAGGCAGGGGCACAAGTGCTGGCTAGGCATAAGGCAGGGGCACAACTGCGGGCTAAGCTTTAGGCAGGGGCACAAGTACAAACTAAGCATAAGGCAGAGGCACAAGTGCTGGCTAGGCATAAGGCAGGGGCACAAGTGCTGGCTAGGCATAAGGCAGGGGCACAAGTGCTTGGTAGGCATAAGGCAGGGGCACAAGTGCAGGCTAGGCATAAGGCAGGGGCACAAGTGCAGGCTAGGCATAAGGCAGGGGCACAAGTGCAGGCTAGGCATAAGGCAGGGGCACAAGTGCAGGCTAGGCATAAGGCAGGGGCACAAGTGCGGGCTAGGCATAAGGCAGGGACACAAGTGCTGGCTAGGCATAAGGCAGGGGCACAAGTGCTGGCTAGGCATAAGGCAGGGGCACAAGTGCGGGCTAGGCATAAGGCAGGGGCACAAGTGCGGGCTAGGCATAAGGCAGGGGCACAAGTGCGGGCTAGGCATAAGGCAGGGGCACAAGTGCGGGCTAGGCATAAGGCAGGGGCACAAGTGCGGGCTAGGCATAAGGCAGGGGCACAAGTGCGGGCTAGGCATAAGGCAGGGGCACAAGTGCGGGCTAGGCATAAGGCAGGGGCACAAGTGCGGGCTAGGCATAAGGCAGGGGCACAAGTGCGGGCTAGGCATAAGGCAGGGGCACAAGTGCGGGCTAGGCATAAGGCAGGGGCACAAGTGCGGGCTAGGCATAAGGCAGGGGCACAAGTGCGGGCTAGGCATAAGGCAGGGGCACAAGTGCGGGCTAGGCATAAGGCAGGGGCACAAGTGCGGGCTAGGCATAAGGCAGGGGCACAAGTGCGGGCTAGGCATAAGGCAGGGGCACAAGTGCGGGCTAGGCATAAGGCAGGGGCACAAGTGCGGGCTAGGCATAAGGCAGGGGCACAAGTGCGGGCTAGGCATAAGGCAGGGGCACAAGTGCGGGCTAGGCATAAGGCAGGGGCACAAGTGCGGGCTAGGCATAAGGCAGGGGCACAAGTGCGGGCTAGGCATAAGGCAGGGGCACAAGTGCGGGCTAGGCATAAGGCAGGGGCACAAGTGCGGGCTAGGCATAAGGCAGGGGCACAAGTGCGGGCTAGGCATAAGGCAGGGGCACAAGTGCGGGCTAGGCATAAGGCAGGGGCACAAGTGCGGGCTAGTCATAAGGCAGGGGCACAAGTGCGGGCTAGGCATAAGGCAGGGGCACAAGTGCGGGCTAGGCATAAGGCAGGGGCACAAGTGCGGGCTTGGCATAAGGCAGGGCACAAGTGCGGGCTAGGCATAAGGCAGGGGCACAAGTGCGGGCTAGGCATAAGGCAGGGGCACAAGTGCGGGCTAGGCATAAGGCAGGGGCACAAGTGCGGGCTAGGCATAAGGCAGGGGCACAAGTGCAAACTAAGCATAAGGCAGAGGAACACGTGCAGGCTAGGCATAAGGCAGGGGCACACGTGCAGGCTAGGCATAAGGCAGGGGCACACGTGCGGGCTAGGCATAAGGCAGGGGCACAAGTGCTGGATAGGCATAAGGCAGGGGCACAAATGCAGGCTAGGCATAAGGCAGGGGCACAAATGCAGGCTAGGCATAAGGCAGGGGCACAAGTGGTGGGTAGGCATAAGGCAGGGGAACAAGTGCTGGCTAGGCATAAGGCAGGGGCACACGTGCAGGCTAGGCATAAGGCAGGGGCACACGTGCAGGCTAGGCATAAGGCAGGGGCACACGTGCAGGCTAGGCATAAGGCAGGGGCACTCGTGCAGGCTAGGCATAAGGCAGGGGCACACGTGCAGGCTAGGCATAAGGCAGGGGCACAATGCAGGCTAGGCATAACGCAGGGGCACAATGCAGGCTAGGCATAACGCAGGGGCACAAGTGCTGGCTAGGCATAAGGCAGGGGCACAAGTGCAGGCTAGGCATAAGGCAGGGGCACAAGTGCAGGCTAGGCATAAGGCAGGGGCACAAATGCAGGCTAGGCATAAGGCAGGGGCACAAATGCAGGCTAGGCATAAGACAGGGGCGCAAGTGCAGGCTAGGCATAAGGCAGGGGCGCAAGTGCAGGCTAGGCATAACGCAGGGGAACGAGTGCTGGCTAGGCATAAGGCAGGGGCACAAGTGCTGGCTAGGCATAAGGCAGGGGCACAAGTGCTGGCTAGGCATAAGGCAGGGGCACAAGTGCTGGCTAGGCATAAGGCAGGGGCACAAGTGCGGGCTAGGCATAAGGCAGGGGCACAAGTGCGGGCTAGGCATAAGGCAGGGGCACAAGTGCGGGCTAGGCATAAGGCAGGGGCACAAGTGCTGGCTAGGCATAAGGCAGGGGCACAAGTGCTGGCTAGGCATAAGGCAGGGGCACAAGTGCTGGCTAGGCATAAGGCAGGGGCAACAGTGCTGGCTAGGCATAAGGCAGGGGCACAAGTGCTGGCTAGGCATAAGGCAGGGGCACAAGTGCTGGCTAGGCATAAGGCAGGGGCACAAGTGCTGGCTAGGCATAAGGCAGGGGCACACGTGCTGGCTAGGCATAAGGCAGGGGCACAAGTGCTGGCTAGGCATAAGGCAGGGGCACAAGTGCTGGCTAGGCATAAGGCAGGGGCACAAGTGCTGGCTAGGCATAAGGCAGGGGCACAAGTGCTGGCTAGGCATAAGGCAGGGGCACAAGTGCTGGCTAGGCATAAGGCAGGGGCACAAGTGCTGGCTAGGCATAAGGCAGGGGCACAAGTGCTGGCTAGGCATAAGGCAGGGGCACAAGTGCTGGCTAGGCATAAGGCAGGGGCACAAGTGCTGGCTAGGCATAAGGCAGGGGCACAAGTGCTGGCTAGGCATAAGGCAGGGGCACAAGTGCGGGCTAGGCATAAGGCAGGGGCACAAGTGCGGGCTAGGCATAAGGCAGGGGCACAAGTGCGGGCTAGGCATAAGGCAGGGGCACAAGTGCGGGCTAGGCATAAGGCAGGGGCACAAGTGCGGGCTAGGCATAAGGCAGGGGCAACAGTGCTGGCTAGGCATAAGGCAGGGGCACAAGTGCTGGCTAGGCATAAGGCAGGGGCACAAGTGCTGGCTAGGCATAAGGCAGGGGCACAAGTGCTGGCTAGGCATAAGGCAGGGGCACAAGTGCTGGCTAGGCATAAGGCAGGGGCACAAGTGCTGGCTAGGCATAAGGCAGGGGCACAAGTGCTGGCTAGGCATAAGGCAGGGGCACAAGTGCTGGCTAGGCATAAGGCAGGGGCACAAGTGCTGGCTAGGCATAAGGCAGGGGCACAAGTGCTGGCTAGGCATAAGGCAGGGGCACAAGTGCTGGCTAGGCATAAGGCAGGGGCACAAGTGCTGGCTAGGCATAAGGCAGGGGCACAAGTGCTGGCTAGGCATAAGGCAGGGGCACAAGTGCGGGCTAGGCATGAGGCAGGGGCACAAGTGCGGGCTAGGCATAAGGCAGGGGCAGAAGTGCAGACTAGGCATAAGGCAGGGGCACAAGTGCAGGCTAGGCATAAGGCAGGGGCACAAGTGCGGGCTAGGCATAAGGCAGGGGCACAAGTGCGGGCTAGGCATAAGGCAGGGGCACAAGTGCGGGCTAGGCATAAGGCAGGGGCACAAGTGCTGGCTAGGCATAAGGCAGGGGCACAAGTGCGGGCTAGGCATAAGGCAGGGGCACAAGTGCTGGCTAGGCATAAGGCAGGGGCACAAGTGCTGGCTAGGCATAAGGCAGGGGCACAAGTGCTGGCTAGGCATAAGGCAGGGGCACAAGTGCTGGCTAGGCATAAGGCAGGGGCACAAGTGCTGGCTAGGCATAAGGCAGGGGCACAAGTGCAGGCTAGGCATAAGGCAGGGGCACAAGTGCAGGCTAGGCATAAGGCAGGGGCACAAGTGCAGGCTAGGCATAAGGCAGGGGCACAAGTGATGGCTACACATAAGGCATACAGCTAACTCTTTGCACTCTAAGCATAAAGGGATAGGCACCCTTAGGGGTGAAGAGCTAGCTTTCACCCCTCTACTCTGTACTTTGTTGTACAGTGCGGAGCCACTCCATAACACCCATGCTCCAAGCAACCAGGCACATCTTGTCTGTCCTCCGTAAATGGGTAATGCCTTCGTCCCCAATTACAGTCGTGCATGTGCATTCAGACGGGACAAGAGCGAAGAGCGTAAAGCCTGCCCTGTGTGCATAACCAACATGAAGCTAAAGACAAAAAAACAATAATGCAAGGGGCTCAAAAGTGCTGGCTAGGCATAAGGCAGGGGCACAAGTGCTGGCTAGGCATAAGGCAGGGGCACAAGTGCTGGCTAGGCATAAGGCAGGGGCACAAGTGCTGGCTAGGCATAAGGCAGGGGCACAAGTGCGGGCTAGGCATAAGGCAGGGGCACAAGTGCTGGCTAGGCATAAGGCAGGGGCACAAGTGCGGGCTAGGCATAAGGCAGGGGCACAAGTGCTGGCTAGGCATAAGGCAGGGGCACAAGTGCTGGCTAGGCATAAGGCAGGGGCACAAGTGGGGGCTAGGCATAAGGCAGGGGCACAAGTGCAAACTAACCATAATGCAGAGGCACAAGTGCAGGCTAGGCATAAGGCAGGGGCACAAGTGCAGGCTAGGCATAAGGCAGGGGCACAAGTGCAGGCTAGGCATAAGGCAGGGGCACAAGTGCAGGCTAGGCATAAGGCAGGGGCACAAGTGCGGGCTAGGCATAAGGCAGGGGCACAAGTGCGGGCTAGGCATAAGGCAGGGGCACAAGTGCGGGCTAGGCATAAGGCAGGGGCACAAGTGCGGGCTAGGCATAAGGCAGGGGCACAAGTGCGGGCTAGGCATAAGGTAGGGGCACAAGTGCGGGCTAGGCATAAGGCAGGGGCACAAGTGCGGGCTAGGCATAAGGCAGGGGCACAAGTGCGGGCTAGGCATAAGGCAGGGGCACAAGTGCGGGCTAGGCTTTAGGCAGGGGCACAAGTGCAAACTAAGCATAAGGCAGAGGAACAAGTGCAGGCTAGGCATAAGGCAGGGGCACAAGTGCTGGCTAGGCATAAGGCAGGGGCACAAGTGCTGGCTAGGCATAAGGCAGGGGCACAAGTGCTGGCTAGGCATAAGGCAGGGGCACAAGTGCTGGCTAGGCATAAGGCAGGGGCACAAGTGCTGGCTAGGCATAAGGCAGGGGCACAAGTGCTGGCTAGGCATAAGGCAGGGGCACAAGTGCTGGCTAGGCATAAGGCAGGGGCACAAGTGCAGGCTAGGCATAAGGCAGGGGCACAAGTGCAGGCTAGGCATAAGGCAGGGGCACAAGTGCAGGCTAGGCATAAGGCAGGGGCACAAGTGCGGGCTAGGCATAAGGCAGGGGCACAAGTGCGGGCTAGGCATAAGGCAGGGGCACAAGTGCGGGCTAGGCATAAGGCAGGGGCACAAGTGCGGGCTAGGCATAAGGCAGGGGCACAAGTGCGGCTAGGCTTTAGGCAGGGGCACAAGTGCAAACTAAGCATAAGGCAGAGGAACAAGTGCAGGCTAGGCATAAGGCAGGGGCACAAGTGCTGGCTAGGCATAAGGCAGGGGCACAAGTGCTGGCTAGGCATAAGGCAGGGGCACAAGTGCTGGCTAGGCATAAGGCAAGGGCACAAGTGCTGGCTAGGCATAAGGCAGGGGCACAAGTGCTGGCTAGGCATAAGGCAGGGGCACAAGTGCTGGCTAGGCATAAGGCAGGGGCACAAGTGCAGGCTAGGCATAAGGCAGAGGCACAAGTGCAGGCTAGGCATAAGGCAGGGGCACAAGTGCAGGCTAGGCATAAGGCAGGGGCACAAGTGCAGGCTAGGCATAAGGCAGGGGCACAAGTGCAGGCTAGGCATAAGGCAGGGGCACAAGTGCAGGCTAGGCATAAGGCAGGGGCACAAGTGCAAGCTAGGCATAAGGCAGGGGCACAAGTGCTGGCTAGGCATAAGGCAGGGGCACAAGTGCTGGCTAGGCATAAGGCAGGGGCACAAGTGCTGGCTAGGCATAAGGCAGGGGCACAAGTGCTGGCTAGGCATAAGGCAGGGGCACAAGTGCGGGCTAGGCATAAGGCAGGGGCACAAGTGCGGGCTAGGCATAAGGCAGGGGCACAAGTGCGGGCTAGGCATAAGGCAGGGGCACAAGTGCGGGCTAGGCATAAGGCAGGGGCACAAGTGCGGGCTAGGCATAAGGCAGGGGCACAAGTGCGGGCTAGGCATAAGGCAGGGGCACAAGTGCGGGCTAGGCATAAGGCAGGGGCACAAGTGCGGGCTAGGCTTTAGGCAGGGGCACAAGTGCAAACTAAGCATAAGGCAGAGGAACAAGTGCAGGCTAGGCATAAGGCAGGGGCACAAGTGCTGGCTAGGCATAAGGCAGGGGCACAAGTGCTGGCTAGGCATAAGGCAGGGGCACAAGTGCTGGCTAGGCATAAGGCAGGGGCACAAGTGCTGGCTAGGCATAAGGCAGGGGCACAAGTGCTGGCTAAGCATAAGGCAGGGGCACAAGTGCTGGCTAGGCATAAGGCAGGGGCACAAGTGCTGGCTAGGCATAAGGCAGGGGCACAAGTGCTGGCTAGGCATAAGGCAGGGGCACAAGTGCTGGCTAGGCATAAGGCAGGGGCACAAGTGCTGGCTAGGCATAAGGCAGGGGCACAAGTGCTGGCTAGGCATAAGGCAGGGGCACAAGTGCTGGCTAGGCATAAGGCAGGGGCACAAGTGCAGGCTAGGCATAAGGCAGGGGCACAAGTGCAGGCTAGGCATAAGGCAGGGGAACAAGTGCAGGCTAGGCATAAGGCAGGGGCACAAGTGCAGGCTAGGCATAAGGCAGGGGCACAAGTGCTGGCTAGGCATAAGGCAGGGTCACAAGTGCTGGCTAGGCATAAGGCAGGGGCAGAAGTGCTGGCTAGGCATAAGGCAGGGGCACAAGTGCTGGCTAGGCATAAGGCAGGGGCACGAGTGCTGGCTAGGCATAAGGCAGGGGCACAAGTGCTGGCTAGGCATAAGGCAGGGGCACGAGTGCTGGCTAGGCATAAGGCAGGGGCACGAGTGCAGGCTAGGCATAAGGCAGGGGCACGAGTGCTGGCTAGGCATAAGGCAGGGGCACGAGTGCAGGCTAGGCATAAGGCAGGGGCACGAGTGCAGGCTAGGCATAAGGCAGGGGCACGAGTGCAGGCTAGGCATAAGGCAGGGGCACAAGTGCAGGCTAGGCATAAGGCAGGGGCACAAGTGCTGGCTAGGCATAAGGCAGGGGCACAAGTGCTGGCTAGGCATAAGGCAGGGGCACAAGTGCTGGCTAGGCATAAGGCAGGGGCACAAATGCAGGCTAGGCATAAGGCAGGGGCACAAGTGCAGGCTAGGCATAAGGCAGGGGCACAAGTGCAGGCTAGGCATAAGGCAGGGGCACAAGTGCAGGCTAGGCATAAGGCAGGGGCACAAGTGCAGGCTAGGCATAAGGCAGGGGCACAAGTGCAGGCTAGGCATAAGGCAGGGGCACAAGTGCTGGCTAGGCATAAGGCAGGGGCACAAATGCAGGCTAGGCATAAGGCAGGGGCACAAGTGCAGGCTAGGCATAAGGCAGGGGCACAAGTGCAGGCTAGGCATAAGGCAGGGGCACAAGTGCAGGCTAGGCATAAGGCAGAGGCACAAGTGCAGGCTAGGCATAAGGCAGGGGCACAAGTGCAGGCTAGGCATAAGGCAGGGGCACAAGTGATGGCTACACATAAGGCATACGGCTAACTCTTTGCACTCTTTGCATAAAGGGATAGGCACCCTTAGGGGTGAAGAGCTAGCTTTCACCCCTCTACTCTGTACTTTGTTGTACAGTGCGGAGCCACTCCATAACCCCTATGCTCCAAGCGACCAGGCACATCTTGTCTGTCCTCCGTAAATGGGTAATGCCTTCGTCCCCAATTACAGTCGTGCATGTGCATTCAGACGGGACAAGAGCGAAGAGCGTAAAGCCTGCCCTGTGTGCATAACCAACATGAAGCTAAAGACAAAAAAACAATAATGCAAGGGGCTCAAAAGTGCTGGCTAGGCATAAGGCAGGGGCACAAGTGCTGGCTAGGCATAAGGCAGGGGCACAAGTGCTGGCTAGGCATAAGGCAGGGGCACAAGTGCTGGCTAGGCATAAGGCAGGGGCACAAGTGCGGGCTAGGCATAAGGCAGGGGCACAAGTGCGGGCTAGGCATAAGGCAGGGGCACAAGTGCTGGCTAGGCATAAGGCAGGGGCACAAGTGCTGGCTAGGCATAAGGCAGGGGCACAAGTGCTGGCTAGGCATAAGGCAGGGGCACAAGTGCGGGCTAGGCATAAGGCAGGGGCACAAGTGCGGGCTAGGCATAAGGCAGGGGCACAAGTGCTGGCTAGGCATAAGGCAGGGGCACAAGTGCTGGCTAGGCATAAGGCAGGGGCACAAGTGCTGGCTAGGCATAAGGCAGGGGCACAAGTGCAGGCTAGGCATAAGGCAGGGGCACAAGTGCAGGCTAGGCATAAGGCAGGGGCACAAGTGCTGGCTAGGCATAAGGCAGGGGCACAAGTGCGGGCTAGGCATAAGGCAGGGGCACAAGTGCTGGCTAGGCATAAGGCAGGGGCACAAGTGCTGGCTAGGCATAAGGCAGGGGCACAAGTGGGGGCTAGGCATAAGGCAGGGGCACAAGTGCAAACTAACCATAATGCAGAGGCACAAGTGCAGGCTAGGCATAAGGCAGGGGCACAAGTGCAGGCTAGGCATAAGGCAGGGGCACAAGTGCAGGCTAGGCATAAGGCAGGGGCACAAGTGCAGGCTAGGCATAAGGCAGGGGCACAAGTGCGGGCTAGGCATAAGGCAGGGGCACAAGTGCGGGCTAGGCATAAGGCAGGGGCACAAGTGCGGGCTAGGCATAAGGCAGGGGCACAAGTGCGGGCTAGGCATAAGGCAGGGGCACAAGTGCGGGCTAGGCATAAGGTAGGGGCACAAGTGCGGGCTAGGCATAAGGCAGGGGCACAAGTGCGGGCTAGGCATAAGGCAGGGGCACAAGTGCGGGCTAGGCATAAGGCAGGGGCACAAGTGCGGGCTAGGCTTTAGGCAGGGGCACAAGTGCAAACTAAGCATAAGGCAGAGGAACAAGTGCAGGCTAGGCATAAGGCAGGGGCACAAGTGCTGGCTAGGCATAAGGCAGGGGCACAAGTGCTGGCTAGGCATAAGGCAGGGGCACAAGTGCTGGCTAGGCATAAGGCAGGGGCACAAGTGCTGGCTAGGCATAAGGCAGGGGCACAAGTGCTGGCTAGGCATAAGGCAGGGGCACAAGTGCTGGCTAGGCATAAGGCAGGGGCACAAGTGCTGGCTAGGCATAAGGCAGGGGCACAAGTGCTGGCTAGGCATAAGGCAGGGGCACAAGTGCAGGCTAGGCATAAGGCAGGGGCACAAGTGCAGGCTAGGCATAAGGCAGGGGCACAAGTGCAGGCTAGGCATAAGGCAGGGGCACAAGTGCGGGCTAGGCATAAGGCAGGGGCACAAGTGCGGGCTAGGCATAAGGCAGGGGCACAAGTGCGGGCTAGGCATAAGGCAGGGGCACAAGTGCGGGCTAGGCATAAGGCAGGGGCACAAGTGCGGCTAGGCTTTAGGCAGGGGCACAAGTGCAAACTAAGCATAAGGCAGAGGAACAAGTGCAGGCTAGGCATAAGGCAGGGGCACAAGTGCTGGCTAGGCATAAGGCAGGGGCACAAGTGCTGGCTAGGCATAAGGCAGGGGCACAAGTGCTGGCTAGGCATAAGGCAAGGGCACAAGTGCTGGCTAGGCATAAGGCAGGGGCACAAGTGCTGGCTAGGCATAAGGCAGGGGCACAAGTGCTGGCTAGGCATAAGGCAGGGGCACAAGTGCAGGCTAGGCATAAGGCAGAGGCACAAGTGCAGGCTAGGCATAAGGCAGGGGCACAAGTGCAGGCTAGGCATAAGGCAGGGGCACAAGTGCAGGCTAGGCATAAGGCAGGGGCACAAGTGCAGGCTAGGCATAAGGCAGGGGCACAAGTGCAAGCTAGGCATAAGGCAGGGGCACAAGTGCTGGCTAGGCATAAGGCAGGGGCACAAGTGCTGGCTAGGCATAAGGCAGGGGCACAAGTGCTGGCTAGGCATAAGGCAGGGGCACAAGTGCGGGCTAGGCATAAGGCAGGGGCACAAGTGCGGGCTAGGCATAAGGCAGGGGCACAAGTGCGGGCTAGGCATAAGGCAGGGGCACAAGTGCGGGCTAGGCATAAGGCAGGGGCACAAGTGCGGGCTAGGCATAAGGCAGGGGCACAAGTGCGGGCTAGGCATAAGGCAGGGGCACAAGTGCGGGCTAGGCATAAGGCAGGGGCACAAGTGCGGGCTAGGCTTTAGGCAGGGGCACAAGTGCAAACTAAGCATAAGGCAGAGGAACAAGTGCAGGCTAGGCATAAGGCAGGGGCACAAGTGCTGGCTAGGCATAAGGCAGGGGCACAAGTGCTGGCTAGGCATAAGGCAGGGGCACAAGTGCTGGCTAGGCATAAGGCAGGGGCACAAGTGCTGGCTAGGCATAAGGCAGGGGCACAAGTGCTGGCTAAGCATAAGGCAGGGGCACAAGTGCTGGCTAGGCATAAGGCAGGGGCACAAGTGCTGGCTAGGCATAAGGCAGGGGCACAAGTGCTGGCTAGGCATAAGGCAGGGGCACAAGTGCTGGCTAGGCATAAGGCAGGGGCACAAGTGCTGGCTAGGCATAAGGCAGGGGCACAAGTGCTGGCTAGGCATAAGGCAGGGGCACAAGTGCTGGCTAGGCATAAGGCAGGGGCACAAGTGCAGGCTAGGCATAAGGCAGGGGCACAAGTGCAGGCTAGGCATAAGGCAGGGGAACAAGTGCAGGCTAGGCATAAGGCAGGGGCACAAGTGCAGGCTAGGCATAAGGCAGGGGCACAAGTGCTGGCTAGGCATAAGGCAGGGTCACAAGTGCTGGCTAGGCATAAGGCAGGGGCAGAAGTGCTGGCTAGGCATAAGGCAGGGGCACTAGTGCTGGCTAGGCATAAGGCAGGGGCACGAGTGCTGGCTAGGCATAAGGCAGGGGCACGAGTGCAGGCTAGGCATAAGGCAGGGGCACGAGTGCTGGCTAGGCATAAGGCAGGGGCACGAGTGCAGGCTAGGCATAAGGCAGGGGCACGAGTGCAGGCTAGGCATAAGGCAGGGGCACGAGTGCAGGCTAGGCATAAGGCAGGGGCACAAGTGCAGGCTAGGCATAAGGCAGGGGCACAAGTGCTGGCTAGGCATAAGGCAGGGGCACAAGTGCTGGCTAGGCATAAGGCAGGGGCACAAGTGCTGGCTAGGCATAAGGCAGGGGCACAAATGCAGGCTAGGCATAAGGCAGGGGCACAAGTGCAGGCTAGGCATAAGGCAGGGGCACAAGTGCAGGCTAGGCATAAGGCAGGGGCACAAGTGCAGGCTAGGCATAAGGCAGGGGCACAAGTGCAGGCTAGGCATAAGGCAGGGGCACAAGTGCAGGCTAGGCATAAGGCAGGGGCACAAGTGCTGGCTAGGCATAAGGCAGGGGCACAAATGCAGGCTAGGCATAAGGCAGGGGCACAAGTGCAGGCTAGGCATAAGGCAGGGGCACAAGTGCAGGCTAGGCATAAGGCAGGGGCACAAGTGCAGGCTAGGCATAAGGCAGGGGCACAAGTGCAGGCTAGGCATAAGGCAGAGGCACAAGTGCAGGCTAGGCATAAGGCAGGGGCACAAGTGCAGGCTAGGCATAAGGCAGGGGCACAAGTGATGGCTACACATAAGGCATACGGCTAACTCTTTGCACTCTTTGCATAAAGGGATAGGCACCCTTAGGGGTGAAGAGCTAGCTTTCACCCCTCTACTCTGTACTTTGTTGTACAGTGCGGAGCCACTCCATAACCCCTATGCTCCAAGCGACCAGGCACATCTTGTCTGTCCTCCGTAAATGGGTAATGCCTTCGTCCCCAATTACAGTCGTGCATGTGCATTCAGACGGGACAAGAGCGAAGAGCGTAAAGCCTGCCCTGTGTGCATAACCAACATGAAGCTAAAGACAAAAAAACAATAATGCAAGGGGCTCAAAAGTGCTGGCTAGGCATAAGGCAGGGGCACAAGTGCTGGCTAGGCATAAGGCAGGGGCACAAGTGCTGGCTAGGCATAAGGCAGGGGCACAAGTGCTGGCTAGGCATAAGGCAGGGGCACAAGTGCTGGCTAGGCATAAGGCAGGGGCACAAGTGCGGGCTAGGCATAAGGCAGGGGCACAAGTGCGGGCTAGGCATAAGGCAGGGGCACAAGTGCTGGCTAGGCATAAGGCAGGGGCACAAGTGCTGGCTAGGCATAAGGCAGGGGCACAAGTGCTGGCTAGGCATAAGGCAGGGGCACAAGTGCGGGCTAGGCATAAGGCAGGGGCACAAGTGCGGGCTAGGCATAAGGCAGGGGCACAAGTGCTGGCTAGGCATAAGGCAGGGGCACAAGTGCTGGCTAGGCATAAGGCAGGGGCACAAGTGCTGGCTAGGCATAAGGCAGGGGCACAAGTGCAGGCTAGGCATAAGGCAGGGGCACAAGTGCAGGCTAGGCATAAGGCAGGGGCACAAGTGCTGGCTAGGCATAAGGCAGGGGCACAAGTGCTGGCTAGGCATAAGGCAGGGGCACAAGTGCTGGCTAGGCATAAGGCAGGGGCACAAGTGCTGGCTAGGCATAAGGCAGGGGCACAAGTGCTGGCTAGGCATAAGGCAGGGGCACAAGTGCTGGCTAGGCATAAGGCAGGGGCACAAGTGCTGGCTAGGCATAAGGCAGGGGCACAAGTGCTGGCTAGGCATAAGGCAGGGGCACAAGTGCTGGCTAGGCATAAGGCAGGGGCACAAGTGCTGGCTAGGCATAAGGCAGGGGCACAAGTGCGGGCTAGGCATAAGGCAGGGGCACAAGTGCGGGCTAGGCATAAGGCAGGGGCACAAGTGCGGGCTAGGCATAAGGCAGGGGCACAAGTGCTGGCTAGGCATAAGGCAGGGGCACAAGTGCTGGCTAGGCATAAGGCAGGGGTACAAGTGCTGGCTAGGCATAAGGCAGGGGCACAAGTGCTGGCTAGGCATAAGGCAGGGGCACAAGTGCGGGCTAGGCATAAGGCAGGGGCACAAGTGCGGGCTAGGCATAAGGCAGGGGCACAAGTGCTGGCTAGGCATAAGGCAGGGGCACAAGTGCTGGCTAGGCATAAGGCAGGGGCACAAGTGCTGGCTAGGCATAAGGCAGGGGTACAAGTGCTGGCTAGGCATAAGGCAGGGGCACAAGTGCTGGCTAGGCATAAGGCAGGGGCACAAGTGCTGGCTAGGCATAAGGCAGGGGCACAAGTGCTGGCTAGGCATAAGGCAGGGGCACAAGTGCGGGCTAGGCATAAGGCAGGGGCACAAGTGCGGGCTAGGCATAAGGCAGGGGCACAAGTGCGGGCTAGGCATAAGGCAGGGGCAGAAGTGCAGACTAGGCATAAGGCAGGGGCAGAAGTGCAGACTAGGCATAAGGCCGGGGCACAAGTGCAGGCTAGGCATAAGGCAGGGGGCACAAGTGCAGGCTAGGCATAAGGCAGGGGCACAAGTGCAGGCTAGGCATAAGGCAGGGGCACAAGTGCAGGCTAGGCATAAGGCAGGGGCACAAGTGCAGGCTAGGCATAAGGCAGGGCACAAGTGCGGGCTAGGCATAAGGCATGGGCACAAGTGCGGGCTAGGCATAAGGCAGGGGCACAAGTGCGGGCTAGGCATAAGGCAGGGGCACAAGTGCGGGCTAGGCATAAGGCAGGGGCACAAGTGCAGGCTAGGCATAAGGCAGGGGCACAAGTGCGGGCTAGGCATAAGGCAGGGGCAAAAGTGCAGGCTAGGCATAAGGCAGGGCACAAGTGCGGGCTAGGCATAAGGCATGGGCACAAGTGCGGGCTAGGCATAAGGCAGGGGCACAAGTGCGGGCTAGGCATAAGGCAGGGGCACAAGTGCTGGCTAGGCATAAGGCAGGGACACAAGTGCTGGCTAGGCATAAGGCAGGGGCACAAGTGCTGGCTAGGCATAAGGCAGGGGCACAAGTGCTGGTTAGGCATAAAGCAGGGGCACAAGTGCAGGCTAGGCATAAGGTAGGGGCACAAGTGATGGCTACACATAAGGCATACGGCTAACTCTTTGCACTCTAAGCATAAAGGGATAGGCACCCTTAGGGGTGAAGAGCTAGCTTTCACCCCTCTACTCTGTACTTTGTTGTACAGTGCGGAGCCACTCCATAACCCCCATGCTCCAAGCGACCAGGCACATCTTGTCTGTCCTCCGTAAATGGGTAATGCCTTCGTCCCCAATTACAGTCGTGCATGTGCATTCAGACGGGACAAGAGCGAAGAGCGTAAAGCCTGCCCTGTGTGCATAACCAACATGAAGCTAAAGACAAAAAAACAATAATGCAAGGGGCTCAAAAGTGCTGGCTAGGCATAAGACAGGGGCACAAGTGCTGGCTAGGCATAAGGCAGGAGCACAAGTGCTGGCTAGGCATAAGGCAGGGGCACAAGTGCTGGCTAGGCATAAGGCAGGGGCACAACTGCGGGCTAAGCTTTAGGCAGGGGCACAAGTACAAACTAAGCATAAGGCAGAGGCACAAGTGCTGGCTAGGCATAAGGCAGGGGCACAAGTGCTGGCTAGGCATAAGGCAGGGGCACAAGTGCTTGGTAGGCATAAGGCAGGGGCACAAGTGCAGGCTAGGCATAAGGCAGGGGCACAAGTGCAGGCTAGGCATAAGGCAGGGGCACAAGTGCAGGCTAGGCATAAGGCAGGGGCACAAGTGCAGGCTAGGCATAAGGCAGGGGCACAAGTGCGGGCTAGGCATAAGGCAGGGACACAAGTGCTGGCTAGGCATAAGGCAGGGGCACAAGTGCTGGCTAGGCATAAGGCAGGGGCACAAGTGCGGGCTAGGCATAAGGCAGGGGCACAAGTGCGGGCTAGGCATAAGGCAGGGGCACAAGTGCGGGCTAGGCATAAGGCAGGGGCACAAGTGCGGGCTAGGCATAAGGCAGGGGCACAAGTGCGGGCTAGGCATAAGGCAGGGGCACAAGTGCGGGCTAGGCATAAGGCAGGGGCACAAGTGCGGGCTAGGCATAAGGCAGGGGCACAAGTGCGGGCTAGGCATAAGGCAGGGGCACAAGTGCGGGCTAGGCATAAGGCAGGGGCACAAGTGCGGGCTAGGCATAAGGCAGGGGCACAAGTGCGGGCTAGGCATAAGGCAGGGGCACAAGTGCGGGCTAGGCATAAGGCAGGGGCACAAGTGCGGGCTAGGCATAAGGCAGGGGCACAAGTGCGGGCTAGGCATAAGGCAGGGGCACAAGTGCGGGCTAGGCATAAGGCAGGGGCACAAGTGCGGGCTAGGCATAAGGCAGGGGCACAAGTGCGGGCTAGGCATAAGGCAGGGGCACAAGTGCGGGCTAGGCATAAGGCAGGGGCACAAGTGCGGGCTAGGCATAAGGCAGGGGCACAAGTGCGGGCTAGGCATAAGGCAGGGGCACAAGTGCGGGCTAGGCATAAGGCAGGGGCACAAGTGCGGGCTAGGCATAAGGCAGGGGCACAAGTGCGGGCTAGGCATAAGGCAGGGGCACAAGTGCGGGCTAGGCATAAGGCAGGGGCACAAGTGCGGGCTAGGCATAAGGCAGGGGCACAAGTGCGGGCTAGTCATAAGGCAGGGGCACAAGTGCGGGCTAGGCATAAGGCAGGGGCACAAGTGCGGGCTAGGCATAAGGCAGGGGCACAAGTGCGGGCTTGGCATAAGGCAGGGCACAAGTGCGGGCTAGGCATAAGGCAGGGGCACAAGTGCGGGCTAGGCATAAGGCAGGGGCACAAGTGCGGGCTAGGCATAAGGCAGGGGCACAAGTGCGGGCTAGGCATAAGGCAGGGGCACAAGTGCAAACTAAGCATAAGGCAGAGGAACACGTGCAGGCTAGGCATAAGGCAGGGGCACACGTGCAGGCTAGGCATAAGGCAGGGGCACACGTGCGGGCTAGGCATAAGGCAGGGGCACAAGTGCTGGATAGGCATAAGGCAGGGGCACAAATGCAGGCTAGGCATAAGGCAGGGGCACAAATGCAGGCTAGGCAT
Organism: Ranitomeya imitator; assembly: GCF_032444005.1. Taxonomy (NCBI): domain Eukaryota; kingdom Metazoa; phylum Chordata; class Amphibia; order Anura; family Dendrobatidae; genus Ranitomeya; species Ranitomeya imitator. The sequence goes on from NC_091283.1 coordinate 663,300,790, forward strand.
AAGGCAGGGGCACAAGTGGTGGGTAGGCATAAGGCAGGGGAACAAGTGCTGGCTAGGCATAAGGCAGGGGCACACGTGCAGGCTAGGCATAAGGCAGGGGCACACGTGCAGGCTAGGCATAAGGCAGGGGCACACGTGCAGGCTAGGCATAAGGCAGGGGCACTCGTGCAGGCTAGGCATAAGGCAGGGGCACACGTGCAGGCTAGGCATAAGGCAGGGGCACAATGCAGGCTAGGCATAACGCAGGGGCACAATGCAGGCTAGGCATAACGCAGGGGCACAAGTGCTGGCTAGGCATAAGGCAGGGGCACAAGTGCAGGCTAGGCATAAGGCAGGGGCACAAGTGCAGGCTAGGCATAAGGCAGGGGCACAAATGCAGGCTAGGCATAAGGCAGGGGCACAAATGCAGGCTAGGCATAAGACAGGGGCGCAAGTGCAGGCTAGGCATAAGGCAGGGGCGCAAGTGCAGGCTAGGCATAACGCAGGGGAACGAGTGCTGGCTAGGCATAAGGCAGGGGCACAAGTGCTGGCTAGGCATAAGGCAGGGGCACAAGTGCTGGCTAGGCATAAGGCAGGGGCACAAGTGCTGGCTAGGCATAAGGCAGGGGCACAAGTGCGGGCTAGGCATAAGGCAGGGGCACAAGTGCGGGCTAGGCATAAGGCAGGGGCACAAGTGCGGGCTAGGCATAAGGCAGGGGCACAAGTGCTGGCTAGGCATAAGGCAGGGGCACAAGTGCTGGCTAGGCATAAGGCAGGGGCACAAGTGCTGGCTAGGCATAAGGCAGGGGCAACAGTGCTGGCTAGGCATAAGGCAGGGGCACAAGTGCTGGCTAGGCATAAGGCAGGGGCACAAGTGCTGGCTAGGCATAAGGCAGGGGCACAAGTGCTGGCTAGGCATAAGGCAGGGGCACACGTGCTGGCTAGGCATAAGGCAGGGGCACAAGTGCTGGCTAGGCATAAGGCAGGGGCACAAGTGCTGGCTAGGCATAAGGCAGGGGCACAAGTGCTGGCTAGGCATAAGGCAGGGGCACAAGTGCTGGCTAGGCATAAGGCAGGGGCACAAGTGCTGGCTAGGCATAAGGCAGGGGCACAAGTGCTGGCTAGGCATAAGGCAGGGGCACAAGTGCTGGCTAGGCATAAGGCAGGGGCACAAGTGCTGGCTAGGCATAAGGCAGGGGCACAAGTGCTGGCTAGGCATAAGGCAGGGGCACAAGTGCTGGCTAGGCATAAGGCAGGGGCACAAGTGCGGGCTAGGCATAAGGCAGGGGCACAAGTGCGGGCTAGGCATAAGGCAGGGGCACAAGTGCGGGCTAGGCATAAGGCAGGGGCACAAGTGCGGGCTAGGCATAAGGCAGGGGCACAAGTGCGGGCTAGGCATAAGGCAGGGGCAACAGTGCTGGCTAGGCATAAGGCAGGGGCACAAGTGCTGGCTAGGCATAAGGCAGGGGCACAAGTGCTGGCTAGGCATAAGGCAGGGGCACAAGTGCTGGCTAGGCATAAGGCAGGGGCACAAGTGCTGGCTAGGCATAAGGCAGGGGCACAAGTGCTGGCTAGGCATAAGGCAGGGGCACAAGTGCTGGCTAGGCATAAGGCAGGGGCACAAGTGCTGGCTAGGCATAAGGCAGGGGCACAAGTGCTGGCTAGGCATAAGGCAGGGGCACAAGTGCTGGCTAGGCATAAGGCAGGGGCACAAGTGCTGGCTAGGCATAAGGCAGGGGCACAAGTGCGGGCTAGGCATGAGGCAGGGGCACAAGTGCGGGCTAGGCATAAGGCAGGGGCAGAAGTGCAGACTAGGCATAAGGCAGGGGCACAAGTGCAGGCTAGGCATAAGGCAGGGGCACAAGTGCGGGCTAGGCATAAGGCAGGGGCACAAGTGCGGGCTAGGCATAAGGCAGGGGCACAAGTGCGGGCTAGGCATAAGGCAGGGGCACAAGTGCTGGCTAGGCATAAGGCAGGGGCACAAGTGCGGGCTAGGCATAAGGCAGGGGCACAAGTGCTGGCTAGGCATAAGGCAGGGGCACAAGTGCTGGCTAGGCATAAGGCAGGGGCACAAGTGCTGGCTAGGCATAAGGCAGGGGCACAAGTGCTGGCTAGGCATAAGGCAGGGGCACAAGTGCTGGCTAGGCATAAGGCAGGGGCACAAGTGCAGGCTAGGCATAAGGCAGGGGCACAAGTGCAGGCTAGGCATAAGGCAGGGGCACAAGTGCAGGCTAGGCATAAGGCAGGGGCACAAGTGATGGCTACACATAAGGCATACAGCTAACTCTTTGCACTCTAAGCATAAAGGGATAGGCACCCTTAGGGGTGAAGAGCTAGCTTTCACCCCTCTACTCTGTACTTTGTTGTACAGTGCGGAGCCACTCCATAACACCCATGCTCCAAGCAACCAGGCACATCTTGTCTGTCCTCCGTAAATGGGTAATGCCTTCGTCCCCAATTACAGTCGTGCATGTGCATTCAGACGGGACAAGAGCGAAGAGCGTAAAGCCTGCCCTGTGTGCATAACCAACATGAAGCTAAAGACAAAAAAACAATAATGCAAGGGGCTCAAAAGTGCTGGCTAGGCATAAGGCAGGGGCACAAGTGCTGGCTAGGCATAAGGCAGGGGCACAAGTGCTGGCTAGGCATAAGGCAGGGGCACAAGTGCTGGCTAGGCATAAGGCAGGGGCACAAGTGCGGGCTAGGCATAAGGCAGGGGCACAAGTGCTGGCTAGGCATAAGGCAGGGGCACAAGTGCGGGCTAGGCATAAGGCAGGGGCACAAGTGCTGGCTAGGCATAAGGCAGGGGCACAAGTGCTGGCTAGGCATAAGGCAGGGGCACAAGTGGGGGCTAGGCATAAGGCAGGGGCACAAGTGCAAACTAACCATAATGCAGAGGCACAAGTGCAGGCTAGGCATAAGGCAGGGGCACAAGTGCAGGCTAGGCATAAGGCAGGGGCACAAGTGCAGGCTAGGCATAAGGCAGGGGCACAAGTGCAGGCTAGGCATAAGGCAGGGGCACAAGTGCGGGCTAGGCATAAGGCAGGGGCACAAGTGCGGGCTAGGCATAAGGCAGGGGCACAAGTGCGGGCTAGGCATAAGGCAGGGGCACAAGTGCGGGCTAGGCATAAGGCAGGGGCACAAGTGCGGGCTAGGCATAAGGTAGGGGCACAAGTGCGGGCTAGGCATAAGGCAGGGGCACAAGTGCGGGCTAGGCATAAGGCAGGGGCACAAGTGCGGGCTAGGCATAAGGCAGGGGCACAAGTGCGGGCTAGGCTTTAGGCAGGGGCACAAGTGCAAACTAAGCATAAGGCAGAGGAACAAGTGCAGGCTAGGCATAAGGCAGGGGCACAAGTGCTGGCTAGGCATAAGGCAGGGGCACAAGTGCTGGCTAGGCATAAGGCAGGGGCACAAGTGCTGGCTAGGCATAAGGCAGGGGCACAAGTGCTGGCTAGGCATAAGGCAGGGGCACAAGTGCTGGCTAGGCATAAGGCAGGGGCACAAGTGCTGGCTAGGCATAAGGCAGGGGCACAAGTGCTGGCTAGGCATAAGGCAGGGGCACAAGTGCTGGCTAGGCATAAGGCAGGGGCACAAGTGCAGGCTAGGCATAAGGCAGGGGCACAAGTGCAGGCTAGGCATAAGGCAGGGGCACAAGTGCAGGCTAGGCATAAGGCAGGGGCACAAGTGCGGGCTAGGCATAAGGCAGGGGCACAAGTGCGGGCTAGGCATAAGGCAGGGGCACAAGTGCGGGCTAGGCATAAGGCAGGGGCACAAGTGCGGGCTAGGCATAAGGCAGGGGCACAAGTGCGGCTAGGCTTTAGGCAGGGGCACAAGTGCAAACTAAGCATAAGGCAGAGGAACAAGTGCAGGCTAGGCATAAGGCAGGGGCACAAGTGCTGGCTAGGCATAAGGCAGGGGCACAAGTGCTGGCTAGGCATAAGGCAGGGGCACAAGTGCTGGCTAGGCATAAGGCAAGGGCACAAGTGCTGGCTAGGCATAAGGCAGGGGCACAAGTGCTGGCTAGGCATAAGGCAGGGGCACAAGTGCTGGCTAGGCATAAGGCAGGGGCACAAGTGCAGGCTAGGCATAAGGCAGAGGCACAAGTGCAGGCTAGGCATAAGGCAGGGGCACAAGTGCAGGCTAGGCATAAGGCAGGGGCACAAGTGCAGGCTAGGCATAAGGCAGGGGCACAAGTGCAGGCTAGGCATAAGGCAGGGGCACAAGTGCAGGCTAGGCATAAGGCAGGGGCACAAGTGCAAGCTAGGCATAAGGCAGGGGCACAAGTGCTGGCTAGGCATAAGGCAGGGGCACAAGTGCTGGCTAGGCATAAGGCAGGGGCACAAGTGCTGGCTAGGCATAAGGCAGGGGCACAAGTGCTGGCTAGGCATAAGGCAGGGGCACAAGTGCGGGCTAGGCATAAGGCAGGGGCACAAGTGCGGGCTAGGCATAAGGCAGGGGCACAAGTGCGGGCTAGGCATAAGGCAGGGGCACAAGTGCGGGCTAGGCATAAGGCAGGGGCACAAGTGCGGGCTAGGCATAAGGCAGGGGCACAAGTGCGGGCTAGGCATAAGGCAGGGGCACAAGTGCGGGCTAGGCATAAGGCAGGGGCACAAGTGCGGGCTAGGCTTTAGGCAGGGGCACAAGTGCAAACTAAGCATAAGGCAGAGGAACAAGTGCAGGCTAGGCATAAGGCAGGGGCACAAGTGCTGGCTAGGCATAAGGCAGGGGCACAAGTGCTGGCTAGGCATAAGGCAGGGGCACAAGTGCTGGCTAGGCATAAGGCAGGGGCACAAGTGCTGGCTAGGCATAAGGCAGGGGCACAAGTGCTGGCTAAGCATAAGGCAGGGGCACAAGTGCTGGCTAGGCATAAGGCAGGGGCACAAGTGCTGGCTAGGCATAAGGCAGGGGCACAAGTGCTGGCTAGGCATAAGGCAGGGGCACAAGTGCTGGCTAGGCATAAGGCAGGGGCACAAGTGCTGGCTAGGCATAAGGCAGGGGCACAAGTGCTGGCTAGGCATAAGGCAGGGGCACAAGTGCTGGCTAGGCATAAGGCAGGGGCACAAGTGCAGGCTAGGCATAAGGCAGGGGCACAAGTGCAGGCTAGGCATAAGGCAGGGGAACAAGTGCAGGCTAGGCATAAGGCAGGGGCACAAGTGCAGGCTAGGCATAAGGCAGGGGCACAAGTGCTGGCTAGGCATAAGGCAGGGTCACAAGTGCTGGCTAGGCATAAGGCAGGGGCAGAAGTGCTGGCTAGGCATAAGGCAGGGGCACAAGTGCTGGCTAGGCATAAGGCAGGGGCACGAGTGCTGGCTAGGCATAAGGCAGGGGCACAAGTGCTGGCTAGGCATAAGGCAGGGGCACGAGTGCTGGCTAGGCATAAGGCAGGGGCACGAGTGCAGGCTAGGCATAAGGCAGGGGCACGAGTGCTGGCTAGGCATAAGGCAGGGGCACGAGTGCAGGCTAGGCATAAGGCAGGGGCACGAGTGCAGGCTAGGCATAAGGCAGGGGCACGAGTGCAGGCTAGGCATAAGGCAGGGGCACAAGTGCAGGCTAGGCATAAGGCAGGGGCACAAGTGCTGGCTAGGCATAAGGCAGGGGCACAAGTGCTGGCTAGGCATAAGGCAGGGGCACAAGTGCTGGCTAGGCATAAGGCAGGGGCACAAATGCAGGCTAGGCATAAGGCAGGGGCACAAGTGCAGGCTAGGCATAAGGCAGGGGCACAAGTGCAGGCTAGGCATAAGGCAGGGGCACAAGTGCAGGCTAGGCATAAGGCAGGGGCACAAGTGCAGGCTAGGCATAAGGCAGGGGCACAAGTGCAGGCTAGGCATAAGGCAGGGGCACAAGTGCTGGCTAGGCATAAGGCAGGGGCACAAATGCAGGCTAGGCATAAGGCAGGGGCACAAGTGCAGGCTAGGCATAAGGCAGGGGCACAAGTGCAGGCTAGGCATAAGGCAGGGGCACAAGTGCAGGCTAGGCATAAGGCAGAGGCACAAGTGCAGGCTAGGCATAAGGCAGGGGCACAAGTGCAGGCTAGGCATAAGGCAGGGGCACAAGTGATGGCTACACATAAGGCATACGGCTAACTCTTTGCACTCTTTGCATAAAGGGATAGGCACCCTTAGGGGTGAAGAGCTAGCTTTCACCCCTCTACTCTGTACTTTGTTGTACAGTGCGGAGCCACTCCATAACCCCTATGCTCCAAGCGACCAGGCACATCTTGTCTGTCCTCCGTAAATGGGTAATGCCTTCGTCCCCAATTACAGTCGTGCATGTGCATTCAGACGGGACAAGAGCGAAGAGCGTAAAGCCTGCCCTGTGTGCATAACCAACATGAAGCTAAAGACAAAAAAACAATAATGCAAGGGGCTCAAAAGTGCTGGCTAGGCATAAGGCAGGGGCACAAGTGCTGGCTAGGCATAAGGCAGGGGCACAAGTGCTGGCTAGGCATAAGGCAGGGGCACAAGTGCTGGCTAGGCATAAGGCAGGGGCACAAGTGCGGGCTAGGCATAAGGCAGGGGTACAAGTGCGGGCTAGGCATAAGGCAGGGGCACAAGTGCTGGCTAGGCATAAGGCAGGGGCACAAGTGCTGGCTAGGCATAAGGCAGGGGCACAAGTGCTGGCTAGGCATAAGGCAGGGGCACAAGTGCGGGCTAGGCATAAGGCAGGGGCACAAGTGCGGGCTAGGCATAAGGCAGGGGCACAAGTGCTGGCTAGGCATAAGGCAGGGGCACAAGTGCTGGCTAGGCATAAGGCAGGGGCACAAGTGCTGGCTAGGCATAAGGCAGGGGCACAAGTGCAGGCTAGGCATAAGGCAGGGGCACAAGTGCAGGCTAGGCATAAGGCAGGGGCACAAGTGCTGGCTAGGCATAAGGCAGGGGCACAAGTGCGGGCTAGGCATAAGGCAGGGGCACAAGTGCTGGCTAGGCATAAGGCAGGGGCACAAGTGCTGGCTAGGCATAAGGCAGGGGCACAAGTGGGGGCTAGGCATAAGGCAGGGGCACAAGTGCAAACTAACCATAATGCAGAGGCACAAGTGCAGGCTAGGCATAAGGCAGGGGCACAAGTGCAGGCTAGGCATAAGGCAGGGGCACAAGTGCAGGCTAGGCATAAGGCAGGGGCACAAGTGCAGGCTAGGCATAAGGCAGGGGCACAAGTGCGGGCTAGGCATAAGGCAGGGGCACAAGTGCGGGCTAGGCATAAGGCAGGGGCACAAGTGCGGGCTAGGCATAAGGCAGGGGCACAAGTGCGGGCTAGGCATAAGGCAGGGGCACAAGTGCGGGCTAGGCATAAGGTAGGGGCACAAGTGCGGGCTAGGCATAAGGCAGGGGCACAAGTGCGGGCTAGGCATAAGGCAGGGGCACAAGTGCGGGCTAGGCATAAGGCAGGGGCACAAGTGCGGGCTAGGCTTTAGGCAGGGGCACAAGTGCAAACTAAGCATAAGGCAGAGGAACAAGTGCAGGCTAGGCATAAGGCAGGGGCACAAGTGCTGGCTAGGCATAAGGCAGGGGCACAAGTGCTGGCTAGGCATAAGGCAGGGGCACAAGTGCTGGCTAGGCATAAGGCAGGGGCACAAGTGCTGGCTAGGCATAAGGCAGGGGCACAAGTGCTGGCTAGGCATAAGGCAGGGGCACAAGTGCTGGCTAGGCATAAGGCAGGGGCACAAGTGCTGGCTAGGCATAAGGCAGGGGCACAAGTGCTGGCTAGGCATAAGGCAGGGGCACAAGTGCAGGCTAGGCATAAGGCAGGGGCACAAGTGCAGGCTAGGCATAAGGCAGGGGCACAAGTGCAGGCTAGGCATAAGGCAGGGGCACAAGTGCGGGCTAGGCATAAGGCAGGGGCACAAGTGCGGGCTAGGCATAAGGCAGGGGCACAAGTGCGGGCTAGGCATAAGGCAGGGGCACAAGTGCGGGCTAGGCATAAGGCAGGGGCACAAGTGCGGCTAGGCTTTAGGCAGGGGCACAAGTGCAAACTAAGCATAAGGCAGAGGAACAAGTGCAGGCTAGGCATAAGGCAGGGGCACAAGTGCTGGCTAGGCATAAGGCAGGGGCACAAGTGCTGGCTAGGCATAAGGCAGGGGCACAAGTGCTGGCTAGGCATAAGGCAAGGGCACAAGTGCTGGCTAGGCATAAGGCAGGGGCACAAGTGCTGGCTAGGCATAAGGCAGGGGCACAAGTGCTGGCTAGGCATAAGGCAGGGGCACAAGTGCAGGCTAGGCATAAGGCAGAGGCACAAGTGCAGGCTAGGCATAAGGCAGGGGCACAAGTGCAGGCTAGGCATAAGGCAGGGGCACAAGTGCAGGCTAGGCATAAGGCAGGGGCACAAGTGCAGGCTAGGCATAAGGCAGGGGCACAAGTGCAAGCTAGGCATAAGGCAGGGGCACAAGTGCTGGCTAGGCATAAGGCAGGGGCACAAGTGCTGGCTAGGCATAAGGCAGGGGCACAAGTGCTGGCTAGGCATAAGGCAGGGGCACAAGTGCGGGCTAGGCATAAGGCAGGGGCACAAGTGCGGGCTAGGCATAAGGCAGGGGCACAAGTGCGGGCTAGGCATAAGGCAGGGGCACAAGTGCGGGCTAGGCATAAGGCAGGGGCACAAGTGCGGGCTAGGCATAAGGCAGGGGCACAAGTGCGGGCTAGGCATAAGGCAGGGGCACAAGTGCGGGCTAGGCATAAGGCAGGGGCACAAGTGCGGGCTAGGCTTTAGGCAGGGGCACAAGTGCAAACTAAGCATAAGGCAGAGGAACAAGTGCAGGCTAGGCATAAGGCAGGGGCACAAGTGCTGGCTAGGCATAAGGCAGGGGCACAAGTGCTGGCTAGGCATAAGGCAGGGGCACAAGTGCTGGCTAGGCATAAGGCAGGGGCACAAGTGCTGGCTAGGCATAAGGCAGGGGCACAAGTGCTGGCTAAGCATAAGGCAGGGGCACAAGTGCTGGCTAGGCATAAGGCAGGGGCACAAGTGCTGGCTAGGCATAAGGCAGGGGCACAAGTGCTGGCTAGGCATAAGGCAGGGGCACAAGTGCTGGCTAGGCATAAGGCAGGGGCACAAGTGCTGGCTAGGCATAAGGCAGGGGCACAAGTGCTGGCTAGGCATAAGGCAGGGGCACAAGTGCTGGCTAGGCATAAGGCAGGGGCACAAGTGCAGGCTAGGCATAAGGCAGGGGCACAAGTGCAGGCTAGGCATAAGGCAGGGGAACAAGTGCAGGCTAGGCATAAGGCAGGGGCACAAGTGCAGGCTAGGCATAAGGCAGGGGCACAAGTGCTGGCTAGGCATAAGGCAGGGTCACAAGTGCTGGCTAGGCATAAGGCAGGGGCAGAAGTGCTGGCTAGGCATAAGGCAGGGGCACTAGTGCTGGCTAGGCATAAGGCAGGGGCACGAGTGCTGGCTAGGCATAAGGCAGGGGCACGAGTGCAGGCTAGGCATAAGGCAGGGGCACGAGTGCAGGCTAGGCATAAGGCAGGGGCACGAGTGCAGGCTAGGCATAAGGCAGGGGCACGAGTGCAGGCTAGGCATAAGGCAGGGGCACGAGTGCAGGCTAGGCATAAGGCAGGGGCACAAGTGCAGGCTAGGCATAAGGCAGGGGCACAAGTGCTGGCTAGGCATAAGGCAGGGGCACAAGTGCTGGCTAGGCATAAGGCAGGGGCACAAGTGCTGGCTAGGCATAAGGCAGGGGCACAAATGCAGGCTAGGCATAAGGCAGGGGCACAAGTGCAGGCTAGGCATAAGGCAGGGGCACAAGTGCAGGCTAGGCATAAGGCAGGGGCACAAGTGCAGGCTAGGCATAAGGCAGGGGCACAAGTGCAGGCTAGGCATAAGGCAGGGGCACAAGTGCAGGCTAGGCATAAGGCAGGGGCACAAGTGCTGGCTAGGCATAAGGCAGGGGCACAAATGCAGGCTAGGCATAAGGCAGGGGCACAAGTGCAGGCTAGGCATAAGGCAGGGGCACAAGTGCAGGCTAGGCATAAGGCAGGGGCACAAGTGCAGGCTAGGCATAAGGCAGAGGCACAAGTGCAGGCTAGGCATAAGGCAGGGGCACAAGTGCAGGCTAGGCATAAGGCAGGGGCACAAGTGATGGCTACACATAAGGCATACGGCTAACTCTTTGCACTCTTTGCATAAAGGGATAGGCACCCTTAGGGGTGAAGAGCTAGCTTTCACCCCTCTACTCTGTACTTTGTTGTACAGTGCGGAGCCACTCCATAACCCCTATGCTCCAAGCGACCAGGCACATCTTGTCTGTCCTCCGTAAATGGGTAATGCCTTTGTCCCCAATTACAGTCGTGCATGTGCATTCAGACGGGACAAGAGCGAAGAGCGTAAAGCCTGCCCTGTGTGCATAACCAACATGAAGCTAAAGACAAAAAAACAATAATGCAAGGGGCTCAAAAGTGCTGGCTAGGCATAAGGCAGGGGCACAAGTGCTGGCTAGGCATAAGGCAGGGGCACAAGTGCTGGCTAGGCATAAGGCAGGGGCACAAGTGCTGGCTAGGCATAAGGCAGGGGCACAAGTGCTGGCTAGGCATAAGGCAGGGGCACAAGTGCGGGCTAGGCATAAGGCAGGGGCACAAGTGCGGGCTAGGCATAAGGCAGGGGCACAAGTGCTGGCTAGGCATAAGGCAGGGGCACAAGTGCTGGCTAGGCATAAGGCAGGGGCACAAGTGCTGGCTAGGCATAAGGCAGGGGCACAAGTGCGGGCTAGGCATAAGGCAGGGGCACAAGTGCGGGCTAGGCATAAGGCAGGGGCACAAGTGCTGGCTAGGCATAAGGCAGGGGCACAAGTGCTGGCTAGGCATAAGGCAGGGGCACAAGTGCTGGCTAGGCATAAGGCAGGGGCACAAGTGCAGGCTAGGCATAAGGCAGGGGCACAAGTGCAGGCTAGGCATAAGGCAGGGGCACAAGTGCTGGCTAGGCATAAGGCAGGGGCACAAGTGCTGGCTAGGCATAAGGCAGGGGCACAAGTGCTGGCTAGGCATAAGGCAGGGGCACAAGTGCTGGCTAGGCATAAGGCAGGGGCACAAGTGCTGGCTAGGCATAAGGCAGGGGCACAAGTGCTGGCTAGGCATAAGGCAGGGGCACAAGTGCTGGCTAGGCATAAGGCAGGGGCACAAGTGCTGGCTAGGCATAAGGCAGGGGCACAAGTGCTGGCTAGGCATAAGGCAGGGGCACAAGTGCTGGCTAGGCATAAGGCAGGGGCACAAGTGCGGGCTAGGCATAAGGCAGGGGCACAAGTGCGGGCTAGGCATAAGGCAGGGGCACAAGTGCGGGCTAGGCATAAGGCAGGGGCACAAGTGCTGGCTAGGCATAAGGCAGGGGCACAAGTGCTGGCTAGGCATAAGGCAGGGGTACAAGTGCTGGCTAGGCATAAGGCAGGGGCACAAGTGCTGGCTAGGCATAAGGCAGGGGCACAAGTGCGGGCTAGGCATAAGGCAGGGGCACAAGTGCGGGCTAGGCATAAGGCAGGGGCACAAGTGCTGGCTAGGCATAAGGCAGGGGCACAAGTGCTGGCTAGGCATAAGGCAGGGGCACAAGTGCTGGCTAGGCATAAGGCAGGGGTACAAGTGCTGGCTAGGCATAAGGCAGGGGCACAAGTGCTGGCTAGGCATAAGGCAGGGGCACAAGTGCTGGCTAGGCATAAGGCAGGGGCACAAGTGCTGGCTAGGCATAAGGCAGGGGCACAAGTGCGGGCTAGGCATAAGGCAGGGGCACAAGTGCGGGCTAGGCATAAGGCAGGGGCACAAGTGCGGGCTAGGCATAAGGCAGGGGCAGAAGTGCAGACTAGGCATAAGGCAGGGGCAGAAGTGCAGACTAGGCATAAGGCCGGGGCACAAGTGCAGGCTAGGCATAAGGCAGGGGGCACAAGTGCAGGCTAGGCATAAGGCAGGGGCACAAGTGCAGGCTAGGCATAAGGCAGGGGCACAAGTGCAGGCTAGGCATAAGGCAGGGGCACAAGTGCAGGCTAGGCATAAGGCAGGGCACAAGTGCGGGCTAGGCATAAGGCATGGGCACAAGTGCGGGCTAGGCATAAGGCAGGGGCACAAGTGCGGGCTAGGCATAAGGCAGGGGCACAAGTGCGGGCTAGGCATAAGGCAGGGGCACAAGTGCAGGCTAGGCATAAGGCAGGGGCACAAGTGCGGGCTAGGCATAAGGCAGGGGCAAAAGTGCAGGCTAGGCATAAGGCAGGGCACAAGTGCGGGCTAGGCATAAGGCATGGGCACAAGTGCGGGCTAGGCATAAGGCAGGGGCACAAGTGCGGGCTAGGCATAAGGCAGGGGCACAAGTGCTGGCTAGGCATAAGGCAGGGACACAAGTGCTGGCTAGGCATAAGGCAGGGGCACAAGTGCTGGCTAGGCATAAGGCAGGGGCACAAGTGCTGGTTAGGCATAAAGCAGGGGCACAAGTGCAGGCTAGGCATAAGGTAGGGGCACAAGTGATGGCTACACATAAGGCATACGGCTAACTCTTTGCACTCTAAGCATAAAGGGATAGGCACCCTTAGGGGTGAAGAGCTAGCTTTCACCCCTCTACTCTGTACTTTGTTGTACAGTGCGGAGCCACTCCATAACCCCCATGCTCCAAGCGACCAGGCACATCTTGTCTGTCCTCCGTAAATGGGTAATGCCTTCGTCCCCAATTACAGTCGTGCATGTGCATTCAGACGGGACAAGAGCGAAGAGCGTAAAGCCTGCCCTGTGTGCATAACCAACATGAAGCTAAAGACAAAAAAACAATAATGCAAGGGGCTCAAAAGTGCTGGCTAGGCATAAGACAGGGGCACAAGTGCTGGCTAGGCATAAGGCAGGGGCACAAGTGCTGGCTAGGCATAAGGCAGGGGCACAAGTGCTGGCTAGGCATAAGGCAGGGGCACAACTGCGGGCTAAGCTTTAGGCAGGGGCACAAGTACAAACTAAGCATAAGGCAGAGGCACAAGTGCTGGCTAGGCATAAGGCAGGGGCACAAGTGCTGGCTAGGCATAAGGCAGGGGCACAAGTGCTTGGTAGGCATAAGGCAGGGGCACAAGTGCAGGCTAGGCATAAGGCAGGGGCACAAGTGCAGGCTAGGCATAAGGCAGGGGCACAAGTGCAGGCTAGGCATAAGGCAGGGGCACAAGTGCAGGCTAGGCATAAGGCAGGGGCACAAGTGCGGGCTAGGCATAAGGCAGGGACACAAGTGCTGGCTAGGCATAAGGCAGGGGCACAAGTGCGGGCTAGGCATAAGGCAGGGGCACAAGTGCGGGCTAGGCATAAGGCAGGGGCACAAGTGCGGGCTAGGCATAAGGCAGGGGCACAAGTGCGGGCTAGGCATAAGGCAGGGGCACAAGTGCGGGCTAGGCATAAGGCAGGGGCACAAGTGCGGGCTAGGCATAAGGCAGGGGCACAAGTGCGGGCTAGGCATAAGGCAGGGGCACAAGTGCGGGCTAGGCATAAGGCAGGGGCACAAGTGCGGGCTAGGCATAAGGCAGGGGCACAAGTGCGGGCTAGGCATAAGGCAGGGGCACAAGTGCGGGCTAGGCATAAGGCAGGGGCACAAGTGCGGGCTAGGCATAAGGCAGGGGCACAAGTGCGGGCTAGGCATAAGGCAGGGGCACAAGTGCGGGCTAGGCATAAGGCAGGGGCACAAGTGCGGGCTAGGCATAAGGCAGGGGCACAAGTGCGGGCTAGGCATAAGGCAGGGGCACAAGTGCGGGCTAGGCATAAGGCAGGGGCACAAGTGCGGGCTAGGCATAAGGCAGGGGCACAAGTGCGGGCTAGGCATAAGGCAGGGGCACAAGTGCGGGCTAGGCATAAGGCAGGGGCACAAGTGCGGGCTAGGCATAAGGCAGGGGCACAAGTGCGGGCTAGGCATAAGGCAGGGGCACAAGTGCGGGCTAGGCATAAGGCAGGGGCACAAGTGCGGGCTAGGCATAAGGCAGGGGCACAAGTGCGGGCTAGGCATAAGGCAGGGGCACAAGTGCGGGCTAGGCATAAGGCAGGGGCACAAGTGCGGGCTAGGCATAAGGCAGGGGCACAAGTGCGGGCTAGGCATAAGGCAGGGGCACAAGTGCGGGCTAGTCATAAGGCAGGGGCACAAGTGCGGGCTAGGCATAAGGCAGGGGCACAAGTGCGGGCTAGGCATAAGGCAGGGGCACAAGTGCGGGCTTGGCATAAGGCAGGGCACAAGTGCGGGCTAGGCATAAGGCAGGGGCACAAGTGCGGGCTAGGCATAAGGCAGGGGCACAAGTGCGGGCTAGGCATAAGGCAGGGGCACAAGTGCGGGCTAGGCATAAGGCAGGGGCACAAGTGCAAACTAAGCATAAGGCAGAGGAACACGTGCAGGCTAGGCATAAGGCAGGGGCACACGTGCAGGCTAGGCATAAGGCAGGGGCACACGTGCGGGCTAGGCATAAGGCAGGGGCACAAGTGCTGGATAGGCATAAGGCAGGGGCACAAATGCAGGCTAGGCATAAGGCAGGGGCACAAATGCAGGCTAGGCATAAGGCAGGGGCACAAGTGGTGGGTAGGCATAAGGCAGGGGAACAAGTGCTGGCTAGGCATAAGGCAGGGGCACACGTGCAGGCTAGGCATAAGGCAGGGGCACACGTGCAGGCTAGGCATAAGGCAGGGGCACACGTGCAGGCTAGGCATAAGGCAGGGGCACACGTGCAGGCTAGGCATAAGGCAGGGGCACACGTGCAGGCTAGGCATAAGGCAGGGGCACAATGCAGGCTAGGCATAACGCAGGGGCACAAGTGCTGGCTAGGCATAAGGCAGGGGCACAAGTGCAGGCTAGGCATAAGGCAGGGGCACAAGTGCAGGCTAGGCATAAGGCAGGGGCACAAATGCAGGCTAGGCATAAGGCAGGGGCACAAATGCAGGCTAGGCATAAGGCAGGGGCGCAAGTGCAGGCTAGGCATAAGGCAGGGGCGCAAGTGCAGGCTAGGCATAACGCAGGGGAACGAGTGCTGGCTAGGCATAAGGCAGGGGCACAAGTGCTGGCTAGGCATAAGGCAGGGGCACACGTGCAGGCTAGGCATAAGGCAGGGGCACAAGTGCTGGCTAGGCATAAGGCAGGGGCACAAGTGCTGGCTAGGCATAAGGCAGGGGCACAAGTGCTGGCTAGGCATAAGGCAGGGGCACAAGTGCGGGCTAGGCATAAGGCAGGGGCACAAGTGCGGGCTAGGCATAAGGCAGGGGCACAAGTGCGGGCTAGGCATAAGGCAGGGGCACAAGTGCTGGCTAGGCATAAGGCAGGGGCACAAGTGCTGGCTAGGCATAAGGCAGGGGCAACAGTGCTGGCTAGGCATAAGGCAGGGGCAACAGTGCTGGCTAGGCATAAGGCAGGGGCACAAGTGCTGGCTAGGCATAAGGCAGGGGCACAAGTGCTGGCTAGGCATAAGGCAGGGGCACAAGTGCTGGCTAGGCATAAGGCAGGGGCACAAGTGCTGGCTAGGCATAAGGCAGGGGCACAAGTGCTGGCTAGGCATAAGGCAGGGGCACAAGTGCTGGCTAGGCATAAGGCAGGGGCACAAGTGCTGGCTAGGCATAAGGCAGGGGCACAAGTGCTGGCTAGGCATAAGGCAGGGGCACAAGTGCTGGCTAGGCATAAGGCAGGGGCACAAGTGCTGGCTAGGCATAAGGCAGGGGCACAAGTGCTGGCTAGGCATAAGGCAGGGGCACAAGTGCTGGCTAGGCATAAGGCAGGGGCACAAGTGCTGGCTAGGCATAAGGCAGGGGCACAAGTGCTGGCTAGGCATAAGGCAGGGGCACAAGTGCTGGCTAGGCATAAGGCAGGGGCACAAGTGCTGGCTAGGCATAAGGCAGGGGCACAAGTGCGGGCTAGGCATAAGGCAGGGGCACAAGTGCGGGCTAGGCATAAGGCAGGGGCACAAGTGCGGGCTAGGCATAAGGCAGGGGCACAAGTGCGGGCTAGGCATAAGGCAGGGGCACAAGTGCGGGCTAGGCATAAGGCAGGGGCACAAGTGCGGGCTAGGCATAAGGCAGGGGCACAAGTGCTGGCTAGGCATAAGGCAGGGGCACAAGTGCTGGCTAGGCATAAGGCAGGGGCACAAGTGCTGGCTAGGCATAAGGCAGGGGCACAAGTGCTGGCTAGGCATAAGGCAGGGGCACAAGTGCTGGCTAGGCATAAGGCAGGGGCACAAGTGCTGGCTAGGCATAAGGCAGGGGCACAAGTGCTGGCTAGGCATAAGGCAGGGGCACAAGTGCTGGCTAGGCATAAGGCAGGGGCACAAGTGCTGGCTAGGCATAAGGCAGGGGCACAAGTGCTGGCTAGGCATAAGGCAGGGGCACAAGTGCTGGCTAGGCATAAGGCAGGGGCACAAGTGCTGGCTAGGCATAAGGCAGGGGCACAAGTGCTGGCTAGGCATAAGGCAGGGGCACAAGTGCTGGCTAGGCATAAGGCAGGGGCACAAGTGCTGGCTAGGCATAAGGCAGGGGCACAAGTGCGGGCTAGGCATAAGGCAGGGGCACAAGTGCGGGCTAGGCATAAGGCAGGGGCACAAGTGCGGGCTAGGCATAAGGCAGGGGCACAAGTGCGGGCTAGGCATAAGGCAGGGGCACAAGTGCGGGCTAGGCATAAGGCAGGGGCACAAGTGCGGGCTAGGCATAAGGCAGGGGCACAAGTGCGGGCTAGGCATAAGGCAGGGGCACAAGTGCTGGCTAGGCATAAGGCAGGGGCACAAGTGCTGGCTAGGCATAAGGCAGGGGCACAAGTGCAGGCTAGGCATAAGGCAGGGGCACAAGTGCTGGCTAAGCATAAGGCAGGGGCACAAGTGCTGGCTAGGCATAAGGCAGGGGCACGAGTGCTGGCTAGGCATAAGGCAGGGGCACGAGTGCTGGCTAGGCATAAGGCAGGGCACGAGTGCTGGCTAGGCATAAGGCAGGGGCACGAATGCTGGCTAGGCATAAGGCAGGGGCACGAGTGCTGGCTAGGCATAAGGCAGGGGCACGAGTGCTGGCTAGGCATAAGGCAGGGGCACGAGTGCAGGCTAGGCATAAGGCAGGGCACGAGTGCGGGCTAGGCATAAGGCATAAGCACAAGTGCGGGCTAGGCATAAGGCAGGGGCACAAGTGCGGGCTAGGCATAAGGCAGGGGCACAAGTGCTGGCTAGGCATAAGGCAGGGGCACAAGTGCTGGCTAGGCATAAGGCAGGGGCACAAGTGCTGGCTAGGCATAAGGCAGGGGCACAAGTGCTGGCTAGGCATAAGGCAGGGGCAACAGTGCTGGCTAGGCATAAGGCAGGGGCACAAGTGCTGGCTAGGCATAAGGCAGGGGCACAAGTGCTGGCTAGGCATAAGGCAGGGGCACAAGTGCTGGCTAGGCATAAGGCAGGGGCACAAGTGCTGGCTAGGCATAAGGCAGGGGCACAAGTGCTGGCTAGGCATAAGGCAGGGGCACAAGTGCTGGCTAGGCATAAGGCAGGGGCACAAGTGCTGGCTAGGCATAAGGCAGGGGCACAAGTGCTGGCTAGGCATAAGGCAGGGGCACAAGTGCTGGCTAGGCATAAGGCAGGGGCACAAGTGCTGGCTAGGCATAAGGCAGGGGCACAAGTGCGGGCTAGGCATGAGGCAGGGGCACAAGTGCAGGCTAGGCATAAGGCAGGGGCAGAAGTGCAGACTAGGCATAAGGCAGGGGCACAAGTGCAGGCTAGGCATAAGGCAGGGGCACAAGTGCGGGCTAGGCATAAGGCAGGGGCACAAGTGCGGGCTAGGCATAAGGCAGGGGCACAAGTGCGGGCTAGGCATAAGGCAGGGGCACAAGTGCTGGCTAGGCATAAGGCAGGGGCACAAGTGCGGGCTAGGCATAAGGCAGGGGCACAAGTGCTGGCTAGGCATAAGGCAGGGGCACAAGTGCTGGCTAGGCATAAGGCAGGGGCACAAGTGCTGGCTAGGCATAAGGCAGGGGCACAAGTGCTGGCTAGGCATAAGGCAGGGGCACAAGTGCTGGCTAGGCATAAGGCAGGGGCACAAGTGCAGGCTAGGCATAAGGCAGGGGCACAAGTGCAGGCTAGGCATAAGGCAGGGGCACAAGTGCAGGCTAGGCATAAGGCAGGGGCACAAGTGATGGCTACACATAAGGCATACAGCTAACTCTTTGCACTCTAAGCATAAAGGGATAGGCACCCTTAGGGGTGAAGAGCTAGCTTTCACCCCTCTACTCTGTACTTTGTTGTACAGTGCGGAGCCACTCCATAACACCCATGCTCCAAGCAACCAGGCACATCTTGTCTGTCCTCCGTAAATGGGTAATGCCTTCGTCCCCAATTACAGTCGTGCATGTGCATTCAGACGGGACAAGAGCGAAGAGCGTAAAGCCTGCCCTGTGTGCATAACCAACATGAAGCTAAAGACAAAAAAACAATAATGCAAGGGGCTCAAAAGTGCTGGCTAGGCATAAGGCAGGGGCACAAGTGCTGGCTAGGCATAAGGCAGGGGCACAAGTGCTGGCTAGGCATAAGGCAGGGGCACAAGTGCTGGCTAGGCATAAGGCAGGGGCACAAGTGCGGGCTAGGCATAAGGCAGGGGCACAAGTGCTGGCTAGGCATAAGGCAGGGGCACAAGTGCTGGCTAGGCATAAGGCAGGGGCACAAGTGGGGGCTAGGCATAAGGCAGGGGCACAAGTGCAAACTAACCATAATGCAGAGGCACAAGTGCAGGCTAGGCATAAGGCAGGGGCACAAGTGCAGGCTAGGCATAAGGCAGGGGCACAAGTGCAGGCTAGGCATAAGGCAGGGGCACAAGTGCAGGCTAGGCATAAGGCAGGGGCACAAGTGCGGGCTAGGCATAAGGCAGGGGCACAAGTGCGGGCTAGGCATAAGGCAGGGGCACAAGTGCGGGCTAGGCATAAGGCAGGGGCACAAGTGCGGGCTAGGCATAAGGCAGGGGCACAAGTGCGGGCTAGGCATAAGGTAGGGGCACAAGTGCGGGCTAGGCATAAGGCAGGGGCACAAGTGCGGGCTAGGCATAAGGCAGGGGCACAAGTGCGGGCTAGGCATAAGGCAGGGGCACAAGTGCGGGCTAGGCTTTAGGCAGGGGCACAAGTGCAAACTAAGCATAAGGCAGAGGAACAAGTGCAGGCTAGGCATAAGGCAGGGGCACAAGTGCTGGCTAGGCATAAGGCAGGGGCACAAGTGCTGGCTAGGCATAAGGCAGGGGCACAAGTGCTGGCTAGGCATAAGGCAGGGGCACAAGTGCTGGCTAGGCATAAGGCAGGGGCACAAGTGCTGGCTAGGCATAAGGCAGGGGCACAAGTGCTGGCTAGGCATAAGGCAGGGGCACAAGTGCAGGCTAGGCATAAGGCAGGGGCACAAGTGCTGGCTAGGCATAAGGCAGGGGCACAAGTGCAGGCTAGGCATAAGGCAGGGGCACAAGTGCAGGCTAGGCATAAGGCAGGGGCACAAGTGCAGGCTAGGCATAAGGCAGGGGCACAAGTGCGGGCTAGGCATAAGGCAGGGGCACAAGTGCGGGCTAGGCATAAGGCAGGGGCACAAGTGCGGGCTAGGCATAAGGCAGGGGCACAAGTGCGGGCTAGGCATAAGGCAGGGGCACAAGTGCGGCTAGGCTTTAGGCAGGGGCACAAGTGCAAACTAAGCATAAGGCAGAGGAACAAGTGCAGGCTAGGCATAAGGCAGGGGCACAAGTGCTGGCTAGGCATAAGGCAGGGGCACAAGTGCTGGCTAGGCATAAGGCAGGGGCACAAGTGCTGGCTAGGCATAAGGCAAGGGCACAAGTGCTGGCTAGGCATAAGGCAGGGGCACAAGTGCTGGCTAGGCATAAGGCAGGGGCACAAGTGCTGGCTAGGCATAAGGCAGGGGCACAAGTGCAGGCTAGGCATAAGGCAGAGGCACAAGTGCAGGCTAGGCATAAGGCAGGGGCACAAGTGCAGGCTAGGCATAAGGCAGGGGCACAAGTGCAGGCTAGGCATAAGGCAGGGGCACAAGTGCAGGCTAGGCATAAGGCAGGGGCACAAGTGCAAGCTAGGCATAAGGCAGGGGCACAAGTGCTGGCTAGGCATAAGGCAGGGGCACAAGTGCTGGCTAGGCATAAGGCAGGGGCACAAGTGCTGGCTAGGCATAAGGCAGGGGCACAAGTGCGGGCTAGGCATAAGGCAGGGGCACAAGTGCGGGCTAGGCATAAGGCAGGGGCACAAGTGCGGGCTAGGCATAAGGCAGGGGCACAAGTGCGGGCTAGGCATAAGGCAGGGGCACAAGTGCGGGCTAGGCATAAGGCAGGGGCACAAGTGCGGGCTAGGCATAAGGCAGGGGCACAAGTGCGGGCTAGGCATAAGGCAGGGGCACAAGTGCGGGCTAGGCTTTAGGCAGGGGCACAAGTGCAAACTAAGCATAAGGCAGAGGAACAAGTGCAGGCTAGGCATAAGGCAGGGGCACAAGTGCTGGCTAGGCATAAGGCAGGGGCACAAGTGCTGGCTAGGCATAAGGCAGGGGCACAAGTGCTGGCTAGGCATAAGGCAGGGGCACAAGTGCTGGCTAGGCATAAGGCAGGGGCACAAGTGCTGGCTAAGCATAAGGCAGGGGCACAAGTGCTGGCTAGGCATAAGGCAGGGGCACAAGTGCTGGCTAGGCATAAGGCAGGGGCACAAGTGCTGGCTAGGCATAAGGCAGGGGCACAAGTGCTGGCTAGGCATAAGGCAGGGGCACAAGTGCTGGCTAGGCATAAGGCAGGGGCACAAGTGCTGGCTAGGCATAAGGCAGGGGCACAAGTGCTGGCTAGGCATAAGGCAGGGGCACAAGTGCAGGCTAGGCATAAGGCAGGGGCACAAGTGCAGGCTAGGCATAAGGCAGGGGAACAAGTGCAGGCTAGGCATAAGGCAGGGGCACAAGTGCAGGCTAGGCATAAGGCAGGGGCACAAGTGCTGGCTAGGCATAAGGCAGGGTCACAAGTGCTGGCTAGGCATAAGGCAGGGGCAGAAGTGCTGGCTAGGCATAAGGCAGGGGCACAAGTGCTGGCTAGGCATAAGGCAGGGGCACGAGTGCTGGCTAGGCATAAGGCAGGGGCACGAGTGCAGGCTAGGCATAAGGCAGGGGCACGAGTGCAGGCTAGGCATAAGGCAGGGGCACGAGTGCAGGCTAGGCATAAGGCAGGGGCACAAGTGCAGGCTAGGCATAAGGCAGGGGCACAAGTGCAGGCTAGGCATAAGGCAGGGGCACAAGTGCTGGCTAGGCATAAGGCAGGGGCACAAATGCAGGCTAGGCATAAGGCAGGGGCACAAGTGCAGGCTAGGCATAAGGCAGGGGCACAAGTGCAGGCTAGGCATAAGGCAGGGGCACAAGTGCAGGCTAGGCACAAGGCAGAGGCACAAGTGCAGGCTAGGCATAAGGCAGGGGCACAAGTGCAGGCTAGGCATAAGGCAGGGGCACAAGTGATGGCTACACATAAGGCATACGGCTAACTCTTTGCACTCTTTGCATAAAGGGATAGGCACCCTTAGGGGTGAAGAGCTAGCTTTCACCCCTCTACTCTGTACTTTGTTGTACAGTGCGGAGCCACTCCATAACCCCTATGCTCCAAGCGACCAGGCACATCTTGTCTGTCCTCCGTAAATGGGTAATGCCTTCGTCCCCAATTACAGTCGTGCATGTGCATTCAGACGGGACAAGAGCGAAGAGCGTAAAGCCTGCCCTGTGTGCATAACCAACATGAAGCTAAAGACAAAAAAACAATAATGCAAGGGGCTCAAAAGTGCTGGCTAGGCATAAGGCAGGGGCACAAGTGCTGGCTAGGCATAAGGCAGGGGCACAAGTGCTGGCTAGGCATAAGGCAGGGGCACAAGTGCTGGCTAGGCATAAGGCAGGGGCACAAGTGCTGGCTAGGCATAAGGCAGGGGCACAAGTGCTGGCTAGGCATAAGGCAGGGGCACAAGTGCTGGCTAGGCATAAGGCAGGGGCACAAGTGCTGGCTAGGCATAAGGCAGGGGCACAAGTGCTGGCTAGGCATAAGGCAGGGGCACAAGTGCTGGCTAGGCATAAGGCAGGGGCACAAGTGCTGGCTAGGCATAAGGCAGGGGCACAAGTGCTGGCTAGGCATAAGGCAGGGGCACAAGTGCTGGCTAGGCATAAGGCAGGGGCACAAGTGCTGGCTAGGCATAAGGCAGGGGCACAAGTGCTGGCTAGGCATAAGGCAGGGGCACAAGTGCTGGCTAGGCATAAGGCAGGGGCACAAGTGCGGGCTAGGCATAAGGCAGGGGCACAAGTGCAGACTAGGCATAAGGCAAGGGCACAAGTGCAGGCTAGGCATAAGGCAGGGGGCACAAGTGCAGGCTAGGCATAAGGCAGGGGCACAAGTGCAGGCTAGGCATAAGGCAGGGGAACAAGTGCAGGCTAGGCATAAGGCAGGGGCACAAGTGCAGGCTAGGCATAAGGCAGGGGCACAAGTGCTGGCTAGGCATAAGGCAGGGTCACAAGTGCTGGCTAGGCATAAGGCAGGGGCAGAAGTGCTGGCTAGGCATAAGGCAGGGGCACAAGTGCTGGCTAGGCATAAGGCAGGGGCACGAGTGCTGGCTAGGCATAAGGCAGGGGCACGAGTGCAGGCTAGGCATAAGGCAGGGGCACGAGTGCAGGCTAGGCATAAGGCAGGGGCACGAGTGCAGGCTAGGCATAAGGCAGGGGCACGAGTGCAGGCTAGGCATAAGGCAGGGGCACGAGTGCAGGCTAGGCATAAGGCAGGGGCACGAGTGCAGGCTAGGCATAAGGCAGGGGCACGAGTGCAGGCTAGGCATAAGGCAGGGGCACGAGTGCAGGCTAGGCATAAGGCAGGGGCACAAGTGCTGGCTAGGCATAAGGCAGGGGCACAAGTGAGGGCTAGGCATAAGGCAGGGGCACAAGTGCGGGCTAGGCATAAGGCTGGGGCACAAGTGCGGGCTAGGCATAAGGCTGGGGCACAAGTGCGGGCTAGGCATAAGGCAGGGGCACGAGTGCGGGCTAGGCATAAGGCAGGGGCACGAGTGCGGGCTAGGCATAAGGCAGGGGCACGAGTGCGGACTAGGCATAAGGCAGGGGCACGAGTGCGGGCTAGGCATAAGGCAGGGGCACGAGTGCAGGCTAGGCATAAGGCAGGGGCACGAGTGCAGGCTAGGCATAAGGCAGGGGCACGAGTGCAGGCTAGGCATAAGGCAGGGGCACGAGTGCAGGCTTGGCATAAGGCAGGGGCAGGAGTGCAGGCTAGGCATAAGGCAGGGTCACAAGTGCGGGCTAGTCTTTAGGCAGGGGCACAAGTGCAAACTAACCATAATGCAGAGGCACAAGTGCAGGCTAGGCATAAGGCAGGGGCACAAGTGCAGGCTAGGCATAAGGCAGGGGCACAAGTGCAGGCTAGGCATAAGGCAGGGGCACAAGTGCAGGCTAGGCATAAGGCAGGGGCACAAGTGCAGGCTAGGCATAAGGCAGGGGCACAAGTGCGGGCTAGGCATAAGGCAGGGGCACAAGTGCGGGCTAGGCATAAGGCAGGGGCACAAGTGCGGGCTAGGCATAAGGCAGGGGCACAAGTGCGGGCTAGGCATAAGGCAGGGGCACAAGTGCGGGCTAGGCATAAGGTAGGGGCACAAGTGCGGGCTAGGCATAAGGCAGGGGCACAAGTGCGGGCTAGGCATAAGGCAGGGGCACAAGTGCGGGCTAGGCATAAGGCAGGGGCACAAGTGCGGGCTAGGCTTTAGGCAGGGGCACAAGTGCAAACTAAGCATAAGGCAGGGGCACAAGTGCTGGCTAGGCATAAGGCAGGGGCACAAGTGCTGGCTAGGCATAAGGCAGGGGCACAAGTGCTGGCTAGGCATAAGGCAGGGGCACAAGTGCTGGCTAGGCATAAGGCAGGGGCACAAGTGCTGGCTAGGCATAAGGCAGGGGCACAAGTGCTGGCTAGGCATAAGGCAGGGGCACAAGTGCTGGCTAGGCATAAGGCAGGGGCACAAGTGCAGGCTAGGCATAAGGCAGGGGCACAAGTGCAGGCTAGGCATAAGGCAGGGGCACAAGTGCAGGCTAGGCATAAGGCAGGGGCACAAGTGCAGGCTAGGCATAAGGCAGGGGCACAAGTGCGGGCTAGGCATAAGGCAGGGGCACAAGTGCGGGCTAGGCATAAGGCAGGGGCACAAGTGCGGGCTAGGCATAAGGCAGGGGCACAAGTGCGGGCTAGGCATAAGGCAGGGGCACAAGTGCGGCTAGGCTTTAGGCAGGGGCACAAGTGCAAACTAAGCATAAGGCAGAGGAACAAGTGCAGGCTAGGCATAAGGCAGGGGCACAAGTGCTGGCTAGGCATAAGGCAGGGGCACAAGTGCTGGCTAGGCATAAGGCAGGGGCACAAGTGCTGGCTAGGCATAAGGCAAGGGCACAAGTGCTGGCTAGGCATAAGGCAGGGGCACAAGTGCTGGCTAGGCATAAGGCAGGGGCACAAGTGCTGGCTAGGCATAAGGCAGGGGCACAAGTGCAGGCTAGGCATAAGGCAGAGGCACAAGTGCAGGCTAGGCATAAGGCAGGGGCACAAGTGCAGGCTAGGCATAAGGCAGGGGCACAAGTGCAGGCTAGGCATAAGGCAGGGGCACAAGTGCAGGCTAGGCATAAGGCAGGGGCACAAGTGCAAGCTAGGCATAAGGCAGGGGCACAAGTGCTGGCTAGGCATAAGGCAGGGGCACAAGTGCTGGCTAGGCATAAGGCAGGGGCACAAGTGCTGGCTAGGCATAAGGCAGGGGCACAAGTGCGGGCTAGGCATAAGGCAGGGGCACAAGTGCGGGCTAGGCATAAGGCAGGGGCACAAGTGCGGGCTAGGCATAAGGCAGGGGCACAAGTGCGGGCTAGGCATAAGGCAGGGGCACAAGTGCGGGCTAGGCATAAGGCAGGGGCACAAGTGCGGGCTAGGCATAAGGCAGGGGCACAAGTGCGGGCTAGGCATAAGGCAGGGGCACAAGTGCGGGCTAGGCATAAGGCAGGGGCACAAGTGCGGGCTAGGCTTTAGGCAGGGGCACAAGTGCAAACTAAGCATAAGGCAGAGGAACAAGTGCAGGCTAGGCATAAGGCAGGGGCACAAGTGCTGGCTAGGCATAAGGCAGGGGCACAAGTGCTGGCTAGGCATAAGGCAGGGGCACAAGTGCTGGCTAGGCATAAGGCAGGGGCACAAGTGCTGGCTAGGCATAAGGCAGGGGCACAAGTGCTGGCTAAGCATAAGGCAGGGGCACAAGTGCTGGCTAGGCATAAGGCAGGGGCACAAGTGCTGGCTAGGCATAAGGCAGGGGCACAAGTGCTGGCTAGGCATAAGGCAGGGGCACAAGTGCTGGCTAGGCATAAGGCAGGGGCACAAGTGCTGGCTAGGCATAAGGCAGGGGCACAAGTGCTGGCTAGGCATAAGGCAGGGGCACAAGTGCTGGCTAGGCATAAGGCAGGGGCACAAGTGCTGGCTAGGCATAAGGCAGGGGCACAAGTGCTGGCTAGGCATAAGGCAGGGGCACAAGTGCTGGCTAGGCATAAGGCAGGGGCACAAGTGCTGGCTAGGCATAAGGCAGGGGCACAAGTGCTGGCTAGGCATAAGGCAGGGGCACAAGTGCTGGCTAGGCATAAGGCAGGGGCACAAGTGCTGGCTAGGCATAAGGCAGGGGCACAAATGCAGGCTAGGCATAAGGCAGGGGCACAAGTGCAGGCTAGGCATAAGGCAGGGGCACAAGTGCAGGCTAGGCATAAGGCAGGGGCACAAGTGCAGGCTAGGCATAAGGCAGGGGCACAAGTGCAGGCTAGGCATAAGGCAGGGGCACAAGTGCAGGCTAGGCATAAGGCAGGGGCACAAGTGCTGGCTAGGCATAAGGCAGGGGCACAAATGCAGGCTAGGCATAAGGCAGGGGCACAAGTGCAGGCTAGGCATAAGGCAGGGGCACAAGTGCAGGCTAGGCATAAGGCAGGGGCACAAGTGCAGGCTAGGCATAAGGCAGAGGCACAAGTGCAGGCTAGGCATAAGGCAGGGGCACAAGTGCAGGCTAGGCATAAGGCAGGGGCACAAGTGATGGCTACACATAAGGCATACGGCTAACTCTTTGCACTCTTTGCATAAAGGGATAGGCACCCTTAGGGGTGAAGAGCTAGCTTTCACCCCTCTACTCTGTACTTTGTTGTACAGTGCGGAGCCACTCCATAACCCCTATGCTCCAAGCGACCAGGCACATCTTGTCTGTCCTCCGTAAATGGGTAATGCCTTCGTCCCCAATTACAGTCGTGCATGTGCATTCAGACGGGACAAGAGCGAAGAGCGTAAAGCCTGCCCTGTGTGCATAACCAACATGAAGCTAAAGACAAAAAAACAATAATGCAAGGGGCTCAAAAGTGCTGGCTAGGCATAAGGCAGGGGCACAAGTGCTGGCTAGGCATAAGGCAGGGGCACAAGTGCTGGCTAGGCATAAGGCAGGGGCACAAGTGCTGGCTAGGCATAAGGCAGGGGCACAAGTGCTGGCTAGGCATAAGGCAGGGGCACAAGTGCTGGCTAGGCATAAGGCAGGGGCACAAGTGCTGGCTAGGCATAAGGCAGGGGCACAAGTGCTGGCTAGGCATAAGGCAGGGGCACAAGTGCTGGCTAGGCATAAGGCAGGGGCACAAGTGCTGGCTAGGCATAAGGCAGGGGCACAAGTGCAGGCTAGGCATAAGGCAGGGGCACAAGTGCAGGCTAGGCATAAGGCAGGGGCACAAGTGCTGGCTAGGCATAAGGCAGGGGCACAAGTGCTGGCTAGGCATAAGGCAGGGGCACAAGTGCTGGCTAGGCATAAGGCAGGGGCACCAGTGCTGGCTAGGCATAAGGCAGGGGCACAAGTGCTGGCTAGGCATAAGGCAGGGGCACAAGTGCTGGCTAGGCATAAGGCAGGGGCACAAGTGCTGGCTAGGCATAAGGCAGGGGCACAAGTGCTGGCTAGGCATAAGGCAGGGGCACAAGTGCTGGCTAGGCATAAGGCAGGGGCACAAGTGCTGGCTAGGCATAAGGCAGGGGCACAAGTGCGGGCTAGGCATAAGGCAGGGGCACAAGTGCGGGCTAGGCATAAGGCAGGGGCACAAGTGCGGGCTAGGCATAAGGCAGGGGCACAAGTGCTGGCTAGGCATAAGGCAGGGGCACAAGTGCTGGCTAGGCATAAGGCAGGGGTACAAGTGCTGGCTAGGCATAAGGCAGGGGCACAAGTGCTGGCTAGGCATAAGGCAGGGGCACAAGTGCTGGCTAGGCATAAGGCAGGGGCACAAGTGCTGGCTAGGCATAAGGCAGGGGCACAAGTGCGGGCTAGGCATAAGGCAGGGGCACAAGTGCGGGCTAGGCATAAGGCAGGGGCACAAGTGCGGGCTAGGCATAAGGCAGGGGCAGAAGTGCAGACTAGGCATAAGGCAGGGGCAGAAGTGCAGACTAGGCATAAGGCCGGGGCACAAGTGCAGGCTAGGCATAAGGCAGGGGGCACAAGTGCAGGCTAGGCATAAGGCAGGGGCACAAGTGCAGGCTAGGCATAAGGCAGGGGCACAAGTGCAGGCTAGGCATAAGGCAGGGGCACAAGTGCAGGCTAGGCATAAGGCAGGGCACAAGTGCGGGCTAGGCATAAGGCATGGGCACAAGTGCGGGCTAGGCATAAGGCAGGGGCACAAGTGCGGGCTAGGCATAAGGCAGGGGCACAAGTGCGGGCTAGGCATAAGGCAGGGGCACAAGTGCAGGCTAGGCATAAGGCAGGGGCACAAGTGCGGGCTAGGCATAAGGCAGGGGCAAAAGTGCAGGCTAGGCATAAGGCAGGGCACAAGTGCGGGCTAGGCATAAGGCATGGGCACAAGTGCGGGCTAGGCATAAGGCAGGGGCACAAGTGCGGGCTAGGCATAAGGCAGGGGCACAAGTGCTGGCTAGGCATAAGGCAGGGACACAAGTGCTGGCTAGGCATAAGGCAGGGGCACAAGTGCTGGCTAGGCATAAGGCAGGGGCACAAGTGCTGGTTAGGCATAAAGCAGGGGCACAAGTGCAGGCTAGGCATAAGGTAGGGGCACAAGTGATGGCTACACATAAGGCATACGGCTAACTCTTTGCACTCTAAGCATAAAGGGATAGGCACCCTTAGGGGTGAAGAGCTAGCTTTCACCCCTCTACCCTGTACTTTGTTGTACAGTGCGGAGCCACTCCATAACCCCCATGCTCCAAGCGACCAGGCACATCTTGTCTGTCCTCCGTAAATGGGTAATGCCTTCGTCCCCAATTACAGTCGTGCATGTGCATTCAGACGGGACAAGAGCGAAGAGCGTAAAGCCTGCCCTGTGTGCATAACCAACATGAAGCTAAAGACAAAAAAACAATAATGCAAGGGGCTCAAAAGTGCTGGCTAGGCATAAGACAGGGGCACAAGTGCTGGCTAGGCATAAGGCAGGGGCACAAGTGCTGGCTAGGCATAAGGCAGGGGCACAAGTGCTGGCTAGGCATAAGGCAGGGGCACAAGTGCGGGCTAAGCTTTAGGCAGGGGCACAAGTACAAACTAAGCATAAGGCAGAGGCACAAGTGCTGGCTAGGCATAAGGCAGGGGCACAAGTGCTGGCTAGGCATAAGGCAGGGGCACAAGTGCTTGGTAGGCATAAGGCAGGGGCACAAGTGCAGGCTAGGCATAAGGCAGGGGCACAAGTGCAGGCTAGGCATAAGGCAGGGGCACAAGTGCAGGCTAGGCATAAGGCAGGGGCACAAGTGCAGGCTAGGCATAAGGCAGGGGCACAAGTGCTGGCTAGGCATAAGGCAGGGGCACAAGTGCTGGCTAGGCATAAGGCAGGGGCACAAGTGCGGGCTAGGCATAAGGCAGGGGCACAAGTGCGGGCTAGGCATAAGGCAGGGGCACAAGTGCGGGCTAGGCATAAGGCAGGGGCACAAGTGCGGGCTAGGCATAAGGCAGGGGCACAAGTGCGGGCTAGGCATAAGGCAGGGGCACAAGTGCGGGCTAGGCATAAGGCAGGGGCACAAGTGCGGGCTAGGCATAAGGCAGGGGCACAAGTGCGGGCTAGGCATAAGGCAGGGGCACAAGTGCGGGCTAGGCATAAGGCAGGGGCACAAGTGCGGGCTAGGCATAAGGCAGGGGCACAAGTGCGGGCTAGGCATAAGGCAGGGGCACAAGTGCGGGCTAGGCATAAGGCAGGGGCACAAGTGCGGGCTAGGCATAAGGCAGGGGCACAAGTGCGGGCTAGGCATAAGGCAGGGGCACAAGTGCGGGCTAGGCATAAGGCAGGGGCACAAGTGCGGGCTAGGCATAAGGCAGGGGCACAAGTGCGGGCTAGGCATAAGGCAGGGGCACAAGTGCGGGCTAGGCATAAGGCAGGGGCACAAGTGCGGGCTAGGCATAAGGCAGGGGCACAAGTGCGGGCTAGGCATAAGGCAGGGGCACAAGTGCGGGCTAGGCATAAGGCAGGGGCACAAGTGCGGGCTAGGCATAAGGCAGGGGCACAAGTGCGGGCTAGGCATAAGGCAGGGGCACAAGTGCGGGCTAGGCATAAGGCAGGGGCACAAGTGCGGGCTAGGCATAAGGCAGGGGCACAAGTGCGGGCTAGGCATAAGGCAGGGGCACAAGTGCGGGCTAGGCATAAGGCAGGGGCACAAGTGCGGGCTAGTCATAAGGCAGGGGCACAAGTGCGGGCTAGGCATAAGGCAGGGGCACAAGTGCGGGCTAGGCATAAGGCAGGGGCACAAGTGCGGGCTTGGCATAAGGCAGGGCACAAGTGCGGGCTAGGCATAAGGCAGGGGCACAAGTGCGGGCTAGGCATAAGGCAGGGGCACAAGTGCGGGCTAGGCATAAGGCAGGGGCACAAGTGCGGGCTAGGCATAAGGCAGGGGCACAAGTGCAAACTAAGCATAAGGCAGAGGAACACGTGCAGGCTAGGCATAAGGCAGGGGCACACGTGCAGGCTAGGCATAAGGCAGGGGCACACGTGCGGGCTAGGCATAAGGCAGGGGCACAAGTGCTGGATAGGCATAAGGCAGGGGCACAAATGCAGGCTAGGCATAAGGCAGGGGCACAAATGCAGGCTAGGCATAAGGCAGGGGCACAAGTGGTGGGTAGGCATAAGGCAGGGGAACAAGTGCTGGCTAGGCATAAGGCAGGGGCACACGTGCAGGCTAGGCATAAGGCAGGGGCACACATGCAGGCTAGGCATAAGGCAGGGGCACACGTGCAGGCTAGGCATAAGGCAGGGGCACACGTGCAGGCTAGGCATAAGGCAGGGGCACACGTGCAGGCTAGGCATAAGGCAGGGGCACAATGCAGGCTAGGCATAACGCAGGGGCACAAGTGCTGGCTAGGCATAAGGCAGGGGCACAAGTGCAGGCTAGGCATAAGGCAGGGGCACAAATGCAGGCTAGGCATAAGGCAGGGGCACAAATGCAGGCTAGGCATAAGACAGGGGCGCAAGTGCAGGCTAGGCATAAGGCAGGGGCACAAGTGCAGGCTAGGCATAACGCAGGGGAACGAGTGCTGGCTAGGCATAAGGCAGGGGCACAAGTGCTGGCTAGGCATAAGGCAGGGGCACAAGTGCTGGCTAGGCATAAGGCAGGGGCACAAGTGCTGGCTAGGCATAAGGCAGGGGCACAAGTGCGGGCTAGGCATAAGGCAGGGGCACAAGTGCGGGCTAGGCATAAGGCAGGGGCACAAGTGCGGGCTAGGCATAAGGCAGGGGCACAAGTGCTGGCTAGGCATAAGGCAGGGGCACAAGTGCTGGCTAGGCATAAGGCAGGGGTACAAGTGCTGGCTAGGCATAAGGCAGGGGCACAAGTGCTGGCTAGGCATAAGGCAGGGGCACAAGTGCTGGCTAGGCATAAGGCAGGGGCACAAGTGCTGGCTAGGCATAAGGCAGGGGCACAAGTGCGGGCTAGGCATAAGGCAGGGGCACAAGTGCGGGCTAGGCATAAGGCAGGGGCACAAGTGCGGGCTAGGCATAAGGCAGGGGCAGAAGTGCAGACTAGGCATAAGGCAGGGGCAGAAGTGCAGACTAGGCATAAGGCCGGGGCACAAGTGCAGGCTAGGCATAAGGCAGGGGGCACAAGTGCAGGCTAGGCATAAGGCAGGGGCACAAGTGCAGGCTAGGCATAAGGCAGGGGCACAAGTGCAGGCTAGGCATAAGGCAGGGGCACAAGTGCAGGCTAGGCATAAGGCAGGGCACAAGTGCGGGCTAGGCATAAGGCATGGGCACAAGTGCGGGCTAGGCATAAGGCAGGGGCACAAGTGCGGGCTAGGCATAAGGCAGGGGCACAAGTGCGGGCTAGGCATAAGGCAGGGGCACAAGTGCAGGCTAGGCATAAGGCAGGGGCACAAGTGCGGGCTAGGCATAAGGCAGGGGCAAAAGTGCAGGCTAGGCATAAGGCAGGGCACAAGTGCGGGCTAGGCATAAGGCATGGGCACAAGTGCGGGCTAGGCATAAGGCAGGGGCACAAGTGCGGGCTAGGCATAAGGCAGGGGCACAAGTGCTGGCTAGGCATAAGGCAGGGACACAAGTGCTGGCTAGGCATAAGGCAGGGGCACAAGTGCTGGCTAGGCATAAGGCAGGGGCACAAGTGCTGGTTAGGCATAAAGCAGGGGCACAAGTGCAGGCTAGGCATAAGGTAGGGGCACAAGTGATGGCTACACATAAGGCATACGGCTAACTCTTTGCACTCTAAGCATAAAGGGATAGGCACCCTTAGGGGTGAAGAGCTAGCTTTCACCCCTCTACCCTGTACTTTGTTGTACAGTGCGGAGCCACTCCATAACCCCCATGCTCCAAGCGACCAGGCACATCTTGTCTGTCCTCCGTAAATGGGTAATGCCTTCGTCCCCAATTACAGTCGTGCATGTGCATTCAGACGGGACAAGAGCGAAGAGCGTAAAGCCTGCCCTGTGTGCATAACCAACATGAAGCTAAAGACAAAAAAACAATAATGCAAGGGGCTCAAAAGTGCTGGCTAGGCATAAGACAGGGGCACAAGTGCTGGCTAGGCATAAGGCAGGGGCACAAGTGCTGGCTAGGCATAAGGCAGGGGCACAAGTGCTGGCTAGGCATAAGGCAGGGGCACAAGTGCGGGCTAAGCTTTAGGCAGGGGCACAAGTACAAACTAAGCATAAGGCAGAGGCACAAGTGCTGGCTAGGCATAAGGCAGGGGCACAAGTGCTGGCTAGGCATAAGGCAGGGGCACAAGTGCTTGGTAGGCATAAGGCAGGGGCACAAGTGCAGGCTAGGCATAAGGCAGGGGCACAAGTGCAGGCTAGGCATAAGGCAGGGGCACAAGTGCAGGCTAGGCATAAGGCAGGGGCACAAGTGCAGGCTAGGCATAAGGCAGGGGCACAAGTGCTGGCTAGGCATAAGGCAGGGACACAAGTGCTGGCTAGGCATAAGGCAGGGGCACAAGTGCGGGCTAGGCATAAGGCAGGGGCACAAGTGCGGGCTAGGCATAAGGCAGGGGCACAAGTGCGGGCTAGGCATAAGGCAGGGGCACAAGTGCGGGCTAGGCATAAGGCAGGGGCACAAGTGCGGGCTAGGCATAAGGCAGGGGCACAAGTGCGGGCTAGGCATAAGGCAGGGGCACAAGTGCGGGCTAGGCATAAGGCAGGGGCACAAGTGCGGGCTAGGCATAAGGCAGGGGCACAAGTGCGGGCTAGGCATAAGGCAGGGGCACAAGTGCGGGCTAGGCATAAGGCAGGGGCACAAGTGCGGGCTAGGCATAAGGCAGGGGCACAAGTGCGGGCTAGGCATAAGGCAGGGGCACAAGTGCGGGCTAGGCATAAGGCAGGGGCACAAGTGCGGGCTAGGCATAAGGCAGGGGCACAAGTGCGGGCTAGGCATAAGGCAGGGGCACAAGTGCGGGCTAGGCATAAGGCAGGGGCACAAGTGCGGGCTAGGCATAAGGCAGGGGCACAAGTGCGGGCTAGGCATAAGGCAGGGGCACAAGTGCGGGCTAGGCATAAGGCAGGGGCACAAGTGCGGGCTAGGCATAAGGCAGGGGCACAAGTGCGGGCTAGGCATAAGGCAGGGGCACAAGTGCGGGCTAGGCATAAGGCAGGGGCACAAGTGCGGGCTAGGCATAAGGCAGGGGCACAAGTGCGGGCTAGGCATAAGGCAGGGGCACAAGTGCGGGCTAGGCATAAGGCAGGGGCACAAGTGCGGGCTAGGCATAAGGCAGGGGCACAAGTGCGGGCTAGGCATAAGGCAGGGGCACAAGTGCGGGCTAGGCATAAGGCAGGGGCACAAGTGCGGGCTAGTCATAAGGCAGGGGCACAAGTGCGGGCTAGGCATAAGGCAGGGGCACAAGTGCGGGCTAGGCATAAGGCAGGGGCACAAGTGCGGGCTTGGCATAAGGCAGGGCACAAGTGCGGGCTAGGCATAAGGCAGGGGCACAAGTGCGGGCTAGGCATAAGGCAGGGGCACAAGTGCGGGCTAGGCATAAGGCAGGGGCACAAGTGCGGGCTAGGCATAAGGCAGGGGCACAAGTGCAAACTAAGCATAAGGCAGAGGAACACGTGCAGGCTAGGCATAAGGCAGGGGCACACGTGCAGGCTAGGCATAAGGCAGGGGCACACGTGCGGGCTAGGCATAAGGCAGGGGCACAAGTGCTGGATAGGCATAAGGCAGGGGCACAAATGCAGGCTAGGCATAAGGCAGGGGCACAAATGCAGGCTAGGCATAAGGCAGGGGCACAAGTGGTGGGTAGGCATAAGGCAGGGGAACAAGTGCTGGCTAGGCATAAGGCAGGGGCACACGTGCAGGCTAGGCATAAGGCAGGGGCACACATGCAGGCTAGGCATAAGGCAGGGGCACACGTGCAGGCTAGGCATAAGGCAGGGGCACACGTGCAGGCTAGGCATAAGGCAGGGGCACAATGCAGGCTAGGCATAACGCAGGGGCACAAGTGCTGGCTAGGCATAAGGCAGGGGCACAAGTGCAGGCTAGGCATAAGGCAGGGGCACAAGTGCAGGCTAGGCATAAGGCAGGGGCACAAATGCAGGCTAGGCATAAGGCAGGGGCACAAATGCAGGCTAGGCATAAGACAGGGGCGCAAGTGCAGGCTAGGCATAAGGCAGGGGCACAAGTGCAGGCTAGGCATAACGCAGGGGAACGAGTGCTGGCTAGGCATAAGGCAGGGGCACAAGTGCGGGCTAGGCATAAGGCAGGGGCACAAGTGCGGGCTAGGCATAAGGCAGGGGCACAAGTGCGGGCTAGGCATAAGGCAGGGGCACAAGTGCAGGCTAGGCATAACGCAGGGGAACGAGTGCTGGCTAGGCATAAGGCAGGGGCACAAGTGCGGGCTAGGCATAAGGCAGGGGCACAAGTGCGGGCTAGGCATAAGGCAGGGGCACAAGTGCGGGCTAGGCATAAGGCAGGGGCACAAGTGCGGGCTAGGCATAAGGCAGGGGCACAAGTGCGGGCTAGGCATAAGGCAGGGGCACAAGTGCCGGCTAGGCATAAGGCAGGGGCACAAGTGCAGGCTAGGCATAAGGCAGGGGCACAAGTGCAGGCTAGGCATAAGGCAGGGGCACAAGTGCAGGCTAGGCATAAGGCAGGGGCACAAGTGCGGGCTAGGCATAAGGCAGGGCACAAGTGCGGGCTAGGCATAAGGCATGGGCACAAGTGCGGGCTAGGCATAAGGCAGGGGCACAAGTGCTGGCTAGGCATAAGGCAGGGGCACAAGTGCTGGCTAGGCATAAGGCAGGGGCACAAGTGCTGGCTAGGCATAAGGCAGGGGCACAAGTGCTGGCTAGGCATAAGGCAGGGGCACAAGTGCAGGCTAGGCATAAGGCAGGGGCACAAGTGCTGGCTAGGCATAAGGCAGGGGCACAAGTGCGGGCTAGGCATAAGGCAGGGGCACAAGTGCGGGCTAGGCTTTAGGCATGGGCACGAGTGCTGGCTAGGCATAAGACAGGGGCACAAGTGCGGGCTAGGCATAAGGCAGGGGCACAAGTGCGGGCAAGGCATAAGGCAGGGGCACAAGTGCGGGCTAGGCATAAGGCAGGGGCACAAGTGCAGGCTAGGCATAAGGCAGGGGCACAAGTGCCGGCTAGGCATAAGGCAGGGGCACAAGTGCAGGCTAGGCATAAGGCAGGGGCACAAGTGCAGGCTAGGCATAAGGCAGGGCACAAGTGCTGGCTAGGCATAAGGCAGGGGCACAAGTGCAGGCTAGGCTTTAGGCAGGGGCACAAGTGCAAACTAAGCATAAGGCAGGGGCACAAGTGCAGGCTAGGCATAAGGCAGGGGCACAAGTGCAGGCTAGGCATAAGGCAGGAGCACAAGTGCAGGCTAGGCATAAGACAGGGGCACAAGTGCAGGCTAGGCATAAGGCAGGGGCACAAGTGCTGGCTAGGCATAAGGCAGGGGCACAAGTGCTGGCTAGGCATGAGGCAGGGGCACAAGTGCAGGCTAGGCATAAGGCAGGGGCACAAGTGCAGGCTAGGCATAAGGCAGGGGCACAAGTGCAAGCTAGGCATAAGGCAGGAGCACAAGTGCAGGCTAGGCATAAGACAGGGGCACAAGTGCAGGCTAGGCATAAGGCAGGGGCACAAATGCAGGCTAGGCATAAGGCAGGGGCACAAATGCTGGCTAGGCATAAGGCAGGGGCACAAGTGCTGGCTAGGCATAAGGCAGGGCACAAGTGCGGGCTAGGCATAAGGCAGGGGCACAAGTGCGGGCTAGGCATAAGGCAGGGGCACAAGTGCGGGCTAGGCATAAGGCAGGGGCACAAGTGCTGGCTAGGCATAAGGCAGGGGCACAAGTGCTGGCTAGGCATAAGGCAGGGGCACAAGTGCTGGCTAGGCATAAGGCAGGGGCACAAGTGCTGGCTAGGCATAAGGCAGGGGCACAAGTGCTGGCTAGGCATAAGGCAGGGGCACAAGTGCAGGCTAGGCATAAGGCAGGGGCACAAGTGCAGGCTAGGCATAAGGCAGGGGCACAAGTGCTGGCTAGGCATAAGGCAGGGGCACAAGTGCAGGCTAGGCATAAGGCAGGGGCACAAGTGCAGGCTAGGCATAAGGCAGGGGCACAAGTGCAGGCTAGGCATAAGGCAGGGGCACAAGTGCAGGCTAGGCATAAGGCAGGGGCACAAGTGCAGGCTAGGCATAAGGCAGGGGCACAAGTGCAGGCTAGGCATAAGGCAGGGGCACAAGTGCAGGCTAGGCATAAGGCAGGGGCACAAGTGCAGGCTAGGCATAAGGCAGGGGCACAAGTGCAGGCTAGGCATAAGGCAGGGGCACAAGTGCAGGCTAGGCATAAGGCAGGGGCACAAGTGATGGCTACACATAAGGCATACGGCTAACTCTTTGCACTCTTTGCATAAAGGGATAGGCACCCTTAGGGGTGAAGAGCTAGCTTTCACCCCTCTACTCTGTACTTTGTTGTACAGTGCGGAGCCACTCCATAACCCCCATGCTCCAAGCGACCAGGCACATCTTGTCTGTCCTCCGTAAATGGGTAATGCCTTC
Organism: Ranitomeya imitator; assembly: GCF_032444005.1. Classification (NCBI taxonomy): domain Eukaryota; kingdom Metazoa; phylum Chordata; class Amphibia; order Anura; family Dendrobatidae; genus Ranitomeya; species Ranitomeya imitator. The sequence continues at coordinate 663,337,162 of NC_091283.1, forward strand.
GTCCCCAATTACAGTCGTGCATGTGCATTCAGACGGGACAAGAGCGAAGAGCGTAAAGCCTGCCCTGTGTGCATAACCAACATGAAGCTAAAGACAAAAAAACAATAATGCCAGGGGCTCAAAAGTGCTGGCTAGGCATAAGGCAGGGGCACAAGTGCAGGCTAGGCATAAGGCAGGGGCACAAGTGCAGGCTAGGCATAAGGCAGGGGCACAAGTGCAGGCTAGGCATAAGGCAGGGGCACAAGTGCAGGCTAGGCATAAGGCAGGGGCACAAGTGCTGGCTAGGCATAAGGCAGGGGCACAAGTGCTGGCTAGGCATAAGGCAGGGGCACAAGTGCTGGCTAGGCATAAGGCAGGGGCACAAGTGCAAGCTAGGCATAAGGCAGGAGCACAAGTGCAGGCTAGGCATAAGACAGGGGCACAAGTGCTGGCTAGGCATAAGGCAGGGGCACAAGTGCTGGCTAGGCATAAGGCAGGGGCACAAGTGCAAGCTAGGCATAAGGCAGGGGCACAAGTGCAGGCTAGGCATAAGGCAGGGGCACAAGTGCTGGCTAGGCATAAGGCAGGGGCACAAGTGCAGGCTAGGCATAAGGCAGGGGCACAAGTGCAAGCTAGGCATAAGGCAGGAGCACAAGTGCAGGCTAGGCATTAGACAGGGGCACAAGTGCAGGCTAGGCATAAGGCAGGGGCACAAATGCAGGCTAGGCATAAGGCAGGGGCACAAATGCTGGCTAGGCATAAGGCAGGGGCACAAGTGCAGGCTAGGCATAAGGCAGGGGCACAAGTGCTGGCTAGGCATAAGCAGGGGCACAAGTGCAGGCTAGGCATAAGGCAGGGGCACAAGTGCTGGCTAGGCATAAGGCAGGGTACAAGTGCTGGCTAGGCATAAGGCAGGGGCACAAGTGCGGGCTAGGCATAAGGCAGGGGCACAAGTGCGGGCTAGGCATAAGGCAGGGGCACAAGTGCTGGCTAGGCATAAGGCAGGGGCACAAGTGCTGGCTAGGCATAAGGCAGGGGCACAAGTGCTGGCTAGGCATAAGGCAGGGGCACAAGTGCTGGCTAGGCATAAGGCAGGGGCACAAGTGCTGGCTAGGCATAAGGCAGGGGCACAAGTGCTGGCTAGGCATAAGGCAGGGGCACAAGTGCGGGCTAGGCATAAGGCAGGGCACAAGTGCGGGCTAGGCATAAGGCATGGGCACAAGTGCGGGCTAGGCATAAGGCAGGGGCACAAGTGCTGGCTAGGCATAAGGCAGGGGCACAAGTGCTGGCTAGGCATAAGGCAGGGGCACAAGTGCTGGCTAGGCATAAGGCAGGGGCACAAGTGCTGGCTAGGCATAAGGCAGGGGCACAAGTGCAGGCTAGGCATAAGGCAGGGGCACAAGTGCTGGCTAGGCATAAGGCAGGGGCACAAGTGCGGGCTAGGCATAAGGCAGGGGCACAAGTGCGGGCTAGGCTTTAGGCATGGGCACGAGTGCTGGCTAGGCATAAGACAGGGGCACAAGTGCGGGCTAGGCATAAGGCAGGGGCACAAGTGCGGGCAAGGCATAAGGCAGGGGCACAAGTGCGGGCTAGGCATAAGGCAGGGGCACAAGTGCGGGCTAGGCATAAGGCAGGGGCACAAGTGCCGGCTAGGCATAAGGCAGGGGCACAAGTGCAGGCTAGGCATAAGGCAGGGGCACAAGTGCAGGCTAGGCATAAGGCAGGGGCACAAGTGCAGGCTAGGCATAAGGCAGGGGCACAAGTGCGGGCTAGGCATAAGGCAGGGCACAAGTGCGGGCTAGGCATAAGGCATGGGCACAAGTGCGGGCTAGGCATAAGGCAGGGGCACAAGTGCTGGCTAGGCATAAGGCAGGGGCACAAGTGCTGGCTAGGCATAAGGCAGGGGCACAAGTGCTGGCTAGGCATAAGGCAGGGGCACAAGTGCTGGCTAGGCATAAGGCAGGGGCACAAGTGCAGGCTAGGCATAAGGCAGGGGCACAAGTGCTGGCTAGGCATAAGGCAGGGGCACAAGTGCGGGCTAGGCATAAGGCAGGGGCACAAGTGCGGGCTAGGCTTTAGGCATGGGCACGAGTGCTGGCTAGGCATAAGACAGGGGCACAAGTGCGGGCTAGGCATAAGGCAGGGGCACAAGTGCGGGCAAGGCATAAGGCAGGGGCACAAGTGCGGGCTAGGCATAAGGCAGGGGCACAAGTGCAGGCTAGGCATAAGGCAGGGGCACAAGTGCCGGCTAGGCATAAGGCAGGGGCACAAGTGCAGGCTAGGCATAAGGCAGGGGCACAAGTGCAGGCTAGGCATAAGGCAGGGCACAAGTGCTGGCTAGGCATAAGGCAGGGGCACAAGTGCAGGCTAGGCTTTAGGCAGGGGCACAAGTGCAAACTAAGCATAAGGCAGGGGCACAAGTGCAGGCTAGGCATAAGGCAGGGGCACAAGTGCAGGCTAGGCATAAGGCAGGAGCACAAGTGCAGGCTAGGCATAAGACAGGGGCACAAGTGCAGGCTAGGCATAAGGCAGGGGCACAAGTGCTGGCTAGGCATAAGGCAGGGGCACAAGTGCTGGCTAGGCATGAGGCAGGGGCACAAGTGCAGGCTAGGCATAAGGCAGGGGCACAAGTGCAGGCTAGGCATAAGGCAGGGGCACAAGTGCAAGCTAGGCATAAGGCAGGAGCACAAGTGCAGGCTAGGCATAAGACAGGGGCACAAGTGCAGGCTAGGCATAAGGCAGGGGCACAAATGCAGGCTAGGCATAAGGCAGGGGCACAAATGCTGGCTAGGCATAAGGCAGGGGCACAAGTGCTGGCTAGGCATAAGGCAGGGCACAAGTGCGGGCTAGGCATAAGGCAGGGGCACAAGTGCGGGCTAGGCATAAGGCAGGGGCACAAGTGCGGGCTAGGCATAAGGCAGGGGCACAAGTGCTGGCTAGGCATAAGGCAGGGGCACAAGTGCTGGCTAGGCATAAGGCAGGGGCACAAGTGCTGGCTAGGCATAAGGCAGGGGCACAAGTGCTGGCTAGGCATAAGGCAGGGGCACAAGTGCTGGCTAGGCATAAGGCAGGGGCACAAGTGCAGGCTAGGCATAAGGCAGGGGCACAAGTGCAGGCTAGGCATAAGGCAGGGGCACAAGTGCTGGCTAGGCATAAGGCAGGGGCACAAGTGCAGGCTAGGCATAAGGCAGGGGCACAAGTGCAGGCTAGGCATAAGGCAGGGGCACAAGTGCAGGCTAGGCATAAGGCAGGGGCACAAGTGCAGGCTAGGCATAAGGCAGGGGCACAAGTGCAGGCTAGGCATAAGGCAGGGGCACAAGTGCAGGCTAGGCATAAGGCAGGGGCACAAGTGCAGGCTAGGCATAAGGCAGGGGCACAAGTGCAGGCTAGGCATAAGGCAGGGGCACAAGTGCAGGCTAGGCATAAGGCAGGGGCACAAGTGCAGGCTAGGCATAAGGCAGGGGCACAAGTGATGGCTACACATAAGGCATACGGCTAACTCTTTGCACTCTTTGCATAAAGGGATAGGCACCCTTAGGGGTGAAGAGCTAGCTTTCACCCCTCTACTCTGTACTTTGTTGTACAGTGCGGAGCCACTCCATAACCCCCATGCTCCAAGCGACCAGGCACATCTTGTCTGTCCTCCGTAAATGGGTAATGCCTTCGTCCCCAATTACAGTCGTGCATGTGCATTCAGACGGGACAAGAGCGAAGAGCGTAAAGCCTGCCCTGTGTGCATAACCAACATGAAGCTAAAGACAAAAAAACAATAATGCCAGGGGCTCAAAAGTGCTGGCTAGGCATAAGGCAGGGGCACAAGTGCAGGCTAGGCATAAGGCAGGGGCACAAGTGCAGGCTAGGCATAAGGCAGGGGCACAAGTGCAGGCTAGGCATAAGGCAGGGGCACAAGTGCAGGCTAGGCATAAGGCAGGGGCACAAGTGCTGGCTAGGCATAAGGCAGGGGCACAAGTGCTGGCTAGGCATAAGGCAGGGGCACAAGTGCTGGCTAGGCATAAGGCAGGGGCACAAGTGCAAGCTAGGCATAAGGCAGGAGCACAAGTGCAGGCTAGGCATAAGACAGGGGCACAAGTGCTGGCTAGGCATAAGGCAGGGGCACAAGTGCTGGCTAGGCATAAGGCAGGGGCACAAGTGCAAGCTAGGCATAAGGCAGGGGCACAAGTGCAGGCTAGGCATAAGGCAGGGGCACAAGTGCTGGCTAGGCATAAGGCAGGGGCACAAGTGCAGGCTAGGCATAAGGCAGGGGCACAAGTGCAAGCTAGGCATAAGGCAGGAGCACAAGTGCAGGCTAGGCATTAGACAGGGGCACAAGTGCAGGCTAGGCATAAGGCAGGGGCACAAATGCAGGCTAGGCATAAGGCAGGGGCACAAATGCTGGCTAGGCATAAGGCAGGGGCACAAGTGCAGGCTAGGCATAAGGCAGGGGCACAAGTGCTGGCTAGGCATAAGCAGGGGCACAAGTGCAGGCTAGGCATAAGGCAGGGGCACAAGTGCTGGCTAGGCATAAGGCAGGGTACAAGTGCTGGCTAGGCATAAGGCAGGGGCACAAGTGCGGGCTAGGCATAAGGCAGGGGCACAAGTGCGGGCTAGGCATAAGGCAGGGGCACAAGTGCTGGCTAGGCATAAGGCAGGGGCACAAGTGCTGGCTAGGCATAAGGCAGGGGCACAAGTGCTGGCTAGGCATAAGGCAGGGGCACAAGTGCTGGCTAGGCATAAGGCAGGGGCACAAGTGCTGGCTAGGCATAAGGCAGGGGCACAAGTGCTGGCTAGGCATAAGGCAGGGGCACAAGTGCGGGCTAGGCATAAGGCAGGGGCACAAGTGCGGGCTAGGCATAAGGCAGGGGCACAAGTGCGGGCTAGGCATAAGGCAGGGCCACAAGTGCGGGCTTGGCATAAGGCAGGGCCACAAGTGCGGGCTAGGCATAAGGCAGGGGCACAAGTGCTGGCTAGGCATAAGGCAGGGGCACAAGTGCTGGCTAGGCATAAGGCAGGGGCACAAGTGCTGGCTAGGCATAAGGCAGGGGCACACGTGCTGGCTAGGCATAAGGCAGGGGCACAAGTGCTGGCTAGGCATAAGGCAGGGGCACAAGTGCTGGCTAGGCATAAGGCAGGGGCACAAGTGCTGGCTAGGCATAAGACAGGGGCACAAGTGCTGGCTAGGCATAAGGCAGGGGCACAAGTGCTGGCTAGGCATAAGGCAGGGGCACAAGTGCTGGCTAGGCATAAGACAGGGGCACAAGTGCTGGCTACGCATAAGGCAGGGGCACAAGTGCGGGCTAGGCATAAGGCAGGGGCACAAGCGCAAACTAAGCATAAGGCAGAGGCACAAGTGCAAGCTAGGCATAAGGCAGGGGCACCTATGCAGGCTAGGCTTAAGGCAGGGTCACAAGTGATGGCTACACATAAGGCATACGGCTAACTCTTTGCACTCTTTGCATAAAGGGATAGGCACCCTTAGGGGTGAAGAGCTAGCTTTCACCCCTCTACTCTGTACTTTGTTGTATAGTGCGGAGCCACTCTATAACCCCCATGCTTTAAGCAACCAGGCACATCTTGTCTGTCTTCCGTAAATGGGTAATGCCTTTGTCCCCAATTACAGTCGTGCATGTGCATTCAGACGGGACAAGAGCGAAGAGCGTAAAGCCTGCCCTGTGTGCATAACCAACATGAAGCTAAAGACAAAAAAACAATAATGCAAGGGACTCAAAAGTGCTGGCTAGGCATAAGGCAGGGGCACAAGTGCTGGCTAGGCATAAGGCAGTGGCACAAGTGCTGACTAGGCATAAGGCAGGGGCACAAGTGCTGACTAGGCATAAGGCAGGGGCACAAGTGCTGGCTAGGCATAAGGCAGGGGCACAAGTGCAGGCTAGGCATAAGGCAGGGGCACAAGTGCTGGCTAGGCATAAGGCAGGGGCACAAATGCTGGCTAGGCATAAGGCAGGGGCACAAGTGCTGGCTAGGCATAAGGCAGGGGCACAAGTGCTGGCTAGGCATAAGGCAGGGGCACAAGTGCTGGCTAGGCATAAGGCAGGGGCACAAGTGCGGGCTAGGCATAAGGCAGGGGCACAAGTGCGGGCTAGGCATAAGACAGAGGCACAAGTGCGGGCTAGGCATAAGGCAGGGGCACAAGTGCGGGCTAGGCATTAGGCAGGGGCACAAGTGCGGGCTAGGCATAAGGCAGGGGCACAAGTGCGGGCTAGGCATAAGGCAGGGGCACAAGTGCGGGCTAGGCATAAGGCAGGGGCACAAGTGCGGGCTAGGCATAAGGCAGGGGCACAAGTGCGGGCTAGGCATAAGGCAGGGGCACAAGTGCGGGCTAGGCATAAGGCAGGGGCACAAGTGCGGGCTAGGCATAAGGCAGGGGCACAAGTGCAGGCTAGGCATAAGGCAGGGGCACAAGTGCAGGCTAGGCATAAGGCAGGGGCACAAGTGCAGGCTAGGCATAAGGCAGGGGCACAAGTGCAGGCTAGGCATAAGGCAGGAGCACATGTGCTGGCTAGGCTTAAGGCTGAGGCTTAAGTGCTGGCTAGGTAGTAGACAGAGGCACAAGTTTAAACCAGGCATAAGGAAGGGGCACAAGTGATGGCTAACTTTGTGTAAATGGTGAGGCACCCATAGGAATGAAGAGCTAGTTTTCAACCCTCTGCTCTGTACTTGAACATTTAGGACATGATACTTTGTAGAAAAGTGAGGAGCCACTACACAACTCCATGCTCCAAATGAGCATGCACTTCTGTCCTCTTACCTGACTTACCTGTTAACACAGCATTTCCCATACAGATTAAAATATAAGCAATAGAAAACAGACAAGCTGTTCATGGCTAAAATGTTTTATTCAGGCCATAATATGTTCTAATACAATTTTAAAAACAAATTAATTTGGTAATTTAAATGATGGTAAAATCCCAAACCATGGACAAGGCTTTATAACCCCCACATAGCGCAGGCAATGTAGAGTCCCCCCCCCCACAGAGCGCAGGCAATGCAGAGGGGTCCCCCCCCCACAGAGCGCAGGCAATGCAGAGGGTCCCCCCTACAGAGCGCAGGCAATGCAGAGGGCCCCCCCCAGAGGGCAGGCAATGCAGAGGGTCCCCCCCCATAGAGCGCAGGCAATGCAGAGGGCCCCCCCCCACAGAGCGCAGGCAATGCAGAGGGCCCCCCCCACAGAGCGCAGGCAATGCAGAGGGCCCCCCCCCCACAGAGCGCAGGCAATGCAGAGGGTCCCCCCCCACAGAGCGCAGGCAATGCAGAGGGTCCCCCCCATAGAGCGCAGTAAATGCAGAGGGTCACCCCGCCACAGAGCGCAGGCAATGCAGAGGGTCAACACAGCATTTTACCTGTCAACACAACATTTCCCATAGAGCGCAGGCAATGCAGAGGGCCCCCCCCCCCCCACAGAGCGCAGGCAATGCAGAGGGTCCCCCCATAGAGCGCAGTAAATGCAGAGGGTCACCCCGCCACAGAGCGCAGGCAATGCAGAGGGTCAACACAGCATTTTACCTGTCAACACAACATTTCCCATAGAGCGCAGGCAATGCAGAGGGCCCCCCCCAACAGAGCGCAGGCAATGCAGAGTCCCCCCCACAGAGCGCAGGCAATGCAGAGGGCCCCCCCACAGAGTGCAGGCAATGCAGAGGGCCCCCCCACAGAGCGCAGGCAATGCAGAGGGCCCCCCCACAGAGCGCAGGCAATGCAGATTCCCCCCCGACAGCGCGCAGGCAATGCAGAGGGTCCCCCCCCACAGAGCGCAGGCAATGCAGAGGGTCCCCCCGACAGAGCGCAGGCAATGCACAGGGTCCCCCCACAGAGCGCAGGCAATGCAGAGGGTCCCCACCACAGAGCGCAGGCAATGCAGAAGGTCCCCCCACAGAGCGCAGGCAATGCAGAAGGTCCCCCACAGAGCGCAGGCAATGCAGAGGGTCCCCCCCATAGAGCGCAGGCAATGCAGAGGGTCACCCCCCCACAGAGCGCAGGCAATGAAGAGGGTCAACACAGCGTTTTACCTGTCAACACAGCATTTCCCATACAGATTAAAATATAAGCAATAGAAAACAGACAAGCTGTTCATGGCTAAAATGTTTTATTCAGGCCATAATATGTTCTAATACAATTTTAAAAACAAATTAATTTGGTAATTTAAATGATGGTAAAATCCCAAACCATGGACAAGGCTTTATAACCCCCACATAGCGCAGGCAATGCAGAGGGTCCCCCCCCACAGAGCGCAGGCAATGCAGAGGGTCCCCCCGACAGAGCGCAGGCAATGCAGAGGGTCCCCCCACAGAGCGCAGGCAATGCAGAGGGTCCCCCCCACAGAGCGCAGGCAATGCAGAGGGTCCCCCCCCCACAGAGCGCAGGCAATGCAGAGGGTCACCCCCCCCCACAGAGCGCAGACAATGCAGAGGGTCACCCCCCCACAGAGCGCAGGCAATGCAGAGGGTCCCCCCCCCCCACAGAGCGCAGGCAATGCAGAGGGTCCACCCCGACAGAGCGCAGGCAATGCAGAGGGTCCCCACCACAGAGCACAGGCAATGCAGAGGGTCCCCCCCCACAGAGCGCAGGCAATGCAGAGGGGGTCCCCCCCCACAGAGCGCAGGCAATGCAGAGGGTCACTCCCCCACAGAGCGCAGGCAATGCAGAGGGTCACCCCCCCACAGAGCGCAGGCAATGCAGAGGGTCCCCCCCCAGAGCGCAGGCAATGCAGAGGGTCCCCCCCCCACAGAGCGCAGGCAATGCAGAGGGTCCCCCCCACAGAGCGCAGGCAATGCAGAGTCCCCCCGACAGAGCGCAGGCAATGCAGAGGGTCCCCCCCACAGAGCGCAGACAG